>NW_023665577.1:1016250-1355000 GCF_014743375.2 Drosophila subpulchrella
AGCGAGCGCGAAGAAGATCCCTATCATGTGCATATACTGTCCGAGAATCATGATCGCCTGGCCGAACACGAAGATTATCAAATGCTCTCGACCAGCACCGAGGAGTCGTCCCCAGCAACTTCCACCAGCACCACCACCACAGAGTCGGGAATTGTGGCTGGTATTGTTGTCAGCCAGGAGAACAAGGCAACCGCTGAGCCATCAACTGCAACCGAGTCAACATCCAACTTCACATCCACAACAACAGCAGCACCTTCGTCCACATCGCGAGCACGCGCCATGCATATGAATGAGCCAGAAAATGAAGCGGCCACCACAATAATGCCGGACAGCGAGTCGGGGCCAGTGATTAACATTGTTGAAGGACAACACATGCTGCAGCAGGAGCGGGAGGAGGAGAGGAAGGAGGCGGAGAAGGAGGAGGAGCTGGTGGTCAAGGAGTCGGAGAGCAGCTCCACCACCGAAGCCTCGACCACCACCACCGAGCCATCGCCATTCGTGGCCTTCGCCGGCGAGGGACGTTCGGCGGGTGGCGGCGACGATGTGGAGCTGTTCCTGCACCACAATGCCAGTACCCACGAGCAGATCATGGACCTCAGCGATGTCAGCATGGATGGGGACCAGAACGAGAGCAGCAGCACGACCACCACTAGCACAACCACAACCAGCACCACATCCACCACGACCACTGCTCAGCCGGAAACGGAAATGCCGAAAATCGTGGAAATCACCGCCAGCGGAGATACCATGCACCGCGAATGCTTGGCCGACAACAAGAGCTATAAGGTTAGTACTAAGCTAAATTCACAACAAAAGTTATATGTGGAGGTCGTAAGACTGTTAGTACCAAAAAATTTCAGAAGTCCCCTTAACCAAAAACCCTTAAGAATTGTTTCAAAGATTCAAAAATGTCTTTAAATTAAAAATAAAAATTCTATTTATAAGCACAATTTCCTAAATTTTAAAGTCACTTGCGTTTTACAAAAGAATTCGATTAACTAGTATTCAAGCTGACCTATAATTATATATTATACATTATTTTAATAATACTGACTCAGTTATAATAGTAACACAAATTGAAAGAATTAGGAACAGATACAAAATTAAAATATCACAAAATAAGTTTTCTAACTTTGCATATCACGAATCTATTATTAAAATAACAATCATTAAAGTAAGCTAACCAAACAATCAATGAGGAAGTCAATTTCGACTCAGTTGCTCGAATACTTTCAACTTTTGACATTTGCAACCGAATGACGTCAATAGATCTGGTTAATGTTTCCGATTCGATTTTATTGCTGGACACAATAAAACCATTTGTTCAAATCCAGTTTGACCAAAATGCCAGGCTTTATGACAGCCATGATAAAATCAAAATAGAATATGTGTCAGATCCTGACAAGGAGAGAAAGCGGCGGCCTACGCCTCCATTTCCCTGTCGGCCTGCCCACTTCCTGGCACGCAACTTCAATTCGCCTTGTCGTCACCTGGATTGCATAATGGCAACGAGTTTGGTGCTCATAATGAAACCGGTCAGAGTCAGCCCAGACTTCCAGCATCCAACATTCAGCGCAGCTGCCTCTGCACTCCAAAAAAAGCGGCGAAAATATTTTTCGGTTAGCTTTTCCCGGCTGCTGCTCGCCCAAGCAGCAATTGTGCAAATATTTGCGCACCTTAATATTAACAGAAAAAATGCACGAAAAAGGCAGGCTAAGGAAGAAAATTCCAAGAAATTGCTGGGCTGTGATTGATGTTGACATCGCCTCTGTGGTTGCGGATCAGCCCAGCCCAACCTCGGCGCCAATCGCCATTCCCAATTGCCAGCCATCATCATAACAATGTGACAATTGCCGGCATTTTAGATAAGTCATCAGTCAAAAATAGACCTATAAAATAGAATGATTCGCTTGCACAGGGAAAACAGTGTCGCCTTATCATTCAGCTAATTAACAATCATCGTTCAATTTAAATTTCATTAATTTGCTACACGCCTTAATGCGTCTGTCCAAGTGTGACGTGTTCATCAAACGTTGCACTCGGTCTCTGCGCCTCGAATAATGGCGTCCAGTCATGTAAGCTCCATATCTCGGCCTGCATCGACTGTTTATATATTTTTTGAGATAGCTAGATGTGGCTGGAGCAACGCCTGCAGCTGGCACTACTTACTGACCAACCCATTTTCTGCTGCGATGCCTGAATCTTGGTGTTGATTTTGTTTTAATTAAACGAACGTTGGGCTTTTCTTTTCTCAATACTCTAACTAAAAGTGGGGGATAAGAAATTTTGTAAAGTATTGAAAACCAGTTTATGAATCATACAAATTTTAAAGAATTTATTTAGTTTTGTTACTTTTCCTTATTAATTTGGTTAGATTTGTTTTGTTAATATTATGTATCACAATTTTTCTTCCTTTTGGAATATTTTAAAAGAGCATTTACACTTTTTCACTGTCCTCCCCTCATCTTTTATTTATATCGTTTTTTCTTAATCTTTAAAATTGTATGTGTTGTAGTTTTCATAATCGAGTTTGCGGTTCGCTTCGATATGAAATAATTTTTGCTTTCACTTTTAATGAATTGTTGTCGGTGGCTGATCGGCCTTCCCCCTTCAATCGCCCCCTCCCTCCTCCTAAGTTTTTTTATTTATAAATCGCCATCGATTGGCGGACACGTGCAACATGCCAAGCCGCATGCCGCAAATGTTTTTCGAATGAGCAGCCAAATAGCTAGGAACATAATCAAATAAATTGCACAGTTTACCAAGTGTTTTTTCGGTTTTCCTTTTCAGTAGTTTATTGTGCCAAAGTGGGCGTTTGGGCGTTTGGGCTTACTGTTTTTTATGGACGCCAAGGCTCAAAAGTTCACAAGAATTGTGCTCATTAGGTGCCATTAAAGAAAGAGGGGAGGGCAGGGGAGGAAAATATGGCCCCCTGAACAGAGGGTCATTAAAATACTGCTGGCCATAACAAAAGGGCGTGAATTCTTACACCTGAGAACCTCATAAACGCGTCGAAAAACTCTGCTAAACCTTTAGCCATTGGCTAATTAAAAGAACAAGGTGCAGACAAAAGATTTTTTCCACTCGAACAAAAGACTTTGGCCACGAACTTGTGTGGGCTCAATCGAAATATGACATATTTGGTTATTGGAGCAGCGCGCATAGAGCAGGAAATCTCAGCCCATGATTGCCTTCAGTCAACAAGGCGGATGATTGATGAGTCTACTCCACTCACTTGTTTAGTTAGCTGTGCAAATTGACGTAATTTCTGCGCAAATAGCTTTCACACAGCGAAATGAAGGAAATGTGTTCTGACAAAAAATAAAAGTGGCTTAGTAGGTCGATCTTCGGTCATTACCGGTATGAATTTGCGGTTGTTCTTGGTAATCAAATTAATGACTATGGGTGTAATTTGGGAGTCTCTCGAAATAGTGAAAGTAGTGATTATTTATTTTATAGGAATTGAGAAAGGGAAAAGGAAATTGCAGGGCTACGAAGCCTTTTGCCGATTACTTAACCTTTTATTGAATTTCTTTGCTTAGTCGACGTGGCCTAATCTCTGATGTTTGGTAATTGTTAAATTGGTTTCTTTTTTATATATTTTATTTTTAACTAAAATTTTTCAATTTCCATTACTTCAACTAGGAAGCAATTATTATTAATTATTTAATTATTTTTCTTCGAATACTTTAGTTTTACGTGCTACAATAGACATAACTTACAGGTTCACAGCTTGAACTATTTAATTATACTTTTAAAATGATTATTAAATTTAAAAGAAGTCATGTTTAAGTAGGGGAAAATGGCTATAAACTCAAGAACTTAGACTCTAACCACTCACTAAAATCCGCAGCACGGCGAGCTAATGGAGCGGGAGTGCGACGAGCGGTGCACCTGCAACCGCGGCGACTGGATGTGCGAGCCCAGGTGCAAGGGACTGAGCTATCCCCGCGGCAGCCAGCGCAGCATGGCCAATCCTAACTGCCTCGAGAAGGTGGTGGAGGAGGACGAGTGCTGTCGGGTGATGGAATGCAGTGAGCCGCTGCTGGAGCCCACTGTGGTGGCCACTGAGGGTGCTGCACCTTCCACTGAGAGAACAGAAGAGGCTGCTGTGACCCTGCCCCCGAGCGAAGATGAAGGTGAGTTGGCTCGAATCTTAAAGGCAGCTTTTTGTGGCTTTGCTGTAGTCGTAGCTTGTATTACATTCCCAAATCATCACTTTTTGGCTGATCAAGCTTTCTAACATGTGCCGTGTTCTCTGTGCCCTCCATAAACATGTCCCATCCACGCTGCTCACGCCCATCGTTCATTGCCACCTGCCACC
Organism: Drosophila subpulchrella; assembly: GCF_014743375.2. NCBI lineage: Eukaryota > Metazoa > Arthropoda > Insecta > Diptera > Drosophilidae > Drosophila > Drosophila subpulchrella. The sequence continues at coordinate 1,020,575 of NW_023665577.1, forward strand.
ACCCACCACATTGCAGCCACGCCCAAACCGCGCAGTGATTGCCACTATATGGGCGGTGTATACAAGTTCCGGGAGCGTCTGGAGATCGGATGCGAGCAGATCTGTCACTGCGCCGAAGGAGGCGTCATGGACTGCAGGCCGCGATGCCCGGAACGAAACCACACGCGGTTGGACAAGTGTGTGTATGTGAAGGATCCCAAGGACGTGTGCTGCCAGCTGGAGCTGTGCGATGTCACCCTGGACGATCATGAACAGCAGCCAACGCCGCTGCAGAGCAACAACAGCGAAGATCCCGAGGAGCCCAATCCCTATGGCTTCCAGGAGCAGGCTCGTGAGGCTGGAGGGGCCAAGCCCACCTGCAACTTCAAGGGATCCGAGTACGAGGTGGGCCAGCAGTTCCGCGATGGCTGCGATCAGTTGTGCATTTGCAATGAGCAGGGCATTCACTGTGCCAAGCTGGAGTGCCCCTCGAACTTTGGCCTGGATGTCCAGGATCCCCACTGCATCCGCTGGGAGCCGGTTCCGGCGGACTTCAAGCCCTCGCCTCCGAACTGCTGTCCCGAGAGCATGCGGTGCGTGGACAATGGCACATGTAGCTACCAAGGCGTACAGATCGAGAACTGGTCGCCTGTGCCCGCCAACTTGACAGGTAAGATCGTGGCTTGATCACCTCCATTTCCATCCCCCTCGATCATGATTTCTTTCCATATAGGCTGCGATCAGCATTGCTATTGCGAGAATGGACGCGTGGAGTGCCGGGCAGCTTGTCCACCAGTTCCCGCACTTCCTCCGGCTGACTTGCCCTGCCATCCGGCCTTGGCCCGTCTGCTGCCCATTCCCGATGACGAGTGCTGCAAGCACTGGTCCTGTGCCCCCCAAATCCCAAAAATTGGAGCTGCGGGTCAGGACGAAGAGGAAGAAGCCACCTCAACCCATTCTTCAATCCCAGCAAATGGTAAATAAACATGCATGACAGAGTAATCCTTTCTTTTTGGACTTTGCATGCCATAACCAAGAAAGTGTTTCCATCAAATCGCTTCATTTGTCATTAGAAGATCATTTTCAGTTTGTTTTATTTATCATAAGCTGGTTTAGTTTACCTAATTGATTTGTTGCGCTTTTGCTAGCTATCTTATTTGAGCTCTCTACTGCCATTTTTATCGCGCTGACATGCTATTTAATTTCGTTTTACTTTATTTTTTATTTTCTACGCTCATCACAACCAATTTCAATATTGTTATTCACGCTATGCATTTTGTAAATAATCAAACTACAACAACCAACCAACCAACCATCCAACATGCAACCGATAACAGAAACCACAACAACGACAGCGACAGCAAATGTTTCGACGAATACACCTAGCAAAGCGCCTCAAATCAAGAAGGATGAGGATAAAAAGTCAAACGCAGGTGGAGCCTTCTATCCCACCCTGGATGGCAAGCCGCCCAAGTCGATTGGCGGTCTGGGGATCTTCGAGAAGCCGGAGAAACCCGAAAAGGGCCACAAGAAGGTTCAGCATCAACAGCAGCAACACCAGCAACAGGAGCAGCAGCAACACCAGAATGATGTCATTTTCGATGGTGATCGCACAGAAGAGCAGGAAGGACCTCTGCCACCGAACGGCGGATTTGTGCCCTTCCAATTCGGCCACCAGCATCCGCATCAGCAACATCTGGGCCCCTTTGGATTCTACAATCCCGTGAAGCCCGTCTACGAGGACTATAATCCCTACGAGCCGTACGATGTCAATCCCAATGGTACGCCGCAGGGTAAACCACCACCGGTGCCCACTAGTCAGTCCGATTTGTTCAACATACTGGGTGCTGATCAACCAGGACAACAGGGTCATCCCGGACATCCTGGTCATCCTGGACCTCCAATTCATCCTGGACAAACGCAAAAAGACAATCACAATCTGGGGCCGCAAGTGAGAATCGAACAGATATTGCAGCACTTGCAGCAAACTGTTCCAGGTGGACCACCACCTCCGCCCCACCAGCAGCAACAGCAACAGGCACCGCAGCAACATCCCGGTCATTATGTGCCCATTGTGCACAGTGGAGTGCCGCCACCGCCACCAGGACATGGCATTGCCATTGTCGATGGCCAGACAGTGGCCTACGAGAGCTATCCGGTGATCCCGGGATTGGGAGTTCCACCCCACCATCCGCAGCAGCATCAGACGACACCGCAGCAACACCTGCAGCAGACAATCCTGCCCAGCTCGAGCACCACTTCGGGACTTTCCACGCAGGCCAGTGAGCACAGTCTGCACCAGAACCAGGACAAGCTGTCCAAGCAGCAGCAGTCAGGTTGAACACTCTATTCTAGTCACCACACCCCCTAGATCTCCTCTACTCTGCTCAGCTCTTCAGCAACAACAACAGAAACACTGCGACAGGGTTTTACTGTACTAACTGAGACAACAATCACAAAAGAAACAACAACAGACACTCGCATACACACATCCACCACAATCACCTACACACCCATTTAGCACAAAAGATCATCCATCACTAACATGCTTGCAGCTAATCCGGAACTAAAACGATTTCCAAACGAATCTCGTTGATTAATATCCGGGCTACAAATACTAATTGAAATTACAAATTTAAGTCAGAGATGAGCAAGAGCTGATCATCGTGGGAAATTCCTAGGAATTACCACTATATAAAGCATGTTTTAGCCTAATTATCTTTAAAAAATGTTAAGAAAACAATATTACCAAATTATATTACTGGCAATATTATTGGTAAAATGTTAACTTTCTATTATATTTATATTCTTGTTTCCAACTGTGCTGAATATATAAACTATTTTCGGCTTATTTCATTGTGGAACCCTATGATTAACTTTTTTAATTATTGTAAATATCAACACTATTTAAAATATTCACTTTTTATTTGAATGTAAATGTACATATATTGTGCATTTTTATGATCCCTAGAATTGCTCATCTCTTTTCTCATCTCTTAATAATCATTCAATTAACCTAAAATCTTTATTAACTTTATAGGAGCTAGCAACCTACAGCCCGACATCGAAGTTCATACTCTGGAGGCCATCGATCCCCGATCCATTCGCATTGTCTTCACCGTTCCCCAGGTCTATGTGAACCTCCATGGACGCGTGGAGCTGCGCTACTCGAATGGACCTAGCAATGATACCTCCACCTGGGAGCAGCAGATCTTTGCACCACCCGAGGACCTTATTGCCACCTCCCAGATGGAATTCGATCTGCCCAGTCTTGAACCGAACTCCCTGTACAAGGTGAAGATCACCCTGATTCTTCGCGATCTCAACTCGCAGCCCACAAGCAGTGTGTACACCGTGAAGACGCCTCCTGAAAGAACCATCACGCCACCACCTCCGTTCACCGATTACAGGCCAGACTTCCAGGACATCTTCAAGAACGTTGAGGATCCCGAACTGACGGTCAGCGAAACGAATTCCAGCTGGTTGCAGTTGACGTGGAAGAAACTGGGTGACGACCAGATGGAATATGTCGATGGAGTTCAACTGCGCTACAAGGAACTGACGGGCATGATCTACTCCTCCTCCCCGCTGATCCATCGCACCTTGACCAGCTACACCATCCAGAATCTCCAGCCGGATACGGGCTACGAGATCGGTCTATACTACATTCCATTGGCCGGACACGGAGCGGAGTTGCGTGCCGGACACATGATTAAGGTGCGAACTTCACAGAAGGTTGATGTGTATGGCTTCGATGTCACCGTGAACGTAACTAAAGTCAAGACCCAGAGTGTGGAGATTTCGTGGAATGGAGTGCCCTATCCGGAGGACAAGTTCGTGCACATTTATAGGGCCATCTACCAGAGCGACGCTGGCAAGGAGGACTCTAGCGTTTTCAAGGTGGCTAAGCGGGACAGCACCACTGGTACCCTGATCATGGATCTCAAACCAGGCACCAAGTACCGTCTTTGGCTGGAGATGTACCTGACCAACGGCAACACCAAGAAGAGCAATGTGGTCAACTTCATTACGAAGCCAGGTGGGCCAGCCACACCCGGCAAGACAGGTAAGTCGACAGATCTCGTAATAGATTGGGCCTATAAAGTAGTTCTAATTATTTTTCAAGTCTTGCAATTTTTCGAAAGGATCCTAAAGGGATTTAAAATATTTGGTGAGGGAAACCATTTTAAAATACCAAAACTTTTTTATATACAAGGGTGGTCAAAAGTATTTTCACAAAACAAAAGTTAAATATACTCATAATTTGAACTTACATCTTGTTAACTTTGGCATCAATGGAAAGGTAATTTAATTGCCGTTTGAATGATACAACACATTTCTTAACCCATTCAGAACTTATTGAAAAGGACGAATTTGTGTGAAAATCTACTTTTTGAACTTTTTTCCTCGACTTGAAAACTTAAATTTTTTTCAAACAAAAATAATAGTAACTGCAAAAAGAATTTTTCAAAAATCATTTTGCTTATATTTTTTATGATTTTTTGAAGGTGACAATGTCGAACAAAATTTGTATGAAAAAGAGAAAAATATGGCTGAAATGCATGTTTCTAAGCATTTTCATAAGTTCAAATCATGAGTATATTTAACTTTTGTTTTGTGAAAATACTTTTGACCACCCCTGTATTTAAAGACTTATATTTTGATCCTAATAAAACTTTTTGGGTTTGAATTAAATATCGTTTTTGAAAGCATCCTTTTCCATTTCGTGACGACAACTTACTCCAATTATTTTTTTAATAGGAAAACTTTTGACCGCGGGCACGGACCAGCCTGTGGGCGATTACTACGGCCCTCTTGTGGTAGTTTCAGTGATCGCCGCTTTGGCGATCATGTCTACTCTGGCCCTGCTATTGATCATCACCAGGAGACGGGTGCACCAAACGGCGTCCATTACGCCACCACGAAAGAGCGACGCTGCCTACGATAATCCCTCATACAAGGTGGAGATCCAACAGGAGACTATGAGTGAGTACAGCCCGGAATCCCAATGAGATGCAGTATTAAATAATTTAATCCTTACATTTTCAGATCTGTAACTGACTCCTAGTAACTCAAATACCTAGTTTAAATCAGATTCTTGTAAATATTGAAGGAAATAGAAACGGAAGAAAAACTCAGTGTCAGTAAAAAAGTATAAGTTAAAATCCAGAATCAATCAGATTAAATCAGATGGAGAGTAAACAATTTTCTTAATCCGGCGCAAGATCAAAAAATTTGTTCAAATCGGAATCGCCGCCATGTTGTATGTAGTGGTTAAGTAATCTAAAAACACACATCTTTTGTTAAACAATTTGTGACTTGTGTAAATAGAGAGAGAGTGAGACAGAAGGAAACACCCTATGGAAGAACTAATTGAAAAAGCTCCACAACTAAAATTGGCCTCGCTGGGCGCATCGACTCTTCTAGCGATTTCGAAATGCATACGAGTTTAGTTAGTTTAACTTGTAAATTTTAGCTTTACACTTATCATAATTAAAAGGAGCATCAGCAGAACCAGCAACAACAGCAATATTTGGCTCAATGATGCGTTCTTTAATTAACAGTCCATAAATATTTAAATTAGCTTGTAAAACGTACAGAGATATGCATATGTATGTGTGTATGAATAAATAAAGAAAAGATAATAAAACCACAAAACAATGTAATTTTTATAATTTTAAGATTAATAATTGACTTATGTCAAAATTTGATCACACATCATTAAACCCGTTACTCAAGAAGTAGAAGGGTAGGAGCATTTCCGACTCTTCGAAGTCCTAGTCCATGGGCTTATCGTATACTAGCGGTCGGCACGGAATACATTGACTACTGAGCGGAGCCATAACATTTTCCTGTCTACACTGATGTACATAATTAAAAAGCCTGTCGATTGGATTCCAAAAGAAAGGGTTTCCACCATTTTAGTTTTAGTAAAATAACCTTAATTAGTTTTAAAAAGACAATTAGGTTATTTCCTACACCGTAAAATTGCTGAATTGGTAAGCAATTTTTTAGATGTTCCATACAAATACCGTTTGGCTAACTGATGCAACGTTTAATTATAATATCTCTTTCATATATTATTGCTCTCATTTTTCACAACCAAGAAGAAGTTTGGGTTGTTTCGAGATTTCTGCTTTTCAATATACGAGATCGAGAACGATGTGTTCACAAAAAAACAAGTCAAGCACACTTTAATCTTAATTTCGAGAACACTTGTATTTTAAAAGGTGAAACTTTCTATAATCCTCTATATATATGGGCAATTCGCGTACAGTCGTACGCTTTAAAGCTGAAAAAACATGTTCCAAGATTTGTTTTTCTTTGACATAGGTTAAGTTAAAGCTCTTGATTAGCAATATAAAATAAATAATATATACAAAAATTAATTAATTAATTATTATCACGCGACAAAAATTTAAGTTACTTTTTGGTGCGATCGTCACAAGTTGATTACCTCATTAAGGGGTGTTTTTGTTTAATATCAGAAGTGTTTAAAGAGGTAATTAATTTTCTTGTGTTAGTTTTTATATAAATATATTTCAATACCATGACCAGAAGTCATACCAATAACCACGAAACTAAACCCCAGTGTAAACGTAGCCTTGTAAGAATATTCTTGTTTCACATAATTGATTAACCGTAAATTAAGTTATAAATACGAAATTAATTAATAAAATTAATTATTCGGGAACTCAGAAACTCTAAGGCACCCTGACTGTTGTTTTATAATGCTACAAATTAGAGGACAATATTCTCCATGTATCCATAAAAAGGATTAAATTCCTTTGTAAATTGTTTTATGAATTTTACCAATATTAAAACACTTATCACATGTTGACGATTCGCGAAATATGGCCAACTAACGTTTTTTTCTCCATACCTATATTAACTTGAAAGGGAAATCGGTGTAAGAGACATGGCAACTATAAATTAAACTTTAAGTCGCTATAATAAGACCAAAACGAAATCTAAGCCAGAGAATCCTAAATTGGCATTAGCTCACTTCGACGTGTACTTTAAAATCGGGAAGTTTCTAGTTGTGGTTAAATTTCAAAACCTAATCAATTTTTCAGTGTAATTTATTATTATTTTTATTCCAAAAAGTACAAAAGTACATCACAGTGATGTACTTCTTAATACTTTGAGTTTTTATGATTCAACAGCACGAGGCTGTTGCTAAAAATTACTAAAAACAGTGTTTGTATAAAACAGGATAGAAGCAACTTACCAAAATTCAGCGTTTGACAAACAACCTTTTTCGCCAATCTTTTTTACGAATTAAGGCTGCCATTTATTTAAGCCAAAATCTTCAAAAAAAGTGGGCGCCGGAAAGAACATTCGTGGACAGGTACTGCACTGAAACAAACTTGTGCTGAGTAAGAACCCCTAGAATCTGTATGCTTAGTCCAAACTTTCTAGCTTTTACAGTTTACAGGCGGACATGGCTAGATCGACTTTGCTAGTAGGGGTAGATCGCTTCTTTCACTCTGTAAGTAACTAGTATAACAAGTATTATATGTATTGGATGTATATGGAGTTCGCCGATTTTATAAAAACATGTATCGGTGCTCACATAGAAATATTATTTATTTATCTTAAAGCCTTAGACTCCAAAAATCAATAGTATTCCAAAAGTATAATGTTCATAAACAAAATTGTCACGCAACTTTCTAAAACGGGTCGCGGTTTATAGGTAGTTAAAAAAACTAAATGACATTTAAGTCACGTTTGATACAAAAATATGTATTATCCATTTTATTAGTTTTCTTTCACAATTTGTTTCTCGATTTCAATGACATTCAACATTAACTGGTAACTCCATCATGACTTTTGCCCAAAATGTAGGTTTTTGTTTCGGGTTGCTTTACATGTCTATTTTATTTTATTAATTTGTTTAGTTTTCTTTGCTTGCAGCACCAACAATATCGATATCTATATAATTATAGATGTATATACAAAATGCACAACTAGATTTCGCTTTTCAGAATTCAAAATTCAAATGTTTCGTACTCTAATGCCACACTAAATGCTAAAGTTCTGATTTACTTGTATGTGTAATTATAATCGAAGTTTTTTTAGAGCAAAGGGGAAAAAATATTCAAATATCTTTTCGCATTTGGCGTGAATAAATCTTTGAGTTTGCGTCTCATAAAATTATTGTACAATTAAGATTTAAGTAGATATTTTGGGTTTTCTTTGTAAATGTACATCCTTTTGCTTGGTTTTGTTTATGTATTTTACTTTTTGTTTTAATTTTAAAAGTAATCACTGTTTAGCCTCCGTTCTTTGACATTAAGTTGGTTGTGTTGCTTGTTTGTTTTTGGCAAGGCAGGAGCAGGACTTGCCGGATTGGGGATAAGTGACTTATTACTTGGTGCTAGTGCTGATGCTGGCGGCGGTCTCACTGTTGCTGCACTGCTCGATGACGCTGTTTCCTTCCGCCTCGCTACTGGTGGTGGTGGAGGAACTGCTTTCGTCGTCATCTTCGTCTGCCCCGTCCCCATCCTCATCGTCGTCATCGTCCTCTTCGTCCTCCTCGTCATCCTCATATACAATTTCGTTCTCGATCAACCGCATGTCCATGTCCATACTGTCGAAGGAGTCGGTTATGACACTGTCATCATCAGTCGTAGTCTCGTCCTCTTGCCCGGACGTGTCGTTATCAAGGTCCAGTTCATCATCGCCATGGCCCTGCTGGTGCGGCGATGAGCCCTCGCTGCCCGCATCAATGCGCATCTCCTGCATCAGCTCCCTGATTAGCTCAGTCTCAATCTCGGTCACTCCCAGGCCCAGATGTTGCTTGTTCACGTCCATCAGCACGTTTTTAAGGTTGCGGGCCAGCAAACGCATGTGCTCATCGCTGCAGGCACTCGGACTGGTCACATATCGGATGTAGTCCTCCAAGTAGTAGGTATTGAAACTATCACGACTGGGCTCCCCGCTGCTGAACTGCTGGTGTGTCAGCAGCAGCTGGTTGATCAGCCAGTTTCGACCGCCCTTCAAGACTTCGATGGCATCCCGCACACATTGGCGGCCAAGCTCAAAGTTGCGGTACAGCGGGTAGGTTATCATTCGCCGAAGAAAGGCCACCAACACGTCGCGGTAGTTGTCGAACTGCTCAAAGTAGCAGTACAGCGGACAAAGGATGCTGCGTGTCCAACCAGATTCACACGTCGCCTCATTGTTGGTCGTCCGCACATCGTAGCATATGGCCAGCAGAATGCTGATTAGCCCGCAATCGATTTCATTCTGGCGCAGAATGTCGCACGGCAGCTGCTCCCGTGTCTGCTCCCGGCTGATGTTGTGCAGCAGATGCGCCTGCTCCTGGGTCATGGAAGTTTCGTAGATTTTCGGCTTATAGCGCAGAGGATTCTGGTGACCGGACGGAACCTGTAGCTCCACAAAGTTCATTTTGTACTGTTCACGCGAGAAGCGCTTCATCTCGTCTACCACGCGCTCCTGTCGCCTTTGGATCGGGCTCATGCGATGCGGCTCCGACACGCGGCAAGTAGCTCTGTCCAGCTGGGGAAACATCTGGGCTTAGTTTATGGGAAAGGGGCAACTCGGAATGTAAAGCTCACCTCACTCGTGTCCAGCGGACCGCTGTATTTGCTAGCGTAGCCGTAGCCAAAGTGGTTGGTAAGCTTGTAGGTGCGCTCGTGGCCGTCGAGCTGCAGTTGGCACTGATCGGTGATGCGTTTTAGTTTCCATTCCTGGACAAGGGGCTCCTTATCCGGCAAATGGGCACTGGTGGTGTTGGCCAGCGTGGGCAGATGCAGGAAGGTGGCAATATAGTCCTTTCGACCGCTCTTTGGCTTGGGTGCATCGCCCGTGCCACCGCCTCCTCCTCTTTCGCCCCCCGATCCTTCCTGGGCGCCCGCTGTAAGGGGCAGACAACGCAGGCAGATCTGGTAGTGATTCTCCGTTGTGTTGTACTTTATCAGCAGCGTCTTCAGCTCCCGCAGGTCGAAAGTGCGGCGGCTGTGGAATCTGCCCCAGAAAGGAAATGGAAATGCGTAATGATATCGCTGGAATTTCGCCAGTGTGGGTGTGCCAGATTGGACGCAGTGACTCACTTGTACAGCTTGACGTCTGCGTAAAAGTAAAGATCGTGCGCGTCGACGAATATATCGCAGTTCCTTATGCGATCCACATGCAACGCCTCCGCGCCTCCCGCTCCAGCCACCCCCGAGCACGTCCCCTGGCCATGCTCCTCGACGGCGGAAGAAGAAGCAGCACCAGCTGCTGATGGCTGGGACGACTTTAAGGACTGATTTGCGGCAGGCGGGCGGGGTATCAGCAGCGTGCACGAGTTCTCCAGATAACTGTGTGCAATCTGTCCATTCAACATCTTACAATTTTATTACGTTCTTGCTGATTCTGCTAACTACTGTTTTTAGTATAATTTTATTTATTTTAATGACCAGTATGACCGCCTACTCGAAACAAAAAACCTTTGCCAGTCACCTTACGTTAAGTTACGTTACGTTTTTACAGTATGCTCTCAGGCCAAACTCCCGACAAATTTGGCTATCTTTGATAAGGGGAATTCCAATGCAACAAATTAAATTTATTTTATAGATTTTTTTCTTCACTGTTAAGGTACGGATAACTGCATTCTGCATAATAACTTAAAGGGGATACGTTTGAAAAGTAGTAAGCATATTTTATTTAACTTCCCAAAATTTGAAAAACTTTTTTAAAAATTTTTATTAATTATTTCACAAAATATAATAATTCTAATTCCTTTAAAACTATGTATATTGAGGAAGTATTTAGTTTATCCTCGTTAGATTCTCAGCTTTTTCCAACCAACTTGTATACTCTTACGTTGCGCAGTCGATATCTGCAGCCCTTACGTCGTAAATCCATATCGATAACTCGCGCAGGCCCCACTTCTCAGAGGCGTTAGGACATTGCTCACACGCTCGCTCCACTTGCCAGTCGCCATTATCGATTTGTGGCAGAGGAAAAATAGAGAATTAAAAAATCGCGTTTCAGCGTTAGGCACCGGTTAGAGAGCGCATAAATCGCGGCGTTAAATTGTGTAGTGCTTGTGACGTAGGAAACACCAAATCTGTATCGTGTATTTTTTCGTGGAGCTCGCGTAGCTGAATTTTCCCGTTGGAAATATTCTCAATCAATCAATACCTCTCTCTCTCTAGGCAGCCCCCCATACGTGTTTGTGTCTCTCTCACTCTCTCCCTCTCTGCATCTGCGTGTGTGTCGGTGTGGTCTGCTCCTTGGGTGCATAATTAAATTAATCAAGTAAATAAAAGCCAGCGTGCGGGAGCAGGAAGAGCGAAGGCAACAACAACAGCTTCATCATGACCATGGCAGGGCAAACGATCAACGACAGGCTGCTGGCCGCCCGTCACAGCCTTGCGGGCCAAGGACTCGCCAAGTCCGTTTGCAAGGCCACCACGGAGGAATGCATAGGCCCAAAGAAGAAGCACTTGGACTGTGAGTGCCCCCTCTTTCTCTCTTCTGCTCTCACTCTCTCTCGTTGCGTAAATTCACAGTTATATTTCCTAGTTAGGACACGGAGAGAAAAAATATAGCCTTCGATCAATGGTTAAGGGGAGAATGTATACCTCAGTATCGAAATTATTTCATGCTTTGTTCGAGCCTTTATCAACTAATAAAAAATAGTCCAGTCCATGTTACCAAAATCCTAAATATCTGTGAAGTTGAAGTTAGGAAAGTTATTCTAACAGAAAACTTTGTTTACAAGGTCTTTGGGAACATAAAAATAGCAATAAATTATTTTGCACCACAAAAGTCGTACTTAAAATGCCCTCTGGCTAAGGAATTGATAAAACTACATATGTTCATACGTGCACTGGGTTAAGTTAACTAAAGAAGAAACGTTCGATACTGGAATACTAATTAAATGTATAAAAAATATAGAAATTCATTACCTTTATAATTATGCGAATTTTTTAAAATACATTTTATTAATATTGTTAATAAGTGAATTGCAACTTGTCAATTATTATACATACATGCATATAAGCTTTATTTACAAACATTGCATAACTTAAACATTTTAGGCGTATTTAGAATACTGTTCTCTAAAATTACATTGGTAACATTATTTTTACAATTCAAAATGATTATGAGTGCATTTGTAATTTACGACAGCTTATTTTGTACACATCACAAAGTCCAAAACTCAAATAATAAATTTTATAATCTTCAAAAAGGTTAAATTTGTAGGCGTTTTGTATTTTAAATTAGTGTGCGAATTACGCTTAAAATTTCTCTTGGTGCATTTCACAATTACAACAGTTAATACTGGCTGCAAAAGTAAAACAAATACTCATTCAGTTGCAACCAGTTCGAGTCTCTTGGCTTTCCCACTCCATCTCCGTATGTTTGTTGTTTTTGTGTGATAAATCACAAAGTTTTCTGAAAACGACCCCACTGATTACGATCCACAGAGCTCCAGACTCATCTACCACCACCCACAATTGCACCTGTGCCTCAGCTGCTGCTGTTTGTGGACTCCGTTCGTCATTGATTGCACTGCCCCTCTCTTTCTAACCCATCCACTCTCTCTCTCTAATGTTACGTCACTTTCCCACGGGTGCACGTGTGTTTGTAGGGGCTTTGAATGGCTTGAAACGCCTACGAAAGCAGCGATTGTTGTTGTTGCGGTGTCATTGCTTGCTAAATTTATGCAGAGGTCTTCCTAATTTGCTGGATTTACTAAGACCTTTAGGGTTTGCAAAAAATTCTAATAAGACCAATATCTTAACGACATTCCTGTTGGCATCTGGTTTTTCGGCTAGCGCTACTCGCGTGGTGACCCCCTTTTATTTTGCTTGTTTGCAAAACTTTTCTGAGATGAGTCATCAGTTATGGGTGGTACGAGTAAATGGGAATAAAAGAGAGCAATACCATTGGGCGTAAGTTGCCACATAAACTTTGTATTTCAGTTTCAATGAATTGGCCTGTGTGTCAACCACTAAAAATATATGATTTTAGTTTGTGTCCCACATATGGTCCATATATGTATGTATATTACAATATAGAACACCAATTCTGAAGTACAATGATCAATTCGTTTTAAAACATGATCTCTGAAATATGTGTACATTCTACAGGCCCACAACAGGTAGAGCCCCATCATGAAATGTATTTGTTTTACCTATTTTCTCTATTTTCTTTTGCTAACGACTTTCGGCTTTAAAATAAAACCAGTTGAATATTCACGGAAACAACAACAGCAGAATAACCAGAAACCAAACTTAAAGAACCGGGATTATTTCAACCGACAACACAAGTGGGCAATAATTATGAAAATGTAGTATCAATGGACTGCCTTTTGCATCTACAGTAGAGGCTCGATAAGCCATAACTTACACCCTTGCAGCCGCATTTACTTCATTAGTTTGTATATCAGTGTGTATATTTGTTTGTACACAAACTCCAATGATAGCTACTCTACAGGATACACTGCGTTTCAAACGCACCCTTTTTAAAAACAAGAACTTATTGTTTTTATGTCTTAAGTAATGAATCAGCATTTCCAATGAACCCTTTTTTCAGAGGTTGAAATAATCTTTTATCAAAAGATTATTAGTGGCGGAAACGTGCCATCTGGCGTTGAGTTATATTTTGTGTTTTTTCAAATCCGAAAGATATATAAATTTAAGTACCAGTGCCAACAATTTTATTAATTATTTAACATTACGGTGTTAAAAATACAAAAAAAATGCAGGCAAACTACAAGTTTACCGCTTACTCAATATCAATGGGCTTTTGCTAGGGGCACCGCACTGTATTCGTTTGAACGAGCTTGTTCACAAGGGCCAATCAATTTTCCACATTTACTGTTTATTGAAATTTGTTTTTATTTATGCAATGAATCACTGGTCTGGCGCCCGTCAAGTCTTCCAAACAAAATGTAGCCAAAGGCCGGGGAACATCTGCTCTGGCATGTGCAACGCCCCTCGAATCGTATGCAATTATTCCGCTCAGCGACAAACAGTTTGCAACTGAAATGGGAATTGATTCGAATGGAAGCGCATGATAGTAGACACAATGGGATTCAGCCGCTTATCATCGACACTTTTCCGTCCCTAACTTATTTGAGTTCATTTCCTAGCTGGATGGGCGGTTGCAAAGAGAAGTCGAAGATAAGCCAACAACAACGAAGAGTCGCGACCGATAATGGGTCGCAAAAACATGATTATTAAATTTATGGGAGGTTCGCTCTTACAGCTGCGGTCAACGTAATAATTCTTAATTATAATTTATTCTGAGTGTAAGTTGCTTATCGCCTGTTCCTGGGACAAATTTCGTAAAAAAAATTGTATTGCAAAATGGTTTATTGAGGCAAAAATCGCTGAAGAAAATTAAAAAATTACATTTTAGAATTATCAAGAGTTCTTGTAGTTGTACAAGCACGAGCAAAACTCACTTTTTCAAATGTTCAACTTTGATAAATGAGCAAGCATACATACATATGTATATAAGCATAACATTTTAATCACAATAGTTTGGTGAACAATAATGGGGAAAGCGTTTATAACTTTGAGTAACGATAGAATCTGTTAGGAGGGTGATTAATTCATGATATGGCGAGTTAAGGTCTCCCAGCTGAAGAATTTTTTTAAAGCTTATTCACGGTTTTGCAAGGATGTCACAGGCTTTTCAAAATCTGATTGGTTTGGTTTCCCTATTTTTGTGACAACGACTGTATACTAACTTCTATTGTCTGTAAATAACTTTTTACTAATACACTCGCTTACCTTTGTTTTCTTGCAGATTTGGTGCACTGCACAAACGAGCCGAATGTGTCGATACCTCATCTGGCCAATTTACTTATCGAGCGTTCTCAGAATGCCAACTGGGTTGTCGTCTACAAGTCGCTGATAACCACACATCATCTGATGGCATATGGCAATGAGGTTTGTATTTGTATATTTATCACTTGTACATACATGTATCTGCTGTCCGTGTGAGTTTTGGGGGCGTATAGCATTTTTTCGATATTTTACTTTCATTGAAGCGATCCAAATGAGGTAATCTATTTTGTGAAATTTGATTTAGAGAATGTGGGCAGTGTCCATAGAAAAGGTCACGTACGTTACGAGAATCTGTACATTTGCTTTCTTCTGTTGACTCTCTTTAATGTTTAATAATTACTTGCGCATCACGATTTTTGTGTGCCCTTCTGACCGAGCTTATCGTTGTTTGTTCCTTCCTCTTTGTTCCTATTTGTTCAGTCCTATCTCCTGAAGAGACGAATTGGAGACATAATAATGTAATAAAGTAATGGCACGAATAAAGTAGTATTAATTGTTCTTAAAGACACTATAGTTATGTATGGTAGAGTTAGGTTTCTTAAAATTTAAAGATGAGTAAATCAAATTTTGGTAAAATATTCACTTTACTGACAGTAATGGCCTATGTACATATGTATATATTAAAAAGAAAGAAACAAGTTTACATTGGTTTAAAATACGATATTGCAAAAAGTGGCCCAAACTTTTGAATTTTTAGAAAGTTCGCATAAAACTAATAAATGTTGAAGATTTTCTCAGAACCAAAAATAAATATATCACATTTATAAGTGTTTTTAATTACGATTAGAAAACTATGTCTGTTGCAAAATAACTATTGGTCACTATAGTTCATCGTTAAATATATGAATGAAATAATTTGATTTACATGCAGCAGATTATATTTTTATTTATAAGTATTTCGTACGGTGTTCCCATTTTATTTACCCACACAACTGTGCATCAAAATAGCTGCAAATTATTTATCTTTTTAAAAATATTTTTT
This sequence comes from Drosophila subpulchrella, assembly GCF_014743375.2. Classification (NCBI taxonomy): domain Eukaryota; kingdom Metazoa; phylum Arthropoda; class Insecta; order Diptera; family Drosophilidae; genus Drosophila; species Drosophila subpulchrella. The sequence continues at coordinate 1,036,355 of NW_023665577.1, forward strand.
CAGCGTTTTATGCAATACCTGGCGTCAAGCAATTCTACATTCAATCTCAGCTCCTTTCTGGATAAAGGAACTGTACAAGGTATAACGAAACTTTCTTTCAAACGCAATAAAAGAGTTTCATATGCAATAAAGCTTTGATCAAATTACCAATTTAAAAATATTAACTAATGCTTACATTCTGAACATTCCTCTCTCATTCTCTCTTTCAACTCATGCGAATGCTGCGCGATCGTTTGGCTTGATCATTTGTACTTTTATTTAATTAACCATAATTTCTAAACAAAAATGATTAATTCTGAAATGCGCCGCTTACTGACCCACATACCTCACAAAATGCTGGCTAACCACAACTTGAAAAATGCAATTATCCAAACTAAATATTCAAAATCAAACAATATAAACCTTATACAGATGGTGGCATGGGCGTTCCGGGTGGCAGAATGGGTGAGTATAATACAGAAGCTATTAGCAATTGGCTGCAACTTTTTCCTTATTGGGCTATGGACCTCGTATTTTTTTCTGGTTGTTACTAAAATTTGTTTTATTTATGATTAAAATCGAAATTAACTAACAAAAAACTATTGATTTTAAGATTTGTATTTGGCATTACCTAAAATACGTGTGTCCTACATGTGTTGGACTTCGAGAAAATTTTCTAATATTTGCCCAATCAACAGGTTACGACATGTCGCCCTTCATTCGACGCTACGCCAAATATTTGAACGAGAAGTCGCTCTCCTATCGAGCCATGGCCTTTGACTTTTGCAAAGTCAAGCGAGGGTAAGTAATTTAGACACACATCATATATAATTGTGATATAATTGATTTGTTTTGTAATCTACTATTTTAGCAAAGAGGAGGGCTCGCTGCGCAGCATGAATGCCGAAAAACTTCTGAAGACTTTGCCAGTTTTGCAGGCACAATTGGATGCACTTCTGGAGTTCGACTGCCAATCCAACGATTTGTCCAATGGTATGTTTATTTCATCTAATTGTTGCTTAAGTGTTTCTGATAACTTTGTTTATTTTCAGGAGTCATCAATATGAGCTTTATGCTCTTGTTTCGTGATCTCATACGACTGTTTGCTTGCTACAATGATGGCATTATTAATTTGCTTGAAAAATATTTTGATATGAACAAGAAACATGCGCGCGATGCGTTAGATCTGTACAAGAAGTTCTTGGTGCGCATGGATCGTGTTGGAGAGTTCTTAAAAGTGGCAGAGGTTTGTAATACCTTAAAGAAAATAATACATTATATTAATTTGTTTATTTTCTGCTTGTAGAATGTGGGCATTGACAAGGGTGATATTCCCGATTTGACCAAGGCGCCAAGCTCGTTGTTAGATGCTTTGGAGCAGCACTTGGCCACGCTGGAGGGCCGTAAAGTATCCGCAGCTAATACGCCCACACAGTCATCGAGGTTTGTTTGTCTAAAAGTATTTAAAGAAATTCTCAAAGTAGATAATTTGTAAATTGTTTTGAGTTTCAAACTTCTTTAACTCTATAAAAAGATACTCGTACCAAAAACTATAAACTTGGTGGAATATCTTCCTCTGCTAGTCTGCATTTATGCAATTCATTATAATTTTAGCAGCTTATTACTTGAATGACCCAAGCTGTACATTTTTAAAAAAGCAGTATTATGTCTATTGATTGGTTGAAAGCAAGCACGAAGCTTTTTATATTAGTGCCCCTTCTGTAGCTTACAGTTTATAGAGGGACTATATTTTCCTGAACTAGCTGAGGTAAAATCTATAAATGTGCGGGGAGGTTTTAATATAAATTAAACAAATGCAAATACAAATTGCACTAAAAGTGATAGAGACAATATAGGACTAAAGAAGTTTGATTGTGTTTTCTCAATAATTATAATTTATATCTTCAGTATATTATTTCCTTTGTTGTTTGGTTTCCATTGATATATATTCTTTGTTTTTCATTTCTATGATTTTCCTTGGTTGTTCACTTGCATCTGATTTTGACGCCTGGCAAACATTAGCAATCAGCGCAATGTAAAATCCGCTGTCTCTGCCCTCTCTTCTACCAGCTCTGCATTTGGTACTGCGGCTGCTTCTAGCAAATTCGATAACACCAATGGCATTGACGAGCAGCTCAAGGCCCAGGTGCTGGCCGAGGAGGAGGCCGCCATGAACCAGTACAAGGTGAGTTGTGTAGCCGAATTATCCATGTTAACGAGTCAGTGTTTAATCGATTTCTCTGCCTGTTCCTACGCTAGTCCAAGGTATCGTCGCCCACCAGCAGCGGTGCTGCTGGCGCTAGCGCTGCACTAACAAATCCATTTCTATCGTCCCCGCCAGCCGCACAGGCTGGCCAGCCGATAGTTGATCTGTTCGGTGCCGCGTCGGCGCAGCCCGCTGCTGCTGCAGCAGCCACCAAGGCCTCCGACGACCTGCTGCAGTTGGGCAATCCCTTCGCCGACATGTTTGAAGCCAGCGGTGGCGGCGGAGCAGCCGCTGCAGGAGCCACAGGTGCTGCACTCAATGCCAATAATTTGTGGATGCATAATAATGGTAGCATGTTATAATTTTCTTATTGTTTCGTCCTAAGTTCTTGACTAGCGATTATGATTTGAGTTACGTTTATTTCGTGCTGTACATAGGTAACAGTCGGTGTGTAAGTGTAGTGATCTTACATATTTATATTGTCGTATCCGTAAAAATCAGAGCTATGAGTAGCGCACTTTTCCGGCGCTCTAGACGCCCCTCACCCTCTGTCTGTCTCTTTATCACTCCGGCCTAGCCGTCTGTTTGCACAAGACTTTCATGCACCATTATCCATACTTGTAATCATAATAGTATACTTTTTATCGATTCAATTGTTTACTTTAATTATTTCCGTAAGTTTTGATTTCTTTTAAATTCTTGTCTAATGTATTGTTACTCTTCATTTTTTCATCACTGTTTTTTTCCAACCCGAAACAATAACGACAACAACTTCAACAACTATAACGATACCGAAAACAACTCCTCGAATACCAAAAACCAAACCAATCGCTAATCTTCCAAAACACGCCAACGACCATCGCCCACCGTCCACCGTCCACCGCCCACACAACACCCAACAAAACTGAGTACAAAACCACCAAAAAATATCAAAAATATACAAACAAACATAGGTTTCAATGGCGCTTCAGTTTCCTCCGCTGCTGCTACAAATGCATTCGTTTCCGATAGTAATTTCTCATCCGTTTTTGGTAATACGGAACCGGCAGGTAAGTCTCTCAATAGCCACAGTCTTCATTCATTCCTAACTGCAAGCTACAATGTAATCCTAAGAATACATATTTTAATACTAAATATGCAGTCACTAACAAAATGCTTATTTATTACTAACTATATATAAAAACGAGTGAAAATCGAAGCGGTTCACTTAAGTTTACTAATTGATTAAAATTATAGCAATGCTAATATTACCAACCAACTTTGGTGTGTTTGAATTATGCTGAAATAAATGTTAGCATGTTATTTAATACGCCTGATTTAATTTCACTGTTAAAGTTATTTCCACCCCAGGCTAGGAAATGTTCTATATTCCGCATATTATATGGAGGGTCTTCAGAGTGTAGCATCTCGTTTAGAATTTGCGTGATGATTACCATTTGTTTTGTTACCCGTACTCCTCAATGTTAGTTTGACAATAATACTCGATCATTTCAAAATTATAATTTTTTATATTTATTTTAATTGTTATCCTGTAAATGTTTGCGTTGACTTTCACACAGCTTCGTCGTCGTTGCCAAATCCATTTTTCGATGATATGTCGTTGCCCCAAGCCAACCTCGCTGCTGCATCTGTTGCTGCGCCCTTTGGCAACAATATCAATTTCATGGATCAACAGTTGCAGCAACAACAGCAAGCGGCATTTTATGTGCAGCAGCAGCAGCAACACCAATTGCAACTACAGCAACAGCAGCAACACCGGCAGCAATTGCCGCAACAGCAAGCGATATTGCCACCTTCCATGTCAGCAGCTCAGTTTCCACCAGGTGAACCATTGCCGTTCCTCGACGAAAAACGAATACGAAAACAAAAACCATTAACCACAAGCATTTGTTCCCCGCGTGCTTTGTTTCTGTACAAAGCTTGCTCCATCTCTGGCTTGTAGTGCTGCAGCAGACACCGTACTTTCTCTTTCGGCATCCAAGATCCTCTGAGCTTTGTCCTGTGCCACAAATGCTCATCCACACCAACCAGAACACGCTTTGCCCACTGTTGTCTGCTCGTGTCTTGTAGCTATTTGTCCATTTTAACTGTCGATTATGGAGTCCTTCCGTCATTGAGAAGAAGCTGCGTTGTTGTCCCTTTACATACGTTTTTGTTTTGGTTTTAGTTTGTAGCCTTTTGAATACAATTTTCGTGATAAAAAATATTTAACCAATTAGTTTTTGTGATTGTTAAATGTGATAATTGTCTGATATATAAATACTACGTTTATTTTCGGTGTAATATTCCGGTAAAATAATTAAATGTTCAGGAGAAGTTAGTTTAATGTCAGATTCTATTTTTGATTTTTGGTCAGAACTCTTTCCGTACTCTCCAAAGACAGCCTTTCTGTAATATCTGCTTACCATCTCTAAATTAAACTTAGTACATTACTTACACTTAACAAAATGCAAAACTTCCATTAACATAAAATTTTCTGTCTTGGGTTGCTTTTGTAAATAATACTACCATCTGTTATGTGTTTGTAGATAAAACCTTAATATTAATCCTATGTCAAAAACCATTTGAGATCGAACAATCCAAAATATTTATATATACAATGCAAATTCATGTTATTTATTTTGTAAATGTTATTTTTTCTCTTTTTCTCTTTCTTATGTTCTTATGTACTGAACGTAAAAAACAAAAATATCAAAACTAAAAACAACCTCACATTGTCTCATGTTAATGTTGGTGGCACAAATCCATACTCGAACACTTAAAATCTATGAAACGCTAAAAAATATTTGTGTTTTATAATTACGCTGGCAAAATGAAAAAAATGATATAAAAAAAAAAAAAATTTAAACCAAAATGTCAAACTTCGACGGCAACAAAAACTCAACGCTAACTCAACAAACATCAATAAACCAAATCCTTGGGCTCATCGGCTTCATTGTTTATGCATATCTACTATATATATATATACCATTGTGTTTGTCTCTGTGTATAAATGTCTGCTAAAAACGGTGCATTGGTTATGGCTATCCCCAAACAACCATATCGTCTGAAATGTAAAAACGTATCAAAGGCTTCGACGCCTTGGGCGATGTTCTCAAGCCGGCCTCAGCCAGCAACAACAGCAATCAAATGAACGTTGTCGCCACAGGTTACTCCAGCAATAGCAGTTCGATCCTAGCGTTACAACAGCAGCAGCACCACCAGCAACACCAGCAGCAACTGCACCAGCAGCAACAGCAGCAGCCGCCGGCTGGCACTGGGAAGATAATAACCGGCGACTTGGATAGTTCACTAATGTCACTAGTTGATAACTTAAATATAAACAAAACGGCAAGCGCAAAGTGAGTAAATCGAGCCAGTATACTGACGATATATGTTTGTGCGTGCGTTCGAAAGTGAAGCCAAACCAGAAGGTTGATCAGTAACCATGTTGTCACATCTCCATCAGTTCACTCGCAGTAGATGGTTAAATCGTATCCCTAATGGTCTTCAATTTCGACCGATTAAAGATCAGTTTGATCAGCCAACTGCCACTTCCGAACTAACAGCTCCTTGTCGATCCCTTAATCCAAAACTTAAACCTCCAGCCTTAGCCATCCGATCTGACCTTCCCGTCCACAAAGCCATATTCATGCTCCATATGTGTACATACCGTCCATCCAAAAAATAGTTCGAAATCACGCAGAATTCTGTTTAGTTAGAAAAACCCCCAAAATTCAAATGCCGTGTTCATTGACGTCGTCTCTATATCATTACTCTCTTACCCCATTATTCTCATAGACCTGTGCAATGGAATTCACCTAAAAATACAGCGAAACCAGGTGCTAATTGGACACCCCAACCAATGGCGGCTACTACTGGTGCTGGCTATCGTCCAATGGTGAGTTTTGCCTACTCTAACTCTACTCTCTACTGTCTACCGAACTACTCTACTCAAAAATTATCAAAACAACTCGAAAGAATCCGAAAAGAAAGCCAAACTCTACGTTGCCTCGAATTTGTTCGAATTTAACGAGAGACTAAAATAAATAATTCGAGTACACTAGAAGTCGTGCCGAAGCAGATAAAATATGAGAAAAAACAATGCCAGAAAAGAAAAGAAACAAACACTTTTTATTACTTATGTAAATGCATTGTTTTCCCTTTCATTATTTTACGATTTTGTGTCACCCAACACTTAAGGTTACACTTCATGTAAAGTACACTATTTTACTTAATTTAATGTGAATTACCTTATCAAAATTAATGTTTATTTATCAATTGCACAATCAGTATGGATCTACAACTTGAGCTACTTGGTTCTCTTGATTTGAAGTATATTCTTGATCTGTATGAACATTTCCTCAGCTTGCTTACAATTTTCTTGATAAGATTGAAAGTAAATTAACATATATAATATTCCTCCATTGTCGCAGTCCATTTTAAATTTCTAAATGTTGTTAAGTCCTTTTTTATAATTGTGAATTGAAAGACCAAATCAAAGTGAAAACCAAGTCCTTTATTTCGTCCACTCAAAATCTTGTCCCCAATTTCAACAACACCCCACCGTATACTACAGAATCACAGCAAATCGCACTAGAACACAAGCACTAGGGCTAATTTTGGTGGCACATCTTGCGAGCAGGTCCACGATGGGTTTATTAAGTCTCTACACACTATACACGCAGGCCATAAACGACAAACCACATATTTCCATTTTATATTTTTAGTTTATTATTATTTCGATTTTTATTTTGCATTTTAACGAAGTATATATAAACTATCAACTACTTTCTTTTCTTTATTTTATGTTTGCTTTATATCTCAACTATCCCAACGCATACCGCAAAATCGAAAATCGTTAACCGAACCGAATCAAATTGAATCACAACTAAATATATATTGAAACTAATCAAACAAACAACAACAACGAATCACGTATGACAACTCACGCTGCGCCTGTGTTAATGCTGTCTGTGTGTGTGTATGTGTGTTTGTGATATATCAATATATATTCTATCAATATGCCAATATATATATCAATATGCAATACGTAGGCACATGGCATGACCGTAAGTCCTGCGCCAATCACAATCAATCATCCGTATATACATGCTAGTTATCCTGTAATGCCAAATTATATGCAGGTAAGATGATGCTGAAACCAACGAAATGAACAACAACCACTAAAAATTTTCAAACAGAATGAAAAAAATTATAAATAAATATCATTATGGTTTTGACTTGAGTTGCCGTTTTTCCTTGAGAGGAATTATTTTTATTTTATATTTATTTTTATAAGCCGTTTCGTTCCTTTGCGTTTTACAATCGAAAATCTATCATCTCCAGCACTATAACGTATAATTGCGAGCTATACGCCAGTTAACTTCCTTCTAACTTTCAAAGACACCCGACATCTTTCCTGATTTTGATACCGGCCACAAGCGCGTGTTATATATGCCCCTCCTCTGTGGTTCTCGTCTCTGAACTAAATTGCATTATTATCTTGCACTCCTATTATTTAAATTATTATTTTCGTTATGATTTTGTAAAACATTTATTTAGTAGGCATTCAGTTATTAAGCGAGTTACTGTTTCACTTGTCTGTAGTCCTCACTACCTTCCGTATGATTCCCTTGTAGCAACTGTTTTCCAAGCTGAAAAGCTCCTATGAAGCCCAACCGACAACTCTTTATCCCGCCACTTATTTTGTAGCATTGCGTCTATCATAGCAGTTTATAAGTATTGCCCTTTCCAGTGCATGAATTTTAATCGAACCCACATTTTACGCTCATTTCTAACGCTTGTTTTAACGACTATTGTAGGGAATGCCGGTGATGGGCCAGCCAAGTATGATGGGGCAGTCAGCAGCCCCTTTGACTGGGGCGCAACCGACGATGATGGCGGCGCCGCACAGTAATGCGACGGGCATCATGCAACCCATCCAGCCAACGCAGAACGGCGGCAATAAAGGCGTCCCACTCGACCCATTTGGTGCGTTATAAGCGGTCCACAAGGAGCTCATGCGTGCAACCCACTCACTCACTCAATCTAAGCGCTCTAACCTCATAGACAGCAGACATCAAACCACACTCACAGACACAAATGCGTAATAAAATATTAAACAAAACAATTATTATATATTATATATGTCCATGTGCGAGTGAAAATTAAAAACTTGAAATGGCATTATATAACATGTTTACACTACGCTACAGAAACAATATATAAAGTTTATGGAAACAGCAGAAAATGCAAACACAAAAAACGGAAGCAGATAAGAAAATTATATAATAATGTTGAACATTGAGCAAACACGAAAACAAATGCTATATACATACATATATATATATTTATATTATTACTATTTAAATGAAAAACAAATAAGTTTGACTATTTATATGTATACACCAATTTATATACTACGCTAAAACGAATGGAGAAATGCAGAAAGCAAAAACGAAACAATTTCCATAAATAGCTAACGGAAAGTAACCTATGTGAAATATACCTATGAACTCTAAGATAAGTCTATACAAAACCTGTAGTTGTGTCCTACGCCAATCACTAAACACACGTTGAATTATCTAGTGGAACTATGTTAACTGTCTCAAACATGATTAAGCATGAAACTGATTCAGAAATGATATTTTCAAACTCAGTCCAAGTGTTTGCACAGATTAACGTAATAATTTGCAATATTTTAATCCGTCTATCAATGTTTTTCTGTTACTTTTAGTCAAGTATGGTGGCTAAATACCTATTATACATATGTTTTAAATTGTTATTAAGCAAATTATGATTTGTTGGAGAGGAAATATTTGTAAATGCATTCCAAACTAGCTTCAATTTTGTCCAAATTTAATTTGAGAAGAAGAAAAACATTTGTAATTATTAAGTATTATTTAACGAGTTCAAACAACGCTGGTGTAAAATGTGTTGATAATTTGTTTAAATTCTAGAAAAAACCGCAACGTTTATTTAATATGTGTTATACTTTAGTGCATACGTTGTATTAGACCTTTATTTAATTGCTTCTGAGCGAAACTACAAAACTGACATCATATACGTAGTTCATTTCGAAAATGTAAAGCATAAGACGTGTATAGATGTTTTCCTACAGCCCGACACGCTGAACTATGTTTAAATAAAAATTATATAAATTGTATAATATATTATTTTTTATTATTTGTTCATTCTGTGCGGCACTGGAATTTTAATTGCCAAAATCAAACGAATTAATTGACTTCCAAATCTTTTATCAACTCCAACCCACCACCCCTTCTGTGTGTAACTTTTTGATGGTTCTGAGGTTTCTTCAACTAGCTTCACATCCAATCCCAATTGCTTATAATTCTTTCGCTTCTATACTCCCAATAGTGGCATTCTATAAGTTTTGGTCCTGATGTCCTTTAAGAATATATAGCAGTAGCTATAAGCAAATCTGTCGACCCTTCGCCGTTACCCTTTAAATTTAAACACTTAAGCAGAAAAGTATGCTATATTTTTGCACAAGCCAAAATGCAATTTCATTGCTCACCAAACTAGGCAGCATTTTAGAGAAGAATACAAAATATGAAGGTTGACCAGGACTTGCGATTTATGCATCTCCTCGTGTTGGGTAGGTGGGTCAACTCTCGTAGGCGAAGCAACAACGCAAACGCAATAATCGTTAGAAGCAAACAATCATGTAAGGAATTTTCATTAAAGCTAATGCTAAAGTAAACGTAAAAGCCACAAACCCGAATCAATGTAAATTTAGCTAAATTATACACTCTAAAATGACAAAAAAATGTTTCATGACAATATTTATACGCTGGTGTTTGAGCTAACTATACTCATACTTAGGACTTACTATCTTAAAACTACAATTACTGTCGACACGAAGCATGCGTCTAGAACCCGCAGAACTAAAATTAAAGGCAAACTGCGGCCACTTGTTGATGTTTCGAATGAAATTTAGTAAAATTTCAATAGGCAGAGAGTTTTATTTGTCCGACAATTTTCAATGAAACACGCTTTGAGGGTTGGCTTACCGAATCGAACTGTATCTTGTAGATAACCATAGATCGTGCAATACAGATTATATACTACTAAGAACTATTTATGTTTGAATCAAAATGTTACTGTGTTTATATTGGTTTGTGAAATCTCTCTAAAAAGAACCCTATTAAAAATACAAAAGAACACCAAGAAATTAAAATATTTTTGTCACGATGAATTCTAACAATTCAATTCGATCCAATCTCATGGAAAATGCAAACTATTTGGGTATGTAATATGCACACATTCTCATTAATTAGGAGTAAAATATATTGTGTATTATTAAAAAATATGTTGAGAACAAGCCCAACTCCAAAACAAAACAGAATTGAAATGTTAGTGCAAAATAAATGTGTAAAATAAATATTTTGTTTTACTTTTGAGGTGGCGGCTAGAACAGTGTCATACATACAGCATCCTTGAAGTCAACACAACGAAGCTCAATCACATTGATCAAGTTTAAAGTTAGTAAGAGCCCCTGAAGATAAAGATACTCACACTATGCCGCCGTGCACATTGCGTCAGAGGGGTATGGCCTATATACCGCGTAGGGACAAGAATCGCGAAAAGGATGTCCTGGCCCCGAAGCCCGTGCATCCGCGGTCCTTGCGCTTCCACGGATTCTTCGGCATGTCATATGTCCATCAACATGTGATGGTCGACGAGCGATGGACGCCCAACTCATTAACCGAACAGTTCAAGGGAATGACCGACTTGCTGAGTAAGTTATTCTTCTGGCTTGGTCTGAGCTCCTTAAAAAACCCATGTTGAACAGCACGCCGCTTGGTGTTCAAGAATCACGAATCGAAGGCCAATCGCCAGCGGTATTTTCGCGAGAACAAGCGCCTAAAGCTGCAATGTCGGGATGGGCGCACAAAGTTGCAGAATATTCTGGTCAACGACAACACCCACAAGATTCGCAACTTCCTCATTAACCACAAGGATATGCAGCGATTGTATCAGAAGATGCCAATTCACCTGGTGGTAGACAACATCAATCAGCGCACCTTTGTGATGAGGAAGGAGCGGGATCGCCTGGAGTTTCGCTTAGATCAGTTAAAGCAGCACTACAAGGAACAACTGGTTGGTGAAATTCAAAACTTTATGACTGATCTCAATTTTAAACAATTTTGGTTAAGCTGTAGATTTTTTATTATTTTCAATGCTTTAAATTTATTTTAATAACCCATCTTAGTATTATTTTATAATTAACTTTGCACATTTTTGTATTAAAATTTTTGATCGATTAATATTATTTTCCTTTTAACAAACACTATTTACAAAACAGTTGCGGCGGGCACTTCTGCAGAACCGCATCAAGTATCAGAACGAATTTATTCTCGACGAGGAGCTCAAGTCGCGAGTTTTCCTCAAAAAGATCGAGAACTCCAATGTGCGCCTAAAGGCCATCAAGACCATCAACAACACTTATAAAAAGATGATTCAGGTGCTGGTCCATGACGAGATCTTTTACGAGCCCATCTTGCGCTCCCTCAGCAGTGACATGGATGATCAGTCCAACTTCATCAAGCATATCCTGTTCCTGGGCATGCCGGCTATAGCGAAGTTCAAGGAGCTGAACGACGAGTTCAGGAACATGGAGGATAAGTCCCGCAAGAACTTGCAGATGAAACTGCAAATGCTTGCCTCTCTTAAGAAACCGGCAGGCACATCAATTAATTTCAACAAGCCCAAGGAGGCGCCGCCGACCACGAATCTGAAGCGATATGTCAGGGAGACCCAAAGCATGATGATTCTAAAGCTGGAGCTGAAGGCCGTGGAGAAGACTATCAAAGAGGTCAAGTTTGTGACACTTTGTTCCCAGGCCAAGGAAATTTATCCACGGTTTGTAGTCGAAGTACATTACATTTATTTCACAATGTTTATATATTTAATTGTATAGGATGAAGAGCCAGGTGGACAACAACGACAAGCTGCATCGCATGATTGTTAATGACATGTTGGCCCACGAAATGCTGGAAACCAAGATGAAGTGCGCCAGTGTCTTAAAGGGGGTGCTGGTCAACAATCTTTCAGAGGAAGAGATCAAGTGGGTGATAAATATAAAATGTATTATAATTTTTCTTATCAATGTTATAACATTAGCCGTCTGGAGCGCATCAAGGACCTGAAGAAAATGTTGCAAAATGATATTCAATTCGAACAAGACACACTGCAGCATCTCAAGAATAGAGCTGATGCATATGTTATGCTAAGGTAAATTGATAATTTGGGAGAAAAGATAAAATACCTGTGACATAGTCACCTCTTAAGGTGTAGGGGTCAAAAGCCAGTGACGACTGCACCTTTAACAATAAAAAGTTTCTATATCAACTATATGTAGGTATCTTAATGTATAATCCTTTTCCGTCAAAAAAGTTAATATGGAAACTTTTGTTTTTAAAGATGCGATCGTCATAAGTTTTGAACTTCGTAAAGAGGTGTCTATGCTTGATAACTTTAAAGGGACTCTTTCTTTCTTTTATTGTTACAGAGTAACCATTTGGAATCTGTTGGAAATTCTGCGACATATTGATCGTCAGCCAAAATTGCTACGTGCCCAGTATCCCAACTCGTACTTAAAGCTTCCGCTGCTTAAATTCGAAATGCTGAATATGAGAGCCGCTGCCCCGGAGATTTTCGAGGAGAACAGTTGAGTCGACTTTCATAGCCAAACAGAATCCATAAATCTAACCAACTCCCCCCGCAGTTGATAACATAATGCATATGGTGAAGCGCAAGATCTACAAGCTGATGAAGGCCTATGCTGTTGAGTTGAAACCGGCGACCGTCAAGCGAAATGTCGAGGAATACCATGCCGATTTCTTGGCCAGCCTGGATATGTACGAGCCTGTGGACACTGAGGAGCAGGCTCCAACAGCTCCCGAGGACGATATCTTGCAGGAGAACAAGACCATGGCCAATGTGCCCAACCGCAAGCAGATCAAGGCCCAAAGTGCGAAGCTTGTGGAGGAGCTGGCCAAGCGGGATGAAATGTAAATGTTTACTTTAGTATTTGTGTTACAGTAGCTTAAAATTTGAAGTAAGTTAAATTCTGCAAGTTAAAAAACCATTTAAAGTGCCTACAATTGAGTGGCTAACAGAAAAAATAATAAATCGTGAGTTTTGGATTGACGAAATCCCGAAAATGGAAGAGCTGTTTTCCAGTAGTCGCCTTCCCATAATTGATCCATAATTGCAGCAAACGCTGCTTACTTTGCTGGGATCTTGGATTCCGTCGAGTTGGATTGCTTCAACTTTTGGCTTTTGTTGACGCCCTGCATTTTCATCGGCAGTTGCAATAATAGCGAGGAAGAATTATTGTTCCATTGCCTCATCTAATAATTTGGGTGTTTTGTGGGTTGTGCAAGGTGTGAATGGCTTAGATAAACCTTCAGGTTTGAACATGGTGCGGATAACCTTCTATAGACTAATCCCCATTCGTTGGGCACATTTTCGGACCGTCTTCGAATGCATCAATAGAGCCATTAATCATTTCCTGGCCACTCCACAGCGATTTCCTGTCAAGTCTTTTGCCCAAAAAGGTCAGTAGTTGTCATAAAAGCTAACTCGCTCAGTCGTCGACGGATGGAATCATTCGGAATTCATCCGAAATGATGTTGACTGGATGGGATGGATAGGTTTTTGCCCGTCATTTTTTGAGTCTTGGAGGAGCGAGCACGCTTCCCTTCCAATCCGCAGTACACTTGCCGACTGCCTTCCTATCTATCTGTGCTGTTATATCTGCGTACACGATATCACGCCGACTTAAAAAAAACCTAACACGGGAGCACGCGAGCCCATAAGCCGCGAAATGAGGTTATGCAAGTTTTACATTATTCGCGGGCTACCATGTTTATTCATATCCACACGCTCTCGACCATATTCACGTTTGCCCCGATGCGGTTATTGTCATTGTTCCCCCTCAAAAAGCCAGACAAATTGGGTGCTGGAAGTGCTTGGCCCAAGCGAAGGTGATGGTATTTTGGTGGCTGCCCTTAAAAGTTAATTTGTGGTCAACTTTCGACACTTGAATGAAATGTTTTTGTATGGTTTACAAATATTTTGAATGATTGGTGTATTGTGGCGAACTTGTTGTGTAAATAAAGTAATTCAAAATGAAGACGATATCCGAGATGAAGTACATTAAATTTTCTTCTTTAAATTTACAGTAATTTAAGCATTATTTCTGCTTTGAATCAATTACTTAAATTATTAAAAATACATCTAGTAAAGGCCAAACTCAGAATAATAAATCAAACATATATACGGAAACGTATATCTACCACAAAAATCAATTAATCCAATTGGGCAATGAGAATAATTATACTCGAAATCAATCAATTTGGACAATATTTTATGGGGGTTTCTTCGGTTTGGCAATTAAGCAAATCTGCAGCTTATTACTTGGGCTCTAATTACCTTTAAAATGTAGCTTTTTACATGGCCCACTCCAGGATCAGCTACGTGATTGGGCCTAACAAATGGCTAATTTGGACATCGTAAATCTTCATAAACGAAACGATGCAATTGGCCAGGCTACTCGGACTGTCTTCAAGTAGTCAAAACCTATTTAACCCGCCACTTTGCACTCTTGCCCCAAAACGGCGATGTGGCCTGCTCAGTTCCTGTAGTCACCGTTCAAACGGTTGCAAGTTGCAACATTTCAAGAAGCCACAGCCCACCGGCAGCCGTTCGTTCGTCCAATAATTATGAACCTTCTTGGCTGTTGGCGGCAGTTTGTGTTTGAAATTATTCGCATAGTAGCCCCAGCATCGTGGCAACAACAATTGGTAGTCAGTCAACTTAACGCGGTCTGCGAAACTAGCCAATTTCTGTTCGTTTCTGCCGGCTGAGTCGTGGCCAAAGTTTTTCTTTCCTTTTTCTTGCTTTGTACAATTTGTAAAACGAAGACGAACTGCTGGGAGAAGGAAGGAAACGTGTGATGTAAATGCCTGTGACGAAAATGTATTACTCTAACGAGAATTTGAAGTGCTTTTCACAATTATGATATGTTAAATGGAGCGAATTTCATATCAAATGTTAAAGGAAAAGCAATAACAACATAAATCGTTTATAGAACATTGAACATAATGTAGAGTAAAACCTAACTATTTTTAAATTGTTACTATTAACCCTTTTTGATGAGACTGACGTGGTCATTAAAATCAGAAAGCTTAAAACAAAACCTCAAATGTAAATTATTATTCCTTGTCTATACCAAAGATCCAATAACTGCTAATAGGTTCATACCTTTACCGAGGGTATAAACGTAGGATTTACTGCATTGCATGCAGCACCCCCAGGAAATTATCTTGTCAATGGCTGCGCTTCAATTGCAGTCCAGCTATTGTTGGGCTTGGGCTTCGTTTTGGGGTCTGGGGCCAACTCCTCCGCATCTGAGTCGGACTGAGATGGACAGTAGCCCGGACCTGGCTGGCAGTTCCCTTTTTTTGGGAGCTCGTTTTTGAGGTGTGTTCCTGTAAGGCTCATGCGCCTCCCAGCCATATTTCTTCTTCATTTGCTGGCATAATTTACATATGGTTATATAAGCTGAATTCGGGTAGGCAACAGGGGTAAACGTACCCATTGCAAAACTCAGCCCCAACTGATGCGGCATGTTTTATTTAATTGCCATGGAGTCATACCAAGAAAACGGCGCACAGAGAGAGCCCAAAGTCGAGTGCACATGTAACCGATTCCACCCAACTGGCCATCCATCCATCTATCCCCCTTCGATTGGTGATTTGTGTAGGGCAGACAGTTTTGTCTTTTGTTCGTGGTCAATGGGTGCCTAACGTGTTCCCCTTTCAAGAGGCCCAGCATGTGGCCTAAAAATGGCTATCGATGTGGAGACGTGCTCTTAACAATCATCATTAAATGAAGCTTATAATTTGTCAATGCTCCTGCAGAAAATATGTATATAATAAAATTGGGTTTGCTCTAAATAAATCTCTCAAATTAATTGGGTTGCACTGAACAGACATCAAGGTAACGACCAATTTCGGCTATTATATCACCTGCAGAACAATATCAGCCAGCAGGTTCAACTCTTTAGCCAACACTCCCATTTCTTTGGCCCAGAGACTGGCTTCAGCCGGCAACAGAACAAAAGTTATAAATAAATCTGTGTCACTGGTAGAACCCAGCACAAAACAATAGATAAATAAACAAAAACGACATTAAATAAATACACCTCAAATCATTCAAGATTATGCAATTTATAAGAGTAAATGAAAAAATCAAACACGCAAGCGAAAGAAACGAAAGACCCAATACAAAAGACTTGAACAACAAACTTGTTTTGGTTCTAGGCGTAGAACACGTTTAGGCGAATCTCGGCGAAACTTTCCCAGCAACGGAAGACTTTTGGCCGAACTGTAAATTTGCTGGCATGCATATTGTAATAGTGTCACTTTGTCTTGGCCCAGTTATCTTCCTAATTAACAGAGCTTCATAAATATTCAAGCCCATCGTAGATAAGAACTTCTGCCAGTTGCCCAAAGACCCAGAGTTGCACGTTCCGTTCGTGTTGTGCCGCCATTAAGGCTTCAGCTCTAAGCCTTTGGTTCTCGGAGACTCGACGACTCTAGCCCAAAAGTGTTTTGAAATCACTCTCTATAAATATGGATTTCTCAAGAGCTCGCTGTGAGAGTCTGGCCGGGCTTAGCTGACTAACAACCGATTATTTTAATTAAATTTTATTATAAAAGACAAAAGACCCAACGCCCACATGCCAATGGCAAAACAAATGCCCAAAAAAATATATTTTTATTGCGGAGATTATGCAATTGTTTGCCTAACCAGCTGCTGTTCTATGCAAATGTTCCAACCTTATCTTCCCTGCAAATTATACAGCTGCACTTATCAGCCACGCTGCTTAGAACACGGCTCGACCTCCGGCGACCTCGGGCATGGATTCCAGCCCAATCCACGCCCCGCCCACGGACTTGCCCTTCGGGCAGCCACTGCAATTGTTCAGTTAGAGCGCGATAATGCAAACATTAGACACTTCATTTCATTTGGTTTGCCGTCGCGTCCGCACGGCTTTCAATACCTCAATTAACCCATCATGGGCATGCGCAGCTTCTGTCTGCGGCTTTGTTTTCCGTTTGTTTCGAGCTTTGTTTTCTTTGGCATCTTCGAGATGCCTATCAAGCCAACACTTACACGTCGATCTACAATTTGCGAGATCCGAGATAGTCGCCGGTGGCTTGTTATGGGCCCAGAATTTGGGGTGCCATTGAGGAGTCGTGGATCAGTTAAAGTTCTTGCAAATAATTAAAAGGTTCCGCGACTGTGGCATACTTGAAATCATTAACAAGCCCGAAATAGCTCCATTACCATAGTCAGTGATATAAGGAAGTATCTACTTAACTGTGTGAATTATTTTACAATTGACTCTAAAACAGATTTGAAAGTAATCTTTATTCTCAGAAAGTCTGAAGGCCAATTACACTTCTCCACTGGTCATTTTAAAAGGTGCAGACCTATGGTCATTATATTATGTTAATATAGACGCATATCTGCTTATCCTTTGTGAAATCAAATATTACTCAGTATATGTGTGCTTCAAAATATAAAACTTTGTTAGCTAGTTAAGGTTCTGGAATTTATTACAAATTCTATCTGAGATCCTATTCCTAATTTAGTGCCGTTCGCCTTCTGAATGTTCTTTTTGAGTTCTACCTCTTGATGGCACACCGAAAGCGGAAGGGGCATAAGTCATAGCGGAGTGCATGGAATAAGGGTTCTACTTCATTTGTAAGTCCGAGACTACCTCTCAATCGATCTTGATTGGAACTAGCTCGGTGGCTTCTGTACATCAAACGGCAAATCTGTCGGGGAACACCCGACAGTTTGGAGCTGCAGGGGCGTCAATAAGAACAGTCCAATTCAATTCGCTACAAAAATATAAGTTCTAAATAATAATTAATAATAAATAATAATTTTTCACGTTTCTTATGCATGCATATTAACTTACCTTGGCATAAACTTTCTGCGATTAATTGTTCAACTTTCTTATTTGAGTTCTAGCTCGTGATGGCCACCTAAGGTAGAGAGAAATATTGAATATTTAGGGCACGGGACCCAGGGAATCTAAATTGACTAGTCCGGTGGTTTCTTTACATCAAATGACAAATCTATCAGGGAATACCCGATAATCTGAAGCTGAAAAGGCGTCAAAAAGAACATTCAAACAGATTTTAAAACGCCTGTAAAAGGGACAGTTTCTATTTTAGGTCCTATAGATATTGTCTAAGAAAGAATACGATTATTATGTTGAATATAAATTGTGCTTCTTGGTCTTACTGGCTAGCAGTTGATGGGGTTTCGAATCCAGTTTCTTATTGGCAGCTTCCTCGATATAGTCTCCGGCAGCCCGCAGAGGTAGAGGTTCTATCGCCGGGTGATAGGTGGGAACACGGTCGAAAGGCTGTTGCTCTCGATCTTCCTGTTTTGATGGCCCAAACTGTACCGCCTCCTTTTCGACTTCCTCCTGTTGTTGGGGGATCTTTTTCTGGCAGTTAAAGAATCGGATCCATGTATGTGGCCGGAAGAATCGACATCCCTGCTTGGGTGCCTCTTCAACCGGTGATCCTTTCCAATCATTGGTCATCTGATCCCGATGCAAGTGCCGATGGTGTTGATGGTGGTTCTGCTGTTGTTGCTGCTGCAGGCGACTGACGTCCTCCACCACAAAGAGTATGCCAGCCACAATTAGGAGAGCCACCGAAAGCAGGACGAGGAAACAGAGGATGTCCTGAAGCAGGGACCTCAGATAATCTTGGTTTCCCGAACGACGCTCTTCGGCGGGCGTTTGGCTTTCGGCCTTGGAAAGATCCATGAGCAAAGAATTTGGAAAAGCCGAAATTCGCACAAAATTGAATTTTTACTTATTATTTTTTTAATTTTGAATACCAAACGGTGTTGACTGCTCAACAGACGATGTAGAATGAAGTGCTTTGGGCTGACCTAGGCTGACTTTGACCGGACTTGAAATAACTCGCCTACTGACTTGGAAATCGTCTATATTTTTTTCTTTCGTAGCTTTGTTGTCTTTCCTGCATTTCTCATGATATGCCCAACTTTCTCAACCTCTATGGCAATTGGTGTAATTGAAACTCTTTAACGGCAATCAACATGGCGTTTGATGTGATTGAATTATTGGACACTTAAATGGGCGGCCCTCAGCGAAATGCAAGGCAGCCAGGTCGAGTCGAATGGAAGAGCTTTTAGCGCATTTTCCTATTTTCACACCTCGGGCAGCCCTTTCTTCTGCTCCTTGGCCCTCATTTGGCGCTTCGGACTGTCGGCCTGGGGAAGCCCAACGTATCACTCAGTGCTAATGAAGATGTCTTCCCCAAAACTGGAACCGAATCCGTGGCAAACTGCCAGGTCTGGCAGTTCATTAGTCAGGAAGTGTTATACATGATGCAGTCGACTGTGCGGCCATGCATGTTAGCGAAATTGAGGCTTTAATTTGATTATATAGACACTAAAAAGGGGAAGGGATGGGTATTATGTAAACGGTTCGTCAGTGCCTTCCTAATTTCCAAACATAATTGGGACTTGGTGATAGCTAAATAAAAATACAGAGAAAGGATAATAATAGTTAAATAATGAAATCCATGAAAAGCAAAATACATTTTAGTATCAGTTGATTTTCCCTCAACAATATTTATTTAGTTTCTTAAAAATCCACCTAACGTTTTTAATTCTATTTAAAATAAGCTTAACCTTTATTGTGTAAGCCCAAGTAATTAGTATTCGCCCATATATATATATATTTTTACCAATGCTCAGGTCAGAGGATCAAATAATTTGATCAAGTTAAATTTAGATAGAAATCAAAACCTTTTGTTTATCATTTCCGTAATTGTCCTAGTACAAGCCGAATATAATTTTGTTAAAATAGTTTGATTGCAGTTTTAAAATATCGAATATAGCCTTAAAATGATTCATACTTTATACGAAAAGTTGCACCCTGTTTTTTATCACTTAAGGAAGTCAACGAGGAGAACAAATAAAACAAACAAATTCGATTTCCGTAAAACGTTTTCAATCAGCTGGCTTAAATCAATTAAAAGGCAACTGTAAATGCTCAGTTATACAATCAGAGTTGTAAATTGTAAAGGCCCCCACTGTGTGACGTTCCGCAACTGATAAGGCCACCTCCCCCTGGAGCTGAGGAAAACCAAAAGCTCGGGCGAACACAACAATAGCAGCGGAGACATTACATAACCTCCAGATGCCAGGGCAGGCACAATAACCTACAAATGCAACCTCCACTAACCGACTGAACCCAGGCCCAAAAGAGGGAAAATAAAATACAAAATACAAAGCTAAACTGCTAAAAACCAACGTAATACAGTTTGCAGCTTCTAGAGAAAATGAAACAAAACAAAAAAACTCAAAACCCGAGCGGGAAAATCATCGGGTCGAGTTGTGTGTGGGAAATTGCGACAACGACAAATAAATTACAGCAACGCTTAAGGTCAAGCGATTTGTGCAGAAATGAGGCATATAGAAAACTTATTGCTGCGATCGCTACCTTTCTGATAACCAAAGAAATGAATAGGCCCTCGACTGCTAACTGCTAACTGCCGACTGACGAACAGTGATGCTAACTGGCTAGGAAGTTACCTTTATAAAAGTACAGGTATTTTTACCCAATACGACCTATCTATCCACACAAAGAATTGTCTGCCGACCGTTGTTGTGCACTATACGTGTGGCGGCAGAGAGCGAACTGGTTCCCTATGCAAATATTTTACATTTAACAAATATTTCAAATTATTCCTTGCTGTGTTTGGAAAATCTGAAATTCGACAAGAATATTTTCTGTAATATCCTGAAGGTACCCTGGGTAAAAGTGAAGTACCCTTGTCATCACTGCTACCGAGTGCCAGTCTGCTAGACTACCGACGAATCGTGGCTACCTCAATTGCTGCGGGGTCAAATGGCGTTGAGGTAACGAGGCGAGCTAAATCATCGACTTCAACTGGGAGTCAACACGTGCAGAGTGTTCCATGCCCCCGGCTCAGACCTGGGTTGCGAATCTTCGGCTCTGGAGTCGCGCAGCTCCGTCAGAATTGATTGCCACTTGGGAAGGCCATTTCGGTTGCTTTTCTAGCGCGTTCGTATATATAAATCAAAAGAATTTTTCAAGTTGCAGACCATGGCTTTACGCCATGATTTAAGTGCCGAGGAAGGCCCAAACTCTTGTCTGACATTAGCCATCTACCTGGGTAGCGCCTGGGTCTGGACCGAATCAAGGTGTCAATTTGGGGTGTGAGGCATTTTGGAATGGTTTTCGGTAGTTGGCGATCAATTAAATTCGTATTAGTTTATTTATCTCCAGAAAAGATCCCTCGCATCATTTGATGGAGAATAATCTTATCAAACTAGGTTATATTCTTGGAATTTTTGCTGACTAAGTCATTAACTGAAAGCTTTACATTAAAGTAGTTTCTGTAGACATCCATTGTCTAATTTATGGAGCCTCTGATATTTTTTGTAAAAAAAATAATAGTGTAATAATAAGTCTATGTTGAAATTGTGGTTCTTCTTTCACTCTTACCCATAAACAAACTACAAAACTACGAACGCAATACATAATGATTATAATAAAAATAAATTTATTTATTATTATTTAAGAAAAAAGACTTAAATATTTTTTGAATTAAAGTAATAGCAAATATTTTGAATGAAGACTACCTTTTTAATCCGGTCATTTTTATGAGATATGACCAGTAATCGGGGTTTCCCCACTCCCTTTCTACTGAAACCGAAGATTTGCCCTTTTCGAGGAGGTGAATGCCTGGCCAGTTTCATAACCCATTTCGATGGGTTGTAACTAGCAACTAGTTTTGCTATCGTCTTCGTGCCTTCACGTCTGCATCCCACCCACCGCCACCACAAGATTGTGTTAAAATTTTATTTTTGCATAATTGAAAAAATTTAACAACTTTAGCCAAACAAATTTTACGTTAACTGTGCGCATTTTGTAATTTCGCTCGCGTGCACATTTCGTTTGCCTAGCCGACCTGACCCATTCCTTGGCTAAAATGGTTGCAAAAAGTACAAAAAGCCAAGTAAAGCTAAAACATTATTACAACAAGCAGCGTGATTTCCGGAAGTTGAAGCTGAAGCGCAACAAAGGCGCCTGCGCCTGCGCAAATGTCGTCGTCGTTGCTGTCGAATTGATTGTTGCCGTTGCAGTTGCAGTTGCTATGGCAGTTGCTGCGAAGATGCAAGAAAAGTCGTGCTGCAACAGCTGCAACGGCAGCTCGGCAAAGTTGCCGTCCTGCCTTCGTGCGAATAATGTCATTTGTGTTTGTTTTATAACCAAATTTACAACAACTTGCCACTGTCAACGGCAGCAGCAGACAAAACGACACTGGGGCACTCAACATAATTGCTCCAATCCATGTCAATGTTGTCAATGGGCAATCTACAAGAACTTTTCTTGTGCCTTTGTAGGACTGGCACGATTTTTTTAGGACAGTCCGTATCTGGCAGATGTGTATCGAGATGGCTTAAAGCGGAGGATAGCAGAAAACTAACTGGGTTCAAGGAAAAAAGTTGAAGCGATTTCTTTGAGTTAACACCTGTCACTCATTTAACACTTGAGAATTGCAATTGCATTTCCTGTACTTTTTTATACCCGTTACTAGTTTTATGTTTAGTTTATAATTATTAACTAATTCATAATTTAAACACGACTTCTATTTAGTAAAAAAACATTCTTGAAACTCACTTTCTTGTAAGTCTCTCATACAACTTTTACCACAAACATTGTAATCAATCATCTAAGATGAGGAAATACTTAACTTTACTTTACTACTTAGAATAAGTCAAAATCAACAATAAAAGCTTCAGGGTCAGTAGTTATGTAATCTTTTCGATACCCCAAAGTTGCGTCACTTGCCATGTTTTAACTAATTCCTAATTAATAGGTTTTCTTCTTTTGCTACGTGGATGGTGTCTGCACGATCTTACATAATAATTATAGAAATAAAGCTGTCGTGGCTAACATAAATTAGCATTATAGAAAATAGAAAGGTCTCCCCTTCTTTGTCGGTCCCAAATAGTGGCCAAATGGTGTTTTTGCCCTCGCATCCTATCCTCACACTTGACCATTCTTTAAGCTGTTGATGATCGTGGCTAATTTTATGCCAGGTCTCGTTGGATTTCATAAATCTTAGATGTGGCGAAATTTCGTCCAACTGGCGGAGGCATTAAATTAATGTTCTAACATAAATTTATTATTCATGTTTAAAGGCCAGCCCAGCACTTCTGTAAAAAATGATGGCTTTGTCTTGGCAGCCGCCAGTTGAGGTTGATTTAATGACCTTTTTAAGATGCTGAAGCCGATGCTGGCGTAGTCTCAGGTACTCTTATTAATTATTTTATTGGCAGACGTTTTATAAATGCTTCTCTGACAGGAAGCGCTAATTAAAGTTTAATTCTTTATGCAATTACTGTCGCGCTTAATTAATTTTGTCAAGCTTTAACAAATTGCTGCTTACTTCTTGATCCTGCTGGCAATTACTTTAGAAGGCTACACGAGGTATTTGAGTTTATTCCGTATACATTCTCAAATCATTCGAATGCAACTCTTAGCCTTTGATGTCTTGATATCTGAATAAATTTATCTTGACTCCGCTTCACGCACTTCACTCGCCACTTGACCTTTCAATTAATCATGGCTGAAATATGAGAGAGAGGTTTTTCGGCTACTTGCAGGTAGCTTCTGCTGTCAGCCACCCTATCAGACATGTTTTTCATTTGCCGCCTTATTTACCATAAAGTTTTCACACCAGTCAGGTTTTGGGGAAGTATGCCAATGTGTATGAATATTTAAGTGTTTTTGTTAAGCCACGTTAAAAATGCAAATGACATTTGTGCATATATTAAGGTATTTATTTTGGCCAAAGTTCAATCAACTTTGGACCAAACTATTTTAGTCTGCATAAGGCAAAAGCAGCAGAGTAGGGCATTATGCAAACGTCTAAAAAAAGAACAAAATCATTCCATCCCATCGAAGGCCCTTCGCCCAGCCGATTGTATAATAATCGTGATCGAAAGAAATGCGGAATTCAGTAAGCCCGGGTCGGCATTCACAAAATTAGAGCATATAAACATTTTAAGCAATTTTTCACAATTACCGAAATCAACTGCCGAAAACCACAATAGAAACTCAACGACCGAACAATAATGAATTCAATATTTGCAATGACACAATAAATAAATCGACGAATAATTTCACTCGCAATTGCGCCGTTGTCATCCCGAAAAGTGTATGGTTATCAATGGAGATCGAGATCACTGGGTGAGTGGCACTCGGCGCTAATTGTGAATTATGGAAGTTGAAATCGGAGTTGCTACCGTGGGCCGGGCCAACAACAGCCGGGAATGACATTTCGGTCAGATTCGGATGGAAAATTGCGTGTTAATAGTCATGCAGGGCAGACAATGGACTGTTTGCTTTCTTTCAGCCAGTTCAGCCGATCAAAGCCAAACAATTGGCATCCGTGTGGCCACAAATCAAATGCTCGTAATCGCAACAATGAGCAATTGCTGGCATTAGCCGCGATTGTTTGGCCAACTTTTGGGCCTCTTTTTACTGGGCTTACGATCTGGATTTGGGGAGTGGTTGCAACAGTGCCTGGGCCCACACACTGGGTGTTGTGGGACCACGAGCACCGACTTCCGACAAGTCATCCAGGGCTGACCCATCAGCCCGGTTGATTATCAACTTAATCAGCGGCGGCTAATTGCAGTCCGCCGTCGCATTTGCACTTAGCCTAACTGCAATAAGTGCAGCTAAGTTGGAGTTGTTACAAATTTCCGCCTGTCAGCAGACCCTCTAGATCCCATTTTCACCGAGTGACAGAAAAACGTGTGAAAATTATGAAACTGCATTTTGATGCAACGTCTGCCGGTAAGTGGATGTGGATCGAGATGGGGATGGACTCCCGAAATAAGAAACTCCCCCCACTCAAAATGTGAGCATTAGACAGTGCCTCTGTGGATTTTGCGACTCCAGCTCCAGCTCCATCTTCGTTTCGTTTCGACTTGGCTTTGTTTGGGCTGCATCGTCTCTGGAGATCTGAGCGAGATTTGTGTGTCCTGTCATAGAGATCAAATTTTCTTTTCTACTCGCTCACATCGCGCCGCTTAATTTGCACTGAAACTGCATTTGCGGCGCTCCAAAGTGCCCGTCGTAGCAGCAAAATAAATATTGTGTTGAATTTATGAGTCATTGTTTGGCTCTTTGGAACTTCGGCTGCTGGCTTTATCTTCTACGCTTTTGCGAGTTCATTAATTCTGCATCGCAGCGTAATCGCAGGGAAAACGACTGGGCAAAAGAGTTTCTTGTTGCATCGAAGGCTTATCACTGGAATATAGAAGAAAAATCTTTAAATTACTATGATTTTCATTCGCAGCTTGAAAGGATTTTTTAATAATTAAATTTAGAAAAAGTTGTTTTCTTTATTTTTAGTCAACTCAAATCATCATAATCTTTTTAAAAATGTAAATATAAAGCAACGATGAGGTGTTTTTTTTTGTTAATTTTGATTTATGAAGAATTTGTTACGTCACCCAATTCTCAGCACTTTTTGAGATAAATTTTTCCCCACAACTCTTAAGGTAAGCTGCTTAACTTTGTCTTGTAAACGACTTGTTTCTTTTTCTTTTATAAACTTACTTTTAAAAATAAATCTTTACGCAACTACAGTTTTTACAATCACATACTAATATATTGAAGTAGATAATAACTATAAGTAACTTAAGCCTATTCATTTACAACCTTCGCGCTTATCAATCACAAGATCACAGCCCCGAGACTTTCTCCCAACAAAACGAAATTGAATTTCTATGTATAGAAATCCGAAAGAAAACCGCAATGCTCGAAAATTGAATTAAGTTCAAGAGTTCAGGATGAGCCGTTGCCACCATTGTGCCACAAATTATTGAGTGAGTACTCTTTACATGGGAGCAGTTGGGATCCCGCAGCTTATGCAATGGGTTCGCACCGCCAACAAAAGCAACAATCTGGCGTGGCCGCTGGGCCGAGGTTGATGTCATCAGTGCGTCATCAGCTTTCCTTTGGTCTCCGGCAGAAACAGTCCCAAGACAATGAATCCAAAGAGGCACATGCCCGACGACATGAACATGGTGGCAGCCAGGCCCTGATCGTAGATCATGGTGGGGTAGATCTTCAGACTCACAAAGATAAATCCGCTGAAGGTGGCCATGCTCAAGGAGGTGCCAATGGAGCGAATCTGCAATTAGTAAGGAAGAAGTTATATGATATATAAATAGAATTCTACTCTTAGTTAGAGATCTATGAGATTAGTTTTTGAATTTGACAATATGTTTGTGAAAGTATTTTAAATTAAGGGCTACACACTACACAGTGTGTTACAAACCAGAAACCCACTAATATCTTTCTTTTTACAAAGCCCCATTTCCCATTGATTTTTTTTAAAGTACTCACCTTAGCTGGCAGCAGCTCAATAATGATGATGAAGATCAGGGCTATGACTCCCAGTGATGCAATGCTGGCCACGAAACACATTATTACCAAGGGCAGCCAGCCATTCTGGTCCAGGAACTCCGGCGAGGCGAAAGACTTCAGCAGTGCGATGGCCAGCTCACCGGAACCCATACCACCCATCGAGGTCAGCAGCAGGACACGACGTCCTAGGCGGTCCACCAGGGCCACAGCACTGAAGATGCCCACCAGCTGGGCAGCTCCCACCACAATTGTGCAGGTGTTCGGATCCAGTTTGTTGCCCAGCTCCGCAAAGATGTGCGATGTGTAGTTGAAGATGGCAAAGCTCCCTGACAGCTGATTGCAGATGATCAGTACGAAGATCAGGCCGAATATCTTAAGGGTCGGTACGTTGACTGAAAAGGTACACAAGGAATAATAACGTGAAAAATAGTCTTATGCAATATTATCCATGGATAGAAAATAATACATAACATAATTTATAAGAGTAAAGATACTATGTACGTGACATTTCATGATTATCACATTTGTGTATCTTTAACAAATCCGCGTTTAGTACTTTATAATGTTATTCTTCAAGACGGTAAAAATCGGCATTAATTGTTATCAGAACAAGAGAGCCCGCCACTTTACTTTGATCAGTTTTATCTTTGATATAACTTGTTTAAATATGATGATCACACAACTTAATCTATATTTAGCTTCATATCTCACTCACTGAAATCTCGCCAAGAAATTCTCTCGGTGACACCACCGCTGAGAACCTGAAGCCGAAAGGTGTCGAACTCTATTTTAGCCGCGTCATGCCTAGAAGCCTCCTTGTCAGATGTAGTAGGTGGCTTCAGATTCTTGTAGAAGTAGAAGGACTTCTCCGCCTGGTCATCGCGCCCATGCCGCAGCAAATACTGTGGTGTCTCCGACAAGCCAATAACTGCCAGCATAAACACCACTGGCAGGACGACGATAATGCACGGCATCAGGTAATACGAAAGATACGAGGCCATTGTAAAGCCCACGATCATGCCGATGCTTACGTACATCATGGCCATGGACGACAGGGCTCCGCGAACGCTGGAAGAAGTGTGATGTTCTAATATTATTTCTGAAAGAAAGCGTCTGATTCGTTTAGCTTCCATAATGATCTATCTAGCTATAGCACAAATTTAACTAATCCATCATGGACCGATGTTCTCAAATCTGAATTTCAGAAAGTTCTTTTTAATATAACCGTTAAAATTATGTATTATATGTTGTTTTGTTATATTTTAAATTGATCAAATATTTAAAAAATGAAAACAAAGCTGCAAATTGCCTTCCGCAATATTACTTCAGTTAATTTAAACAAGAAAGTAAAATTGAATTACCAAGATAAGATGCCTAATAAATCATTGCTTTACGTGAAGTATGGGACTCGCTGCTTAAATAATCCAAATGTAGACAATCTTTAATTCCGAGTACTTCATTATAAATTACGAATATTTCCCCGAGCTCTATCTAATCGTCGAAAGTCAGACAAAAGTGTGACCCTATTATTGAATATAATAACGCATTCTGGGTTTATCAGCTGCACGTAAAACTTGAAATAATCTATAATTAATAGATTACCTTTAATCCAAATACTTGTTACTCACTCGAAAATGACGCCACTTACCTATTATCGGCTATCTCCGCTATGAATATGGGTAAAACTACATAGCAGCCGCCACCGGACATTCCCGCCAGAAATCTTCCAGCATAAAGATACGTGACGTCCTGCGCGCAATAGATAAGGATCCAATAAATCTATAGAATGCAAAACAACACGGTGATGTGACTCAAGCTCTTGGGAAACCCCTTCAAACTTTATCTACCATATTAGGTATGGCCAGGAAATACATGCACAGTTTACGACCCAAACGATCGAGTAGCAGTCCAAAGATTATATTGCCAGTCAGCGAGCCTAGGCCGATAAGTGATCCAACCCTGACAATATAGGCCAATTTTACCAAAGTGCTTCCATATCGTAGGAAATGAACTTACCATGAGGCCTCGACAATGGTCAGCGGTTCTCCCAGAGGACTTTCGCCGGAACCCAGGAGTCGTAGAGAGGGCGACAACCATCCCACGGCAATTCCATGGGTCAGCGTCATAATATGCACTGCGATTAATTAACTTTTTATTAAATGTTCCTGCCATCCTCCGAATTCTCACCCACCCGTCATGGTGGCAATAAATTGCCATCGGTAGCGCGCATTAAAAACACTTAGCTTCTGCGCTTGAGTTGAATCGAAAGTCATTTCGGCGGCTTTATTTTAAGATTTCGAAAAATATTCCGCTTTTGGATTACAAATTAACCACTGGGCGGTCGTGCGCCTACTGACAGTTCTTACTTTGGGTGGCAAACGTATATGTAGTGGAAATCACGTCTAGATACGCCTTCTTCCCAATCTTCTCGGGATTGTAAACAATAATGACGATTATAAAGTTGTCGCAGATAAGATAATTGCTAAGTAGCCACTAACTTTTTATCGCTGATTAATGCACTACGTTTTCGTTAGGAGAGGTCTGGTAAAAGAAGTCTGTAAATTTTGTTGCAAACAAATTCCTATAAAAAACAAAGCCCTCGACAGTAAGGCTAATCTTACTGTTGAACAATAGGACTATGTAAATTTGAAAAAATTTGCTTGAATTAGGCGACAATGATTAAAAAGATTAACAAAACCATTGTAAACAAAATAGTTGTAAAGAGTAATTTTATTTTGTTAAGGTAATCCGAGCTTTTCCGATCCGATGCTTTTTAAATTTTCATTTTTTAACAGTATGTTGATCACGAAATTATATTCTGGAAGCATGACCAACCAGGGGCCGATGATAAAAAAGGAACAGTTATCCCACTTTTGTATGCTTTCTTATTAACCGAAAATGGCAACAGGGGGACAATAATTATGACATCAATTAAGTTGGAAGCTGATTTCAACAGGCCTTGAAATTCGCACACCATTCAATTTTTATCTGCAGCTATTTTGTTGTTTCCATTTATTATTACTAGGTTAAAGTAATTTATCGTTATGATAGCAATCTGTCACTAAGGACCGATTTCGCCAAACGCAGAAGATTGTCACTTATCTACACAAAGTGAAATCGAAGTGCACAGGTTTTAGTAACCCATTATTGCGACATACTCTTTCCTCTGGTCTCAGGCAAAAATATGCCCAGCACTATTAAGCCCACAAGGCAGAAACCTGCTGACATGAACATTGTGATATGAACTCCATACTTGTTGATCATCACGGGATAAGTCATGAGGGCCATAAATACTGCGCAACTTAGTCCGCACATGCTTATGGAGACGCCTGGGGCGCGAATCTGCAAGATATGACTCCTTAACCAAGTCCATCGACACCCTCCCAAACACAAGCTCACCTTTAATGGCAGAATTTCGACGATAATGACAAACGTCAGAGCCACCACGCCCACCGATGACATATAAGCCGCGATGCACATTAAAGTCAGCGCAATCCAGAAATGGGTATTCAAAAAGTCCTGCGAGGCAAGGGACTTTAGTAGACCCACACCAAGCTCAGCCAGACCCATCCCGGCCAGCGATGGCATCAACAGCCATCGGCGACCCACTCGATCCACCAGTATTACAGCGCTGGCTAGACCAAAAAGCTGCACGACACCCAGAAATATGGCGCACTCATTCGGTTCCATCCTGCTGCCGAGCTGAGCGAAGATGGCCGACGTGTAGTTGAAAATGGCAAAGGATCCAGACATCTGATTGCACACAAGCAGCACAGCGATCAGGAAGAAAGCCTTTCCCGATTCCTTGGTACCTGTGTTTAAAGTCAAATTAGTGTCTAGTTTATTATACTTTAGGGATAGCTTTAGACTTCAAAAAATGTTTGAATTAGTTTTCAAATGACACCGAAACTCGCGACCGTGGTTTGTTGGTTCAATTTACCTTAATATGATTTCGTTTTTCATATTCTAATAACATAAATATCTAACTCACGGAAATCTGAAATTTTAACTTTTTCTTGAATGCCGCCGCCTAAAACTTTGTCCCGATAAATTATGAACAGCTCTTTGTTTTCGTCTTGTTTGGTCGGGTCCTTTGACAAATTCTTGTAGAAGTAAAAGGACCTCTCGGCCTTTTCTACACGACCCCGTTTCAGCAAATCTTGTGGCGGCTCCGGAAGAGGAATGAAGAGACATAAATAGACAATAGGCAGGAGAATGACGACACATGGTAGCACATAGTAGGATATGTAATAAACCATTACAAACCCTAACGTAAGGCCGCCGCAGAGAGTCAGCATGAAAATAGATCCTAAAGTTCCCCGGACGCTTAAAGAAAAAGGGATATATATTATTAATACATTTTTGATATCATTAAAACAAATATTAATACGCTGGCTATCTATTTGATTGTTCAATGACTGACGAACATTTAAAAAACCGTGTTAAACTTTAAATAATCGATCACAGTCTTATTTGGAATGACATACTTATTATCAGATACTTCCGCGATAAATATAGGAAAGCAAACTATCATAGAGCCACCAGATATTCCCAACAAGATACGAGCCACATGCAGATATACTGATTTGTTTGCGAAATAGATTAAGATCCAGTTTATCTGAAAAAAAGATGTCTTAGGAGTAAACACCTGAATACTGAGAAGTATTCTATCTACCATATTTGGTATGGGCACGAAATACATGCACTTCTTAAGTCCAAATAATGCGATCGGGAAGCAAATGAATACATTACAAAGCAGAGAGCCAAAACCAAACATAGAGCCGATCCTGTCAATCAGATTTAAGTCAGTTATTGTTATATATAAACATAAATTCAACAAATTCATTTCTTACATACCACATCACCTCGCTAACATCAATTGGACCAACCGGACTGTTTTTGGACCTCAGGAGGGGGAGAGTAGGTGAGAACCATCCCAGAGATATTCCATGAGCTATCGACATAATACACACTAAAATAAAAGTCATACATCAGCGGATGAAATAATGCAACAGCAAGTTCTCACCCACAGGTTAACGTGGAAATCAACTGCCAACGAACGCGCTTGCTCCAGATCCCCATGTTCTTCGATTGAGTAAACTTCTACATATCACGTAGAACATAGATTGGAAACCATCATTGAATATATGAAAGTAACTTTAAATAACAAAGAAAATAAATTTTGCTCGAATGTTATGACAATGTAGTATGATATCGTTTTCCCGAAAAACGTATAATTTTTTTGGATATTATTTGTTTTTAATCAATATTTCATTTCCTAGATTGGAAACATTCCGAGCATCATTAAACTAAGGAATATTTGAATTACCAGAAAAATACATTTTGATTGAAAGGTATGACAATGTAAATATGATAGCCGTTTTTTGAAAAATAAAAAATGAAAGAATCCTGTTTTTTTAATATTTCCCAAAATCCTTGAATACGTGGAAGCACCTTAAGTGATAGTAATGTAAATATGATATTTTGCTTGGAATATATAATAACTTTACTTTGAAAATTTTATTTCAGTGCACATTAATTTTGATTTTATTAATCAATACCTATTTACATCCTAAGAATCGTAACAATCGCCTTTTTATTTTAAAAGCTTTGACTAACTAAGTTAAACGTACTTTGGCATGGTCAGTAGTACCGCTACCGTCCGCTACGTGCGTGTGCCAATAGAAAGTGCTAGTGCCTAAAGTAAATAATCGTTTGACTTCCATACATCCATTCCGTTTCTGTCCATCAGTGTGGTGAAATCCCTTTAGAGAGCTACAAAATTGCGAATACAAATGAAACTCACATTTATCTTATGTTTACTCATATCACAGATGACAACAAAGTAGATGAGGAAATGCTCTACTCATTGAGATTATGGTACCCAAATAACAAAATCATAAAATTCGCGGAACCGTGTGTATTTTATCTCTCAACAATTAGGTCCCACAGAGATATTATCAAAATAGAAAAAAGCAAGGCAATCAAACAGCATGACAACAAGTTAATGCCGAGTGGGGGTGAATCTCTCCCCAAGACAAGCATCGGTTTATCGGGTTCCAATCGGCGATCGTGTCACAATAAATGATTTTCCTGTGATCAAGTTATTATCGGCAGTTCCTGGCCCCACTCAGGCAGTCAGTCTCTCATCGACTGTCTCGGCTGGCCGCTTATATCGATCGATAATGAGGGGTTCCTGTGCTACCAGCTCGCCAACTTTTGGCCGCGGCTTACATAAATCTCAGTTGCATTTTAATGCACAAAAACGGCCCCATCGTGATTCCTTTTGGAAGACTCCGTCTTCGTCGTAGTCGGGTTTCGTGGCTGGAGCTCTGCACGGTCGGAGGTCATGCCCTGCGGTTTGTTGTGCCGTTTGTAAAATGCTCAATAAAAAATATCAAATTTTTTCTGTGTCATTTGCATCTGGCTGCAATCCACTGCAAGCCGTGACCATATTACAACCCAGTCCGGCACTTTGACACAGCCAAGGCAATAAGTACCCATGCTTTGCTTCTTTGGTGGCCGACCCGCTTGTCTTTCATCATTAGCACACAATTGTTTACTGGGTTCGAATGCTAAGATATCACTTTCGTTTGTTCATCTGTCAGAGCGGATAAATGGTGCACCAAAAGCACTGACAAGCTCGGATTTTAGATTTCAGGCATTAACATCACTTTTCACCAGCTTATCCGGTTTGGCTAACATTCCGGGTGGATGATGCACTTTATACGGGTAAACGTGGAGATCTATTCTATCCAACAGGTTGGTTAACTAACCTTATTGTATAAGCTGATTCACTTTAATTTATTTGTGGTTTAAACAACAGATTACGTCTTTTAGATGTTTTATAAGGAAAATAAATTTATGTCATTGAGTTCTTTCGAATTCTGTGATTTTGAGGCTGTCGTCGATAATTCAGAAGTATATACATATATACTTTTATTTATTTCAATACATTTTTCTGACGTCCGGGGTAAAACAAAGTGCTAAGAAAGTCTGAGAACCTTCCAAGGACTTCGAATCAAGAAGATTATTTAAAAAATATGTTAAATAATATGCAGTAAAAATAAAACATTTATCAAAGCTACCGAAAAATATAACCTATGAACATTAATCATAGTGTTATCTCCAACATTGATCTTGACAAATGTGGGTCGAGTCCAAGAAACTTTGAAAATCAGCCTCGACAAAAACATATAACATAATTTCAGCGACTCTCTCACATGAAAAGGGCCAAGAATGTGGGCAAACTAAACAAAGAAAAATCAAATGCCTACATATCAACTGGAGATTCCCAAAAAAAGTGAACAATTAATTCAACAAATCGTGGCTGCTGCAGCGGGTAAGAAAAAGGAGGCTTTGAGCTTTAGCCGAAAGCTGAATGAATGACGGCATGAATGGATGAGTAATTGAAGGCAGCGAGTATTGTTCTCAGGCTGGCGAGCACGTTGACACAGTGCCATGTGTGAGTGTTTCACCCGGAGTAGATATATCCACCAGATACTTTTGGTGGCCCAGCATGACTGCGACCGAGACGATCGGGGCCCCTAGCCATGGCGAAAATCGCACGTTTCTATGCAAATCTTCTTCGCTTTTCAATCATCTACACGACTAGGCCACGGTGGCTTCTGTTTTTTTTTTTTTTTTTTGGGATGGGGCTTCTTTTTGGTAGTTGTCCGGAGACGCTTTTGGGGGCCTGTAGGCAATAATTATCGCTTGCATTACGTATTTCGGCTGCTTCTCGCTTTTGTTTTCGGCTCGGCGACTGTGTGGCAATCTAACTGGGTTGGCATAGAAAACGGGCGTTAAAATTAACGGGAGTTAAATGGTTTTTCAATTCACAAAAGGCAAAGGCAACGCCGCGATTGCATGAGGGCCCACCATCCATGCTTCTGTGATGGATAGTTTGGGGTTAAATATAGGCTAGATGCCTTCTTAGATACTTCTACAATGATTTGACACTTTGCCCGACCTCTCGGCTTTACCCACCGAAATTGCTGAATTACTTTTCAACAAACGGAAAAACGACCTTTTAAGGTTATTGCCCAATGTTCATAGTTGCACTAAGGGAGTGCTTAAATTTGTGTGTTTCATTGTGCTCCCTGTTTACTTGGCAATTAATTCGTTTTGTCAATGAGTTTGTTTTAACAATTTATTTAGCTCTATTCGGTCAAAGGTTGAGTCCTTGAAACCAAGACAGTCTAAGTGTGTTGTACACGTACTAAAAGTATTGGATTGATTAATTTTTTTTGGCGTCTGCCTGTGTAACACTTTTCAAGAAATTATTATTATATTTTTATGTTCTTTGAATACCATAAAATAATAAACAGGTTTTTTTTTTTTTTTGACAATAATATTAGCGGAAAATTAGGGTCTTATTAGGAGCATCAAATAAACTTTTTAGTGCTGGCCAATCGCTTGCCAGTTATCAATTGAGCAATTCATTATGATTGCATGCAGCCCGCAAAGCCACAAACTCAATGTCATTTGCATGGGGCAGACAACAAAACATTGTCAATATCTTTTAATGAAAGGAACTACACCAACCAGTTAAGAGCCAGAACCAACTCGCCATTAAAGTCACGTTAAGCAGGCAAAAGGCAGAAGCGCCAACTGGCGGGTGATTACGACCGTCACTTCTGATTTTGAATAGAATCCAATGTTAATTTTACATGAACCGCCAGCAATTGGCGATGATCCAATGCTGGATAGCTACTGCCGTCTGCGCGATGCCCCATGGCTGGGGTTTCGTGGGAACATTTGCGGCTGCCATTATTTGAGCATTTTCGCTACACCGAATCCATAATCGCAGGCGCAATGAATCGGCATCTGCATCTGCCCCTGCCTTCGTGTGCAGAAGGAAGAAGCCGTCGCTGCCGAGCCAAAGAGACGCAGATAAACCCAGCGAAAATCAAATAGCGATGTTATGCAACCAGGAGTTGCTGGGCCCAAAGAGGCTGCCCCAAAATCATAATAAAAACTGTCCACTGTCAACTCTTCAGCTGTCTTCCCTTTCGCCCCATTGTCTGGCATGATTGGCTAGCAAGAAAATAGAAGTCGAGAAACAAGGCAAGAAACAAGAAACGCCTCAAGTCAAAAAGTCGTCACTGCGAGCATTTCGAATCTTTAATTTGTGATTTTGTTTGTTATGCCTTCCATGAGCGATCGAGCCATCGACCGACGATCCACCGACCCACCCCAGACCCCTGCTTCCAGTCCGAAAACCCTACAAGTGCTTCCCCTTCCTCATTAAAGGCTGATGGATTTCCAAACTGTCATCTTGCTGATTGACTGAAATCGATTTCGATTGAATGTGCCCAGCATTTAATGCAATTTATGGCAAATAATGCAAAGGAGGTTAATCCTTTTCGCTGACAACCGATTAGAAGGCGTGCGAATATTACGTAAGGTAATAAATAAGGTAATGATTGAAGATGATTTGTGAAAAGATTCATATTTTCTAGAATATTTTTATGACCATTGTTTTGATGATCTAAAGTATAAATAATTGAAATTTAAAAGACTTGATTTGCTGGGCAAATATAAATATTATTATTCCAAACATTTTTTATAAGTACTTTGAATTAATATGAGGTAAAGTGAGTTTCCTATTTTATTAGAATGATTAAGGCCTGGTTATTGTTATTTTGATCAAAATTTACAAACAAAATGTTTATGATATATTTTTATGATATAATAAAATGAAAATAAAAAACTATAACTCGCACTTCATATACGGTAATAGCTATTACAAACGTTATAGATACATTTTCTGAATACGTTTTTCCTATTTTCACTTCATACACACTGATTAAATACCTAAGATAGCTATTTCGAGCGTAAGAGATACATTTTCTTAACAGCCATGTTAAGCTTTCCAAGCCGATGGGGCTCTGTTAAATTCTTCGGAGCCCGAAGATTTGTGCTCTTGTCTTCGGTCTTTTCCGCCCCTCTCTGGATCGCAGCGAACAGCTGATCGCTGGACCGGTTGCAAAGTCAATCTGCTTTTGTTTGGCTTTGCTGCTGCATTTGGATGTTGGCCTGTCTTCGGGCTTCTTTGGGAATTGAGGAAGATGTGGCAGCGATCTTCGTTTGGCGGTAAGTTCGTCCGGATCGGCGACGTCGACTGGCTTTGCTTTTGCTGTGTTTGCGGTGGCTTTGCGAGCGTTTTCGCTAAACAGAGTTTCGAGTCTGCGGCCCGCTCAACTACTAAAGTTGGACGCCGCATTTGCCAATTGAAACATTCAAATGTGAATATCGTACGGGTGAAGACGTCTTCTGTTCGTCTGGCTCTGGCTCTTACTGTATTTTCATACCAATCTGATGTGATAAATTTAAGAAAAATAAAGTGCTCCTAGTGTTCAATACTTCAAACTCTTGTGATCATAAATATATTTTTTTACTTTCTGAGGAGTTAATGCTGAACTATAAAAATCATCAAGGATCTAAATTATATAGGAACAATTGTGAACAACTTTTGAATCTTCACGATTTCATTTGAAAAAATACAAACAAGATCACTTCAGGCTGCATTTATTTTAATTATTTTTTGCTTTTCTATCATTCATATGAACTTGGCCTAAATCTTGCATAAAAACTGCTACTAATTAACTTATTTTCTTTGAGATTACCAAACTTGAGTTTCGTCTTAATGACGTCTTCATAATGCAGACATGAACAGCTTGAAGTGATTTTGTGCTACTACCGAAAACATCAACTAAATCGTGATATCTGTGCATTACAACCGGATCCCACTCTAGCCCATAACAAATAATAAACCAAATAATCGAGCATAGTGAGACAACATAAACAACAATAACGAATAATATGCAACAATCTAAGTAATATTCACAAGAAAAACGAAAACAACAAAACGCTACGAATAACCCAGTCGGAGAGCGGAAAACTTTGTCATAAATAAGTTTACGGCGAAACCTCCATATTACTTCAATCACGAAACTGAAAGCAAAAAAGGAAGCTGTGGAAGATTGAGTTGCTGCCACAGTTACTTAGCTGAGTTACCTGAGTGTTACTGCTCCACAAACTGACATTCAGAGCACTGCCAATGATGCTGATGCCGCTTAAAGGTGAGTGAGCCGAGGAGATCTGAGAACATCTAGCCGAGAATTTCGACAGTTTGGCAGATCGACAGCTGAACAGCTTCGAGGCCTCTAATAAAATGCCAAACGCATTTCGTACGCATGAATGGATAAAAAATGGTTGTGTGTGCTCAAGCCGATGCCTTTCACAAAGCATCATCTTACTTAGATTTATAGCATGCATTTCCAAAGTAATTTTATTATTACTACTTTTGGCCAGTCAGCAGGCCAAAGATGCTGGTAAAATGTCAATGCGTTGGCTGCATAATGGAGAGGCCATTTTATGGTGGCTCTTGTAAGTTATGCAAGTAAACCTGCATCTTCACCAAAGCAGCACATAAAATAAATGAGTACAAAATTATAATACTTGACAAGGAATCAACCTCAAGGTTTTTAATTTTCCTAATGAGTATTTAACTTTTTAAATTCATTTTTCTTTTTCAACAGAAAATTACTTATGATAAGATTATTATATACAATTTCAGAAAACTGTCCGATTCCTATCCTTGATTGAAATAATATTTTTAAACATCATTTTTGATTATTCTACCGAAGAGCCAAAAATTAATAATATTTGCTTCCTTGAAAATAGGTTCTTCAACATTTAATATTGGATTTCTACTTAATTGGCTAACGATCAGGGTCCATATGCATCCGATTATTAAACCATTAAAATTAATAACTTCATCAAGATGGCTCTCTAGTATATTCAAAGTCATTATCGCAAAATGATCTGCAGTAGCTTGACTTCTTGTATTTTTAGTGATCAATGTAAAAATTAATTGGTTCTAGCCAAACTAAACGACGAACAATTTCCATAAATCTTTAATATGCCCGGGGTGACTCTGGGCTGATGATTAATTTGCAAATTGTTGGCTTGCTTAGATGAATAGATACAGCAATTAAAAGCCTCAAAATTGCCGGCATGCATTTCAATTTTTTGTAGGTTTTCTAATTTTTACTGCATAAATTTTGTCTTGCAAAATTTGCAACCGCAATTGTTGTTTTCGTCTTGGCATTGTTATTAACGAATCTAAGATAATGCTGGTGGGTCTGAGCACACAGTTCAAGGATGAACGGCAGCGGTAGCTGTTCAACTCAGAACAAACCCTTGGGAGGGGGCTGGGCCAGAAAGAAAAAAAGAAAAATCAGCCATTTGCAGCTGCAGCATTTCTGTGTTAGATAATTTCAATTGCAGCTCAGCCCGTGGTTACTGGGTGAGCAACTCGGCCAGAGGGCCGCAGAAAGTAGTGCAGGAATTGGGAAATGCGCCTTAAATGTCAAGAGGTGCCACAGTTTTGTTTTCTCCTACAGTACAGCCTCGTGGCGCAAATGAACAAAGGAAAGGCTGGCTAAGAGAAAAGACAAATTTAGGCCAAATGTGTGACTTAACGTCTTTCACATCGCACACACACCCACACACAGAGGCGGCGGCGGCTGGTGGGAGGAGAAAGGGGGCCTGCTTTTGTTTTATGTGGCAGGAGGTTAAAGTTGACTGGGGAGACGAGCCGAAGGCAGGCGAAACCCAGCCGGGCTGCCTCAAATGTAACAAAATGCTACAATATAATTTTGCCCGTTGTTGTCTGCAGATGGCCAGATAAAAGTTCAAAATGCGAGTGGTTGTTGCTATAGTCTTAACTGGGCTCTAGTCTGGCCAAGTTGGTCTGCTCTGGCCTGGTCTGGACTGGTTGCTCTGCTCTGATGTGCTCTGGTCTGGTCTGCTCATTAACGTTGCCAGCGAAAGAAATGGCAAATAAATTAAAAAGTCATTCAAGCAACAATACCCAAAAGGAGGATTCCCCTCCAGCAACTAAGGCAGTGTTGTCTCAAATCGCCGTAGTCGTGTAGCCTGTATCTGTATCCCATTCAAGTGTTGATGCGTTAACTGGCGCTGCGTGCGCATCGCTGAAAAGCCAATGAGCCGCATCTGAGAGATACGAGTAAAATTATCTAACGATTCCTTGTAGACAAAACAAACAACCTCACAATTGTTGTTGCCTTAAGGTGCTTAGCTGATGTTGTTTTTGCGGCCTGTCTTTAGTGATTAATGAAGTGTAAATAATGTTCAAGTTTTTTTTTTTTTTCTGCCTTTTTTTAAATCAAGATTTCA
The DNA here is from genome assembly GCF_014743375.2 of Drosophila subpulchrella. Lineage (NCBI taxonomy): Eukaryota > Metazoa > Arthropoda > Insecta > Diptera > Drosophilidae > Drosophila > Drosophila subpulchrella. The sequence continues at coordinate 1,076,302 of NW_023665577.1, forward strand.
ACATATTCTAGGCGGACTTAGTGGCGTTTTTCATCGAGGTAATTTTACGATTCATCATTCTGTTTTCGATTTCTGCCGTGACCATCTGAGGGCTTATTTGGGCAGCCATGAACAAAAAAACGAAAGACTTTGACAACGAACTTGCATCGAGCCAAAAAGTCCACTTTTTGTGTCGTTTTTGTCAGCTAGCAAAATGTCAGTAGAGTGCACTTGAGCCATAAATAACCCATTTGTCAATTTTTTCGTGAACAAATAGAAAACAAAAACCAACGAACTTGAACTTTTCAAAGGAACTGTGTGAATTTCGCAACGGTACTTTGCTAGGAGTGCTGAAGTGTTGAAATAAAATGATGTCTTTAACTCAGGCGCTTAACTATAATTTATCAAATTTATGCTGCATCAATCTTTTCCGTAATAATAGTTATTTAGTCGCATGCGTAGACCGTTCAATTACATCACGATTTTAAATATGATCATTACATCCACTCAACAGCTAAATGCCAGCATTCTGCTCGTTCATCAAGACACACGTGCGTTGCGAATTGCGTAGCGTTTGCCAGTCTTTTAATGGACCCATCTACATCCACCCAGATATAGCCATAGCCGTTTCTAGCTTAAAATATATGGCCATTCAGGCGGCAGGCTAAATGTCAGGCCAAGATGCTGACCTCCATGGCCTGACATGCTACGTTTAGGCCATTTTAGGGCTGCCAGCTCAATGGCATTTTGATCTGCATGGTCTAAGGTGAACTTCATGGAGAAGAAGTTACCAAGTTGGACTGTTAGTTGCACATAAACATTTTATAGCATTGGGTATCTTTGGAAGCTTAGCAAATCAGATCGTATTTCTTTGGGAGCAGAGCCACTTTTTTAGTACGAGTTTTTGGCCACAAAAATAACATTTGGTTTTAATACCTAATAATCTTAATTATCAATATTCTCCCATTCACTGAGCAAACAATGAAAAATGAGCAAATATTTGTCAGTCATAAAGCCGCAGAACAAGTTTCGCAACGCGCTTTCTTTATACGCATCTTGTATTTATCTATGTTTTGGTATCCAGATAATTAATTCGTTATTTTACAGTTGCTTGAGAACCTGATTCCAGATTGTTTGAGTCACTTCTGTGTTTGTTTACCTCTTAGGCAGGATCTAATTCGAGCGAGTGACATCATTTGGCTCGCGCTAAGGATGCGCATTAGTTCAATCGCGATCAAGATCAAAGAACAGGTTTCTGGGTGGGTTCATGAATCAAAAAAAAGGCATATCAAATATGAAGACACTAATGGGTTTTTTCAAGAGGTGTCGGCCAAGGCTGGAATCCAAAAGTTCCGTTCTCACCGCGAGCAATAAATTTATGACCGAAAATAATTTCCACTGATATTTTTCTATTAAAACACTTCGGTGATGCCTCTGAGCTATTATGACGAAAAAAAATAGACAAGAATAAACCGTCAATAATCGTCTGTTGGGCACTACTCAAGTAGGCAACACTCACAAATTGGTATCAATATCAGACACCGATTCAATTCCAAAAGCTGACAGCCAATTAGAAACGCCTACCTCACATGTTTGCTATTAAAAATCAATTCAATAAATCAAAGAAGTGAAAAACAAATTCCGCATTTAATTCCTCGATATTGTTTGATATTTTCAAGCACCATCAAGCGCGCGAAGGCAACCAAATGACAAGATCTTTCAGCAGTCATAATCATGTTTGCTAAGCAAAAACACTTTGATATTTTGGAAACTTGTTGTCGCTTACAGACGCGCGCTTAAAAATGGCAGGAAAAAAAAGGCAAAACCAACAACAGCATTTTTTGTCGTGCCAAAGTCAAGTTCGTTACTTGAGTCTTTTGTTTGCTGCTCGCAGTGCAGACTCTAGAATCGTGTTTTAAGCTATGAACTTATCTTAATTCGCCAATGGATTACGTTTTCGGACTGAAGAGCAAACAAAATGTAATTTTCCCGGTGATTTCCGCTTGAACTTTTTCATTTTCCGCCACAGACACGCTAAACGAACAGCGAAATCATAACAAAATCCAAATCAAAAGCGACTTTCATTTACGCGGCAACAGGCAAACAAGAAACAATTACTCCGAACAATAAGCAACTAATTCGCATTTCGGCTGCTGTACGGGTTGGCCACACATATGTTCATGATGTGAGTGCATAAAGATGGGTGCAAGTTGAAGCAATCACAAAAAGGCCATCTCGACGAGGAAAAGCACGGCAAAGAAAAGCCGCAAAGCCCCACTGACTCACTGGGAGTTGGCCATTGTTGCTGGCCGTAATTAAGCCAAGAGTTGGTTATTTAACCAGGTGACATAAATACGTGGCGCCCTGATAACAAACGCTGACCCAAATATGCGTAATCTGGAATTGAGCCGAACAAAAGAACGAATCCGAGGTGCAACAGTTTCTGCTGCCGCTGCTTTGGCAACTGTGGCAACTGCCGACGACGTCAACGGCAATTACTTATTAATTGCCGCTCGACTTGGCCTGCTAGTTGTTGGTAGTTGGCAGTTGGTGCTACTGGTTTTCTGCTGCAATTGTTGCCGGCGTGTCTGAAGCCGCCCGGGCTGTCATAAATTGCGCTTGCCAGCTCGAATCTCGCAGATTGCCTCATATCAATTGAAACTGGCTGAGCGGCGTTTTCAATTGTTATCTTTTGATATTTTTTCGGCTATTAGTGAAAACTTGGCACATCCTACAGAAAGTTATATATCTTTTCGGTGACAACTCAATTGTTATGTGAACACTGGCGGGGGATTAATTTCCGCATGTGTGTCTTCGATGGATGACACAGCGAATTGGTGGATTGGAGGAGGCAATACAGGAATTGGGAGATTGGCAACTTAGATGCGCCGAACCGGATTGCGTCGAGTTCATCTTCAGCCGAACGTAGTGTAGTACTTTCACAAAGTAAAGCCAAATAGGTTTTTTAATTTTGAACCTGTTTTCTTTTAATCACTAACACTCAATATAATTTCAAGATCCAGATTATGTCAAATTTGTTAAGTGCCTTTTTGTTGTTCTTGTTGCTTGTATATTGAATTTCCGTTCAACGTAATATATATTTTTGTAACTTTCAGAAACTCAAAACAAAATTGTTGTTTAATTGACAACCTGTTTTCTTTTAGATTAACTTCTTAAACGTTTGTTAAGTACTTTTTTGACATCTGAATTTTGTCCCATTTATTTAACAGTTATTGATGAGTAAGCACATGAGAGTCAGTCCTGTTCACCCCACTTAAAATCAAGTTTTTTGCTTAAATCTTTTGTTTAAATCGATACCAAATCTGGTTGACATTTTTGCAATATTATTTTAATGACCCAAACAGACATTAAATTGAAGACAAAATAATAAATTTCTTTGGAAGATTAAAGCATTTAATGGACCTTTATTGCTCCATTTGACCATTAAAACTAGAATAAATTGGCAAGAAGATATTTGATATGCATTGAAGACTCTAATTATAAATTCCGATTTCAATTCTCAGAGACCCGAATTCGGATTAAGTAGCTACAGCTTCCGGTTAAGGGCCCGGGCTCCTCGTTATGCCATTGTAACCCGAAGCTCTGCAATTACCTTGGCGGCTTTAATGGTATAATGCTAGTTAACTATAGTGTGAGCGGTACTCTCGTTATTACAACAGCTTTTTATGATCTGACAGGCAAACTATTTTCAGGGGAGCTGCTGAACAAACAAGCCAAAATATGTTTAACCGATAATTAAGTAGCATCAAACTCTGCCCACTGGAAGACTGGGGGCTGCATTCAAACCTTCAGACTACGAAATGGGCCAGTTCCAACATAGAGCGGCGGGATGCCAATGGCAGATCCCGCCCAGCGGCAGCTCTTGCATGAAGAATTGCTGGGGCGCAACGCAAATAGCTTGGCACACACAAAAAAATGAAAATCATCTTCACATTTGGCGCTAAATGTTTTTCGCTGCCTTACAAATCGCCGGCAATTTGCTTGGCCCCAACAAATTGAGTTCCCTTTAAGCCTAGGCACATGAATGCGCTCGAAGCTCCGACTCGCCCTCAATGGGCCAAGTGTGAAGCAGTTGACAGGCGGCTGCCACGAAGCGTCAAAGTGACTTCTGCTATGCCTCGACCGCCGGGCTATTTTGCTCTTTTTTCATTCTCGCCCAACAGCCACACAAATTGCAAATGAGTGGCCGACACAAAAACGCTGCACGGAAATGCACAAGAATTCTTGGGCAAAAAGCGGCCGAAAATTGTATCAAAGGCGGACAGAAATGGCCAGCGGCAGCAGCCGAAAACGATTGCATTTGACCTCAAAATCTATTAGCACGTCGAACTCTGGCGGCTATGAAATGCAACTGATGCGGGGCCCCTTCGGGCGACTCGGGGCCCGAAAATTGTGAGGTTGCGGCAAGAGTAACAACATCGGTGGCAATAATTGCCACCACACTCATGTCTGGGTGCATCAGCGACACGTAGGTCAATGCATCAACATCTGGCCAGGGAGCATCATCAGACGCAGCCGCAGTCTGGCTGCCTATCTCTCGGATCTTCGGGGCTACGACTTTTAAAAAATGTTTAACAAAAAAAAAATTGCAAAATTTACATGTCTTGTCTGACGCACATTCACACTTGGGATTTTTCATGAATGTTCCTCGCACTCGAATGAAATGCTGGGACAACTAAATAGTGGATGATTAATTGTTGGGCAAACAAAATGTCACAAACTACATGTTATGTGATTGATGAATTGTTTACCCAAAAATTGTCTCAGACTCCTCTTTTATTTAAATCAAGTCATATATTTATCACTTGGCTCAGATCCCGACCCATTTCGAAGCGCTCATCTGTCATTCAAAACGACGATGCAGGTACCTGAACGGACAGGGGTAAATATTTATTCAGTAATCCAATTATGAGTATTCGCACTGGCCCCAAACATTGTGCAAATATGAAAACGCACATCATTCGAATGATTTATGGGAAGAAAAGGCCCACGAAACAGGGGAAATAAACCCCAAATCGCACACTTTACAATGGGTTTTATTTTGGGCAGTCCCGAAAAGTGATCTCTATCGCTGGGATGTGCCAATATTAAATACTGTTTTAATTGCCCGCCTCGCAAGACTTTTAGGAACAACAAAGAGCAGCAAATGATGCTTGCCAAATCTGCTGTAAAATAAATAAACAAAATGCACAATGGGGCTGGAACAGGCACTTTCAAAACATTTGCCTGGGAATCGCTGACGGAGCCAAGTGATTTGCTCGCCAAAGACTTTTATGCATTTATAATGACATTTTTCACACAGTTTATTTCCAAAAGCGTAGGCAAAAACAACTGTGCGTTGCCATTTAAAATGTTAAACATTTTAATATTGTTTTGTTCCTCAGTTCAGCTTTGGATTTAGGTAAAATAGTATGACAGAATCTATTTAGATGTATAGCAGAGGGTAGGTAGCATTTTTCTGATTAATTATGGGAAATTAGCATAACATTTGCTCGAGTCAAAGATTAACACCGAAAGACAAATGAGTCAGGCAGGAAACTGGAATATGGTGTTGAAGTAGATGTTATCTAGATAAATGTGGAACTACCAGAACATTATATTTCCTCCTTAAGACGTTCGTGACTTGTTCATTTACTCCCAAGGATGCCAATGGCCTTTTGCGTCGGCAGACAATTTCTCTCCCACCATTAGCCAAATGACCAGCATATCCATCCGCACCTGCATGGCACTCCCAATCGCGGCGAGCAAACAAAAAGCCGCAATCAAGTTTTAGATTTTCCTTAGTCCGCGCATTAATCGTGGGGACTTCGATTGAAGATGCGCTGGCTTTATGCAATTTTTTTGTTCGCAACAGGAATGGCCGGCAAGGCGAGTCAGCCGTTTCATAATGAGCATCGCTAAAGGTGAAATTTTTCCTTTATTTCACCTGCACACGAGTTACAAATAAAGTGAAATAAAAACCATTTATCCAGCTTCGTTGGAGGAGAAGGCCACACAAGAGTCAGTGCAAGGCAGCAGCTCGGGCAGATAAGCCCCCACAATCCGGCAAAACACGAACAGCCAAAACAAATAAATCAAATCTTCAAATAACACGTATACGACATGTGGTCGACGGGGAAGAAGGCAGCAGAAGCAGCAAAAGCACCAGCAGCAGCAGCAGCTTGGCGTTGCCTTAGTTTCTATGCTCTGTGTTTCAACACTTTGCCACAACACAATGCGGCAAAGAGCGCAAAAAACAACAAGAAAAGCTGCGGAAAAAAACAAATGCTTCCTTCATGTCAGCTCAGCAACCGTAAAGGTTAAGCGGCAACTTGACAAAAAGGTTAAAACGATTTAACAGACATTTGGCTGCAATGCGAGGAGTGTGCCCCTCGAAACTCCTCACACTTCAGTCTGCAAAAGCGACCCGGGCAATCGCTGTATGCATCGATCCTTGGCAGATCCATCTTGAGGTTGATGTCCCCTTCCCGAAGTCCCCGAGCTCTCGAACTCCCGATCCCCGGAGGTCTAAGCTGCGCATGTGTTGAAGGCGGAACCAAATTGATCGCAGAGACCCTCGGCCTGGTGCGGAAAATGCAACCTCAGTCTTTAGCAGTTAACTGGCGCTAGCTTATTATTTTTTAGCTTTTCATTTGGTGTTGGCACAACACCTGCTCTTGCCATCGCGTTGACATTTTTTGTTGCCCCGATGATAATGATTCGGCGGCGAAACTTCCTTATTTGTCATTGTTGTCGTTGCACACTTTTCAGCCACACTTTGCCACCAAGATGATGAATCTCTTGCCTCGCTTTCTTATGAATTATTGTGGCAAGCACTTGATTAATATCATCCAATGCTTTTGCTGAGAGGAAGTGCCCGGCCAAGGAACATAATTTATCAATGAAGCTAATTCATTAATGGCAATCTATTATATAAATTCTCAAATGAACCCATCCGATTTGACCTTCGCCAGACTAATCGCCATTTAAGCCAATTCCATTCGTTTTGGCAAAGCCTTGACAATGACAAACTCTTGATTCGTGTAATTGCAAATCGAGAATCGTGAATTGAAATTAAAATCTGTGCAGACCAGCCAGTGCAACTCTTGAACTTTAACAGATCGCTTGGCTAATCGACTTAATTTACAATTTTTATTAAATTTTAATGTCAAGCTTTGTTCGCTTGGCTGTTACTAAAGTGGCGGCAGTAATTTAATTTTGTGTACCAACATTACGCTATTTTGACGAAATTAAATTTAGGTGTGAGAATATTTTATGCAAACAGCCGCCAACAGACGAGAACCCCGCCAAGGCAATCCACTAATTTAAATACAAAAAGCAATTTCGGCAACCGAAGAATCCAGCAGACAATGCATAGAAGCAGAATCTTCGTCGTCTCGAACAACTGCAGCTAATTCCAATTTAAATTTATGTTCGCATCGAATGAAATTTCGAGATTCTGTTCGATTTGCATTGTTATTGAAAATAGCCGCGTTACGTAAAGAAAACGAATCTTTTGTCTTGACGGTTCGGGTAATTACCCAAACCATTGAAAATGATTTAATTGAAAGAGTGTCGCCGGGCAGGCCGGTTGGTGTTTGTCTCTCTGGCTTTTGCTGGTGTCTCCCCCAGTTTTGATATTGTTTGCTGTTGTGCAAATTAAAACAATTATTTGAAATTATGCAAAGTACGCAGAAACTACAGAAACTCCACAAACTACGGGAACAGCAGCGACAACAGCTGCAAAAATGAGCTGACGGAAGCGAGCGATACGATAGTCGAAGCAAAGTGAATGTCTTGGGGGATTGACTGACTGCCTTACTGACTGACTGGCTGACTGACTAACTGACTAACTGACTAACTGACTGACTGAATGACTCCTGGCCGGCGCCCGACAGCTGTTCCTGGGCAGCCCAATCGCTTTTGGCTGGGCCAGCCTAAAATGTATTAATTTATTGCGCATACACCCTGTGCTGCAAACTGCAAATCTACATATCCAACTATCTGAGCATCTGAATCCGAATCTCTATATGGCGAGCAGATGTATCTAACGATCTGCCGTAAATTTCTGCATGCGTTTGTGGGCGTCTACGGATTATGCAATCGCTGAGAGCCTTCTGCGCTTTGTTTGTCTTCTTCGGCACATTGACAACTCTTCTCCGCCGATTTGTGCAAGCCCCGGAGTACATTTATTATTATTTCTGCCGTTGTTTTCGTATAATTTCTATTACCCAATAAGGCGCCTTGTGGTGTGTACGTGTTTTCGACAATAATTAGTTTTCCGTTTCTTTCTTTCTTATTTTTTGGCATCTCCCACGATCTTGTGCAATAAATATTCATAATTTTGTTAACTAGCTAAACATTTGTCTCTCCGCTTTCCTCTATCTTTCAGGCAATTCCAAATACAAAATGCGGTGTACGCAGCTCAACTTGTTGTGCGGTAAGTTTATAAGTTCAAAAGGTTGGACAGAGAAGGTAGGATTAAGTCAGGGATTGGAGATAAACGCCTTTAAGACCTTTTTTGGAGATCAAACATTTTAAGAATTTCCTTAAACTAATGTGGGTGTATATAACAAGCCATTGGTGAATCCAGACTCGGAGGGATACATATAATCTTGACATGGCTAAGGAAATATACAAGCTACACAATAAGTAGACTATACCCTGTAATTTTTTAAAAAATCATCTTAATATGTTTTGACATTCATTTTATGTTAACAACGCAGTTCATTTAATTTCAATATTGGTAATAAACAAATAGTACTTAAAGATAAAGTTAAGTGAGTATATTTATCTGTATTCTCCGTCACGTCTTGCCGCATGTAAAATTGTAAAATTATCCAGCTGGTGGTAATAGGCATGTAATTATAGTTTGTACAATTTATTATTCATAATTATATTCGATTCACTTAAGGGGAAAACCAAATAAATATTTCGGCAAATAAGAGGCATTCTTCGGGCTGGCAACATCCTTGACCTTGTCAGCCCATAATTTTCCCATCATAGATCACCGGCTAACGGTTGATGGCTGTGCGTGTGCCTCAAAGCGTGGGCGGCAAAGCGGCCAAGATTGCGTTAATGCGCCTTTGTCTTTTCTTAGCCGGTTGCGTGAGTCGTCTTCGTTTTTGTTATTAGGCCGACTTGGCGTGCGACAAAAAGGGGTTCCGAGACATAGTTCAGATTCGGATTCAGATTAAATGTGACTTTGATTTGAATTAATGGATTGGCCGAGTGCCTGGGAAGTGCAATTTTTACCGGCTCATTAGGACGGGCGTGATGGGGCTGGCCGAGACCCAGATGCCGAGCGGGCATTAGTGACAGCTCATCCAGCGAGCGAATGAATCGAATAAAACCAACAATGGCCGACATTCTTCTTTGGGCCTTTGGGTCTCTACGAGTAATTACGCGCCCATCGACAGCACCTCTCAATTAAGCTGGCAGTCCATCCCGCTGCGAGGGGCACGAACCCAATCGAAAAGGCAAACGTAATGAAACGACAGATCGGACAGATCCGAAATTGATGCGATGCGAGTACAACGTGGCGTATGCTTGATGAGGCGACCGTTCGATTTTGAGCCCGCTTGCCAATCAGCGGGCACAAATTATGGGCAATTGTTTTATTTGAATAAGGCAGCAACACCCGCGACCAAATCATCAGCGGGTCTTCTTCGATGATTCACTTAATCGCTGTGATTATGCAGCAAGTGGGCCTTGAATCTTGTGGCTATTTTGGTTATTCAATAACCCTCTGCAGCTGACATCTTCCTCTGCCGGCCGCCACTCAAGACGCAGTTCATCGTGACTTTTTTATTTCTGTTTCTTTCTTTAATTGTTTTTATGCTTTAAAATTTAATTATTGCACTTCGAGGAGGCCTGAGGTCAGTCACTTCCAGCCAGTCCCAGTAGTCGCGTCTTGCGTAATTTGGCAATGTCTGCCATCCAAGTTGAATGGAAAAGTCAAGGTCTGCGGGCTCACCGTCAAGAAGACATTCTAAACGGCGAAGGAGAATCCAAACCTGAAAAGTTGACGAACCAGACTTTGCGGAGAATGCCCCGAAAAATCGCCAAGCAAATCTTTGCACAAAGAACATAATTGCGGTATAGCACGAGAAGAATCATTAAAGGAATTCCTTTTAAAACTTTAAACAAGCGTGCAACTTAAAATTCAACAAGATATAATTAAGAATAAGTGTAGGTTTGAAGAGCTAATGGATTTGGTGGTTTTTTATAGAAGTTAGTTTACTATTAATTAACAATTGATTACAATATAAGTATATATTATCATATTACCAATAGCTCAAAGGCTTAAAAGGAAACCTATTATAAATAAGGATTACTTAGTGGTAACTTGTTATATAATAAAACCAATCAATTAACCATTACAGCTTTGCTCGTACTGGTATTTCTCGGCTGCACAAGCGCAGAATCAAAGGTAAGTTAGAATTACATTTTAACTGAATTTTCTCATAAGGTAATTTTTCCTCTTCCTTTATATAGTATCGTACTCCTGCCCGGATATTGGCCAAGCAAACGGGGGCCACTCAGTTCGAGGAGGAACGATATGAGGCGCATACGAACTGCAACGAACACAAGCACCACCTAAAGAAGCGTGCCTCTGATGAGGATGTGGACTACGAGGTGTACCAGGGAGTGGTTGGTCGTCCGGGCATCGACTTTCCCATCTACCCACGGATCCCAAAAACCTCGTTCAGCTGCCGTTCGTATGGGAATGGCTACTTTGCCGATATGGAAACAGATTGTCAAGTAAGATGATGATTAAATATGATCTTTAATGTTTAACTCATAAAACATTTCTTTCAGGTCTTTCATATCTGCGAGGAGGGCCGTAAGATCTCCTTCCTCTGTCCGAATGGCACGATCTTCCAACAGAGCGAGCTCACCTGCGACTGGTGGTTCAAGGTCAACTGCCTGGGATCCTCGGGTTATTATGCAGAGAGTGCTGAGATCCTCAACAAGCAGCGGGTGCATCGTGTGCGGCCTTCTGTTCCCGTTCAAGGATTCAATATAGTTGGTGGTGGGTTGAACATCAAGCCAAAGGTCACGCCAGTCGCTGGTCAGGGAAGGTCAGGTCCTCGAGCTAATCCGGACAGGCGAATTGATTCCACGGAGGATGTTCCTGCCTCAGTAGAGAGCGTGGACTTTGATGATGTATCCGGCGAGAAGCAGCGAAAGGTTCTGCCCAGCATCGATAGTAATAGCAACGACCACGAAACGCAGATCACTGCGGAGAGCTCCTCATTTGTCAGTGGTTCCGGCAAGCGGAGGACCAATAAGGATAGCAACCCCAATCGCAATGATGACATTACAGTTCTGAAACCATCCCGCAGTAGGGCTCCAGTTGCCTCCCAGGAAAGAGGAGTCTCCACTGAAAGAGCACGTAATGGCCACAGGGGACAGCATCGCTACAGTGGAAGTGAGGAGCACAGCAAGGAGAAGGAGAAGCCCTCTCCCAGCCAGTCTAAGGAAAAGCCAGAGTTCTTCGAAGCTCATTCCACCCGATCAGTGCCACAGACCACGCCTCACTACTCCACTGGAAGCCACTCCACCGTGCGCCGTCTGGAGCCCAGCAAGTCCACTCCTTTCTACACACCCACTGTGCCCAGTCTGGTTAAGTCGAAGAGCACCGATGGAAAGCTGAATTACATCAAGGGTGGTCATGTGGCCACAACACCTAATCCCCACAGATTTGGAGGCTCCAGCTCCGGAATTTTCCTGGAATCCTCAGTGGCACCGAAGGTTAAACCCACCGCTAGTGCCAGTATCGAACTGGACAGCACCTTTAAGCCGATCATCATTGGCATGAGGCATCACTACGATGTGGCCAGCTCCGGGGAATTCCGACCACCTTCCAAGTCCACCGAGAGTCGGGACTACCTGCCCACCACTCCGTCGCCATCGGCCACCAGCAGCGGACCAACTTATCTGCCCAAGAGTGCAAAGTCGCCAAGGGGAAATGCTGCAGCTGCAGCTGGAGAGGATGTTCTACTGTTTGCTCCCAATCCCGTGAAGGATGAGTCTGTCTACCGCAATGTGCAGGAAATGCTGAAAACAATGAACCTTCTGAAGGATCAGTTTGAGGACGTCGAGCTAAATGCCGCGGCGGCAGCTCCCGCTAGAGTTGGTCTAGAGATCCCACCTTCCTCGGGACCAGATGCCCTTGTATCCTTTGCCAAGTACTTTGCACAGGAACATAATGAAACATCGAATGCCCTGGGCAAGCCAGATAAGGCGGAGAAGCCGGACAAGACTGGAGTGAAGACTAAGCTATCTGTGAAGCCACCACCACTGCCCACCATCAAGCCATCGGACACCACGGCGCTACTGACCACTTCGGAGAATCCTCCAGCCATTAGTGATAATGCGGACGACATCAAGAAGAGTCTACTGAGTGATACCACCGTGAAGAAGTACAGCAATCTGTTTGGACTGAAGTCCGCCCAAGGTCGTGGTGCTGGAGAAGGGGACATTAGCTCGGGATTACTCTCTAACCAGCCCAATGGAACCAAGTCCGAAGCCGGTTCAAGGTACCAGCAGTTCCCACAGATTGGCAGCACGGGTTCCACTGTTGGTGCCCTGGCAGAGAAACCCGAGTCCCGTAAGATCGCTCAAATCTTCTCCAACGCTTTGTCCAGCTATCTTGATAATCCAGCTACTTTCCGTGCGGAACTCGCGGCCCGTGCCCGACCCACGGAGCCCCCAAGTACTCCCAACTTCAGACCCGTGACTACTACAGATCCTTCGCTCTTCAGCGATGGAACGGCCAAGTACTACCTGCCCACCAAGGGAGTACCAGATGCTACCACGCCCACACCGAACAGCATTGCGGCGGAAATTAACCACAAATTTGATTCGACACAATCTCCAGATTACTCCACCACCACAGAGCTCTACGAGGGAAGCACAAACCGCGGACAGGATCTGGAGTTCTCGGGAGAGCTTTCGCCACCAAGTCAGGATTCCGGCGAGGAGTTCCTGCAGCAACAGCAAACACAATCGTTTGTTAAGTCCCGCAACGATCTGCTCAAGGATGCTAGGCCGCAGAAGCTAGTGACCACCCACAAGCCCACCGAGCACCCGTGGGCGCTGAAGTCGCAGACGGATTTCCTGGATCCCCTGACCATCAACGATGGCCTGATGAAGGAGCAGCGGACTTCCACCACCAGTACCACGACTTCGACGTCCACAACAGCATCTCCGTTAGCCTACAGAGTAACCACGCCCACGCCATCACGTTACGAGTGGGAGGACATCTTCCGCAGCTACGACATTCCCAGGGATGCCCTGCCCTCCAGCAGTGGCCTCCAGAGGATTGCCAACAAGTTGTTCGGCGGTCTCAACGAACAGGAGGCACTGCATCTGCGAAACGTGATGGCCAAGGCGGAGCACGATCGCCAGGTGCTGAGCCTGCTGCTGTTGCTCATCCAGACCTGTGATGACCACAACGGCAAGGCGCTGGAAAGGAGCAGGAAGCATCTGCTGAACGCACTCATCGATATCGATAGCAAGACGGCGGCCGGGGGAAAGACCTCCAGGCAGAGACTGACCACCACCACCAACCGCATCCCGGTGACCACTTTCCGACGAGGTGGTTCCGCAGCAGGCGAGTACTTCACCAGTACCACGCCGGGCTACACGACAACCACGGATCTGCCCACCACAACGGGATTGGGGGCGGGCAGTTACGAGGAGACCACCAAGTTCGAGATACGCGTCGAGGACCTGGAGGAGACCACGACGACGACGGTCCCGCTGCTGGAGGTCAACTCGGACCGGAGGGCCCTGGAGCTGCTCAAGTCATTATATTCGCTGGCGTCCAAGTTCAGCAGCAGGCGATAGAGCGAGGGCGGTGGCGGTTCCTAGACCTTGCGAGTTAATGCCTAACTTTAGTCAACTCCACTCTCCCCCCTTCAGTTCAGTTTGATTTTCTTTAAGTTAAATCCCCCTATACCATTATGATTTTGATTCTGAACCACTTAATTGTTAATCGACTTCGTTTAGCCAATGCAATTGCGCAATTAGTTTGTAAATATGTAATCGAAATACTCGACGATGAGAGCCCTGAAATACTCCCGCGCCCGAAACAGGCATAGACTTGGTTGTTCCTGATGCCCAGCCAAGCAGTTTCCGCTTAAGTTTAATCGAGTGTTGTATTAAATTAGTTTCTTACTGCTTAGTCTTAACGAACGATAACACTTTCCATCCAGCATCCAGCATCCAGTATCCATTATCCAGTAGGTGCGATCTATTTGAACAATCTGTACTTCTTGCTGTCTGTTTGTAAATATTTATTTAAACTTAATAAAGTACATATAAAAATAAATAAAAAAGATCAACCGAAGTGCGCTTATGGACAGGAAACTAATGGGAGATGAATTGCCAGGGGGCCAAGCTAACTGATTAAATCATTACCACTGGCATTAGTTGGGGTCTCAAATAAGTCAACAGGGGTAATCCCAAGAGCCCATCACAGACTGCCTTGACACAAATCGAATGGCTTTTGCGTTTTCCAGCTCTAATATAAATCAATGGTGAGGTCGAACGATCGTGTAATCAGGCAATATTTAAATATTTTTGTCATTGCTACTGAATGCATTTACAAGAAAATCAAATTTGCCGCTCTCAAGGACAAGTCAAATCGTATTGAAATTACATTGCACTTGAAAAGGCCATTATATTGAATTGATCATCGCGTATACGTAACTTATATTACGTATACGTCATGTAGGGTCGCGCTGATATATGAATTCTGATAACTGGCCGCCGTCCCCGAACAATGGATAATCCAGCGTCATAAATCTGCTAAAGCGCAGGCACAAACGAACTGACGAACTGTCGTCGGTCTTTGGGGCAGCTGCCACATAAATATGGCAAAGATGCCGCATCCAAGTCGGGTTTTCAGTTTGGTATAAATTTCTAACAGCGTTCTAGGTTGGCCTGCAGTTGCTTCTCAAGTTTTGGACAGTTCGCAGGTCGTCGGGCGAGAAGGATTAACAGGATATCTCACTAGGATAGTACTTTGGAGTCCATACTACTCCACCATGATGCAACGCTGCTCGTGCGTCTTGGCAGGTGAGTTGGCCAACAAGTCGGACTAGCTGACCCAGACCCAACCCACTGCGGCGCGTAACTCAACAGTGACGAGCGATCGGCTGTCCGCCCCATCATTCCCAGCACTATTAGCACTTCCTTTGGAGGGCGTCTGTCTGTCTAACTTTTTGCTGCCTTGCATATTTACGAGGCATGCGTCTTGCCTTCGGCCCACCGGCTGCCGCAATTCTTGGCAGCCAATTGATGTTGCGGTGCGTTATTTCTGCAATTGGCACCGTGGAATTTTGAGTCTAAAAAGATACCAGTGCAGTTGTCTGAAAAACATAATATTCAAATTTTAAAAGAAAATGTTACTTATACATATAACGACATTGCTACTTACAAATATTTGGTGTAATTGGATAAATTTCAGATGGATAACAAGAATTTCTACTGATTTCAATAAACAAACAAGTAAAAAGCCCATTAAACTATCCAACTTTTGAATATTTTAGAAAACTAAAACCAATTGTATAGTGCATTTTGAACTTCGTTTGGCAATTTTATCAGTTTTTCGTAAGAAAGCATTACAAATGTACATTGATTTTTCATAAATAGATGTGGATCGATGATGGATTTTGCTTCTTTTGGCCACGAATATTCATAGGTTTTAAAACTGTAACTATTGCCTCAATCTCCGAACCATTACATTCCAAATCCGTTATATATTGTTGAACGTTGATGCACTAAGAGCTGTACAAAAAAGTGGCCCAAACGACACCAAGCACGTGCTTGTTACGCGCGGGCCCATTTTTACTTCGGGCAAATACGCTTCCAAATGTTGTAGTAGAGAGATCCATTCAAATTAGACCTAAAACCACGGTGCCCCCAACTTGGGAGTAGGAAGCTGATAAATAAAGATCGCGGTGCAGAACCGTCTAAGTCGCGCTATCAGCGCCCAGAATCGCGACGTACTTGGCCTTAATATGGGCTGCGAAACTTCGCTGCCATCGCCATCGATGGCTGGCGGGGCGTTCATTTCCATTTGGTGCGTCGACGGTTCCACAGCTCGGAGAAGATCTTTGCCAGATTCCACAAACGAATAGAAAGCGTTAATGTTGGCCCGTTTATTAATTCCAGTTCTGGTGCTGCTCTGGAGCGGTGGATTGGCCCAGTTGCAGGTGCAGGTGAGCTCCAAAAACGCTCCTGAAAGATTGCATTCCTAAGACTTAATCCTTTTCTTCACAGGCTCAAAGTGGGTACAACTATGGGCGTCCTGAGGTGTCCAATGTGGGTGGAGCCACCGCTGGAGGTCGCTTAACACCTGGACCGTATCCCACGGCCTCGGCTATTCCACTGACTCCCGCTCCGGCCACCACGGCGTATGGAGCTGGTTTGTTTCCCTCGCCTGCCGTTGGATTTACACCCAGCGGTCAGGCCACCACTGCTTTTGGAGCTCCTGCCGTTGTGGGAGGTAGTAACGCCGTCAGCCAGCCGAGGAGAACTTCATCTGGGGGTCTGCCCACCACATCATCTCGCGGTGGACCCTATGGACCACAGACTTCACAGTACGGTAATGCTCCCGGTGGCTCTCCAATCCGAGTTACTAGTGGAACTGGAGACAGCGGGGACTACAACGATGGCGAAGGCGACTACTCGGCCATTCCGGGGGTTCCCGGAGTAGATTACCCCATTTACGCACAGGTGCCGCGCACCAACTTCGACTGCTCGCAACAGCCCCTGCCCGGATACTATGCGGACATCGAGGCGCAGTGCCAGGTCTTCCACATCTGCGCCCTCAACCGGACATACTCCTTCCTCTGTCCCAATGGCACGGTGTTCAGCCAGGAGACACTGGTCTGCGTTTGGTGGAACCAATACGATTGTGTCTCGGCACCCAGCTTATATGCCAATAATGCTTACATCTATGACTACTCTGGAGGAAGTGGCTCCAATCTGGGAACCTCTAGTGCCAATAATGCCTATCGTCCGGCTGCTGCTGCTACCACTGCCTTCGGGGCACCTGTTGCCACGGCCGGAACCCTTCGGGCCACCGGAGTGCCTCAGGTGTCTGGTTACAATTCCGGACGGGGCTCTTATCCTTCGGCCACGCCCACTCCAGCCGCCCAGGCTCAGAGCCCGTATGGCGCTGGTGCCGTCCTTCGACCCGCCATCGTCCCGAGTGCCGGAGCCAATCGGTTGCCGCCGTCTGGAGCTGCTGTCGGTCTGTTGGCCACCGCCGCAGGCTCCCTTCAGGATAACTCAGTGGCTGGCTTCGGTCAACCGCAGCAACCTCAGTTAGTGTCAGGTGGCAATCGGGAGTACCTGCCACCGGCCAGCGTTGGACAACGGCAGCGTGGAGGAACCTCTGCATAGACATCGAGACCCTGGCGAACCCTGGCACCTGTACCCGGTTTTATGGCATTAGATTTAGCGACCCTAGATTTAGCCTCTTTATAGTATGTTAGGAGCTCCGAACATAGATCTGTCTAATTAGTTTTAAAACCCATTCAATGAAATATACTAAAAATAACTTCTTAAAACAGTCAATGGAAAATTAATAGAAAACGGAATAATAATACGTGGCTATAAATTTAATTAAAAGTGCGCAAAAATACCATGAAAAAGCTAATATCTACTGGGTACTTAACTAAAGAAGGTTTTGTATAATGATGATAAAAAAGTGGCTTTTAATAACTTTCGATATAAAGTATCCTTACCAGAATATAGAATAGTAACTTTTGCTTTTAATTTGTTAAGGTTTTATCTCCAATTTGACCTTTATTGAAGTGCACTAAGAAAATCAATTTGTAATGTACGCTTATCCTTTACTTGTGAAACTTTGGCCTCCCGTAACAGTTTTCCGTACTCCTGCTTGAAGTCCGACCGGATATACAAATGTTTGCCCTTTTTCAGTTTTGGCTGGCCGGTCTTTGGCAGCGGTATCGTTGGATTGAAAGCCATCTGTGTGCTGTCGTATTGCGTGAACAGTTCGTGAGAGGTGCTAAAAAAATACATTATTTGTTAGAATCACATCTATAGCCGACATATAATCACTTACAGCTTGCCGATATCAGTGGGCAGGGCTCCCTCGCCTGAAGCTGGGACTCCGTGGGCAATGTGAACGGCCATCCTTCGCACCGTAGGATGATAGTGCCGTGCCAGGAGAGCGAGCTCATAAAGCGCCGTGCTGGCCGCATTACAGTACTCGGGATCGTCCAGTTCAGGGTCATAACGTCCTGAACCGATGCTAGTATCCGTATCCAGTAGATTGTCGAGCACAGAAGTCAGCTGGAAGGTCTGTTTTATGGTGCCCAGTGTGGCTAAGGTTCCGTTGTGAAGCAAATGCAGACTTCCAGTGAGCAATCGCTTTACGAAGGCCATTAAACGCTGTTGGCTCATATTTCGACGTCGCTTCACCAGCACCTCATCAAGAGTCCGAAGGATAATGGTAAAGTCATCGTGATTCTTGCCCGCCTGCACGGCAAGCATATTCCGGTAAAAGTGCTGGTAGAATCTTATTGGATCTATGTTAAGCACTTCACCCTGGCCGGAAAGGATAACAAATATGGTTTGAACGCAATGCAATCGCTCCCGATAGCCCAGTTCGTCTTGATCCTCCAAAATGCGGTTAAGCACATCGATCAGGTCGGAGAAAAATTCCAAATTAATGACATGCGCAAATCTGAAAAAATTATCTTAATTAGAGCAGATTGAAAGAATGAGAGGTACAACCACCACTTACTCTGCCAAACCCTCTAGAATGGCGCTTAGTACGCGCGATGTGGGATCGTTCTTCAGCACGCGGAAATAGATCGTAAACACCATCTTGATGATCTCGGTAAGCTTCTGGTGCTTGTCCTGCTTGTTCTCCTCGGCACGGGTCTCCTCCAGTTCCCTGTTTACCTCGGTCAGCTTCTTCCGCCTCTTCCGCTCTTTCTTGGACAAACTCAACAAGCGTTGACGATGTGACTCTAGCTTCTTTTGCTTTAGCTCGTTCTCCTTCTCTGCATCCAGGTTTACATTCTTGATCTTAAGGCCCATCAAACAGGTAATGCACTCCACATGAACATTGTTCTGCTTCGTTTTTATAAGGTGGTTAATGCGTCGCACTATAAAGAGAGTCATCTCCAATCGCTTGTCGTTGGAGAAGACTGAGCGGAAGCATTGATTGACCGCTGTTCGCATCTCCAGATAATTGCAGTTAAGCATGTAGACCAGCAGTTGGGCAATGTTTTGGACGTAGTTGAAGTAGGGATGCGCCACCAGCAAGTCACACATGCACTGCACCGCCACGGTGGCCAACTTGACGGTCTGGGGCGTCCTTAGACCGCCTCTTCTGTTCACCTGCGCCGTGATCTGCTCCAGCTTCTGCAGGAACTTCTTGAACTGCTGGAGCAGAGCGTTTTCAAAGGTCACACGGTCCAGAGTGGCCTTGCGCAGCGTCTGCATCTTGGTGTCCACCTGACCCACTCGATACTCGGGCAAAATGTCTTTGAAGATCTCGGTTACAGAAATTATAGCCAGCTTTCTCACGGCCATCAGGTTGGCCTGCCGACTAGCTGGGTTGATTTCATCCATGAGTTCGTACAGAGCATGGAAGTTGCGCATTTTATCCTCTGGTTTTTCGAGCAGCCCGGAGCAAATGATTCCAATGCGATACTTTTGGCGCTCAATCTCTTGCTGGCGGGCAATCAGCAGATCCGTGGTGGAGATGAGTTTTTGGACAGGAACTGCGGACGGCGCCTCGACGTCGTTGACCACATCGTCATCGCTGTCCTCGTACTCCGTTTCCCCGTCTTCCTCTTCCTCAGAGTCTTCGTCCTGCTCCTCTTCGTTCTTCTTCTTTTGCTTGGGCTTGGGCAGGTAATCTACCTCTGTGGTGCGGGTGATGATCTGACCATCCCTGGACTTAATGGGCAGCAGATCCAGCTTAATTTTCTGCGCCGCTTGCTCCTTTTTGGTGTCCGAGGCGTAAGCCTTTTCCAAGCCGATTGACTGACCCAGGTCCTCGTCCTCCTCGCCGGTAGTCTTGGCCTTTCTCTTGCGTTTGTTGGCA
Source organism: Drosophila subpulchrella (assembly GCF_014743375.2). NCBI lineage: Eukaryota > Metazoa > Arthropoda > Insecta > Diptera > Drosophilidae > Drosophila > Drosophila subpulchrella. The sequence goes on from NW_023665577.1 coordinate 1,096,388, forward strand.
TGTAGCAGGGCAAGATCATCGCCATCCAGCATGTCCGCCACGTTATCCAGCATCTCATCGTCGCCATCCTCATTGTCGTCCTCGAGAGGATCCAGTCCCAACGAGGCTAGTTTGTTGTGCTTCTTTCGTTGGGCCAAATTGTCCCGCTTTCTCGCCTTCTGCGAGAATATGTTCTGGCCCTGTTCGCGTTTGGAACTCAGTTGATCGCGCTTCTGCTTCTGCTTTTGTTGTTGCTGCTTGGACAGCGGTGTTTTCTTTGATTTCAGGTGAGCGGCCCGCTTCACCGAGCTGATTTTTACCTTTTTCTAAAGTTAATTGGGTTATTACGTGTTTTATGTGCTTATTTCAGTTACTTACCGCACCCATTGCGCGTGTTTTAATTGATTTATACTAAAAATTCACAAATGTTGTATTCTGAATTTGCCGAGCACATGGGGAGCTAAAGGAACTGTCCACTTGCCAGTGAAGAGCAACAGCTGGTAGAGTGCTGGCAACTCGTTTTTTTAAGGATTTGAGTGGTATTTTCTACAGTATTTTTTTGGCTTCGCGGTTTTAAATAAATACTGATGTCTTGAAAGGTGATACATGATCTGTTAACGGATGTTTAATTTTATTTAAACATGAACAATGGGAATTTATAATTAAATTTATACGTCGTAAATGTATTTACTCTTACGAGAGGCACACAAAATACAAAAATAGCAACCGCCTAAAATAATGTGCATCTAACAAATGTTCAAATTTGTTTGGTTTGCTGATGGTGGTGTTTTAAATTTGCAGAATTATCCATTTCTCGGCGCACCAACCACGGTCATACTAAAAAACAAGGTGTAAACACGGTTAAATTTTTAATAAACAAATGTCTGACGAGGAGGAAGATTATATGTCCGATAAGTTCCTGGCTGGGTGAGAAGAAACTAACACATTATTAGAACATAACTAACATATTTCCCATAAGCCTGCAAGATGTGCGGCCCAGCCTGGTGCAAAATCGAGGCAAGAAGCGGCAAATTGAAGTCGAGACCAAAAACGAGGAGCTGAAGAAACGCCAGCGAGAGGCAACAGCTGCCTCCGGAAAAGTGGACAATGATCGGCTTCAGCAGTCGCTCAACAAACCCCTCTCCGCCGACAACAAGGGCTTCCAGCTGATGGCCAAAATGGGCTACAAATCGGGATCTGGTTTGGGCAAACAACCGGATGCACGCACGGAACCCGTGGGAATTACCATAAAGAGCGGTCGTGGAGGCCTAGGACGCGAGGCAGCCGTGGCCGAGTTGACCCTTAAAAGGCAGGAAATGCGGAGGGCCCACCTCCTCAGCAAGGCAGGCATCGAATCCGGCGAGGAAATCAGCACAGAGGCTTATAGAAGGCGGGCGACCCACAAAGCGGAGGAACGTAAACTCCAGTACGACATAAAGCGGTGCCAGCAGACCTGCGAATCGTTGGATCTTAAGTCCGGAGTTACAGAACCAGATCTGGACTTCTTTTGGCCACCTAAACCAAAGGAGGAAGATGGATCCGGCAGCGAAGAAGACCCGGAAGAGGAGGAGCCTCCCAAGGAGGAGCCATACAGTCCATCGGAGCAACTAGAACTCCTCACTGGCTACCTGCGCACCGCATATACCTTCTGCTACTGGTGTGGAACCCACTACGAGGACGCCGAAGATCTCGGAAGCAATTGTCCAGGACTCACGCGAGACGATCACTAGGTCCCGTACATAAAAAACAAAAACTAGATTAATTACACATAATTTCACAAAATCTCTGCAGTTTTAAAATTATTTTACAATAATACGTAGTCAAAAAACAGTTAGCGGTGTATCTAGTTCGGTGAAGTGCGTATAGACGCGTTGGAATCCAGTGAGTGGGAGCTACAAGCGACCCTCCAGTTTCTGTATAAGGTCGTGGGTCCTTTCGATGACGCTAAATATGAATGGCCGTTCCATGGGGTCGGTGCGGAGCATGTAGTTGATCAATTCGTGCATGTCCTGGATATACATTTAAGTTAGATTTAATTCCTTTAAGGTGGGAGATATGATCTTACCTCTGTGTAGATGGAATCCTCTGGAATGTTAACGTGACCGCTGAGCACAGCCAGAGCTACGCTGTCGCCTCGCTCGTAGACGGGATCGTAGGGTGAGTTAAAGTAGCACATTGCATATAAAACACAACCAAGACTCTAAAAGAGTGGATTAACTATGTTAAACATGAAATTGTATGCACCTGGTATATTGTTTTACCCATATATCCGTCCGCTCATCAATAGTGCAGTACGTTTTGACGGTAAATAGCTCTGGAGCCCGGTAGACAATGGAACTCCTCTCCTCGGCCTCGTCCTGCAACCGCTGGGCATCCGCCTGGCCCACAATCTGCAGGCGGGCTTCCGTCATGGAGCCGAGATCCACAATTATGGGCTCAAACGAGTCGGACAGGCAGATGTTGGCCGTTTTCAGATCACGGTGCGCCAGCGGCACCGGCTTGGCCTCGTGAATGGCCTTCAATCCCTCGCAGACGCCCAGAAAGATCTGCAGGATCTGGGCTTCGGGCATGTGGTCCTGTTTCCGAGATCGCAGCTGCAGGTGGTCCGCCAAAGATCCGTGCTTGTAGTAGGGCAGCACGATGTACAAGGTGCTCGTTGTGTTGATGACGATGTCCGCCTGGCCTTTCAGCTCGTAGTCCACCACCCTGATGACGTTCTCCGAGTCGATTTTGCGACAGTTTTCGATTTCCCGCAGCGCTATATTCTGGTCGTCTATGCTGTGGCAGGTGATGCGCTTTATCGCGTAGCTGCGTCGCGTGGAGGCATTTTCCCCAAGGTCGATCAAGCTGAAGCCCCTGCACAGACACCCAGAGATTAGATATTCCGGAGGAGATAGTGGAGCTTATGTGGTACAAACCCAGTCGCCAGCCTGTCGCGGATTGTGTACCGGGATCCGTTGATATTCAGGGTTTCCTTTCGGCAGAAGCAGCCTCGTTTCATGATCAGCGTCCAGCCTATACTCTGCATTTTGCTTAAATTATGCTACGGTCTTTAAAACTTTAAGCCTAATTACTAGTTTAATTCATGTACAAAACCTAAATAGAAAACAGAAAGCTGAACTGCAATGTTTATGCGCGTTAGGGCTTACGATGTTTGCTTATCATGACTTGGTCAGTTGATTTGTTTTCTCTAAGAGAAACCTTAGTTATACAATGACATTATTTAATTTTCTTTTGAATGTTATTAGTTTCCCATAGCATTTATTTTTCAATATATACTATTTAGTTGTCATAATTTATTCAAAACTAAATGAATTCTCGTTCTTGGTCACCTCATAAACAAAGATTTCCCTGCCCGCTCACAGCTGATTTAAGGACAGGCTCGTTTTGTCTGCCATGTGGCGCCCGTCGTTGCCACCTAGTCACAAATGGTTCTGCGGTTGCGAATTTCGTCTTGTGCAGAACATCACTTCGCATTTATTTAATTTAATCAATTACAAGGATGGAGGATGAAGCTTGGCAGGATCTCGTAGGTATCAGCGCCGACCCGCCCGACAGACGCGACAAGTGCGAGAAGTGCAAGTGAGTGGTAAAACAGGGAATCCTCCACTGAAATCTCAAGTCTTATGATGACATCTTTCACAGACGGCCGGTGGTTGTTTGCTGGTGTCCAGCTTTACCGCATCCGCCGGAAGTGGTGGCTTCGCAGATTGTGATCCTGCAACATCCCGCCGAGGAGAAGAGATCGCTGCGCACAGCTCTTATGCTACAGCTGGGGCTGGAACCCGGAAAATGTGTGGTCTACAAGGGCAAGCGTTTTCCCAACAAAAACCACGCTGACCTGCAGAGTATCCTCGACTCTCCACAGACGCTACTCCTGTATCCCAGCCGGGATTCAGTACCGCTGGAGGAGGTGGACCGTAGCGCTGGTCCCTACACCCTGGTACTCATAGATGGCACTTGGCCGCAGGCCAAGGCAATCTACGCCAGCAGCCCGGCTCTGCACCGCCTGCGGCAGGTGAAACTCATCGCCGTGGGCATCAGCGACTACATCATCCGCACCCAACCCACCGAGGGCTGCCTCAGCACCCTGGAGACCGCTGCCCAGTGCCTGGCCGTGCTCGAATCCCGACCAGAGCTGCGACAAACACTTGTGCGACCGCTGCACACGCTCTGCAAGTTCCAACTGGACAACGGAGCCGTGGAGCACCAGTCAAAGGAGTTCCTGCTTAAAAACAACCAGTACCCCAAACCCATCGGCAAGCGGCTGAGCCGCCTGCTCAGAAACACCACGTGCGATGGCAACGAGGATACGTGATAGAAGGAGTAGAAAATCAGCGAAGGAGTTGCATGTGCCTGCGGTTTATAGCCAACTAGGTGCATTGCTCGTAGCATTTTTGGTTTTGTAACGCTAATATTATAATTTTCTACTGATTAGTCCCAGAGGCTGACTTTGCTGATACTCAAACGGTGGGCTTGTTCCTAGCATCCGTAAGGGCTCTGATGAAGACGCACTTCACGATGGCATAGCCTCGCATGCAGGCATTCGTTTCATCCTCTGAAGATTAGAGATTTAAGATGCCTTATGCATTTCAACACGTCCTGTTTAGAACACTTACTGCCTTCGGCCTCGCAAGCCTCAATGGAATCACCGGTGGCTGGCCAAACATATTTGCGCACCAGATCCTTATTTAACTTATAGTCTGTCATCAAACCGGACTTTTCGAAAAAGCAGTTGAAATAACACTGCAAAGAAACTGTGAGAGAAGGGAGGCGAAGGATCTGCAATATACACCTACCATGCTGGTTGCTTTATCCTTGTCCTCTGGCAATTCACCCGTGCTATTAAATTGCAACACGTTGGCTAAAAGAGATGATTAAAGACGTCAAACATTGCCTTCGTTATCCTCTACAATCTTTCCCGACACTCACTCGATGACGTTATAAAACTAGCATTGCAGTTCCGATTAACCTCTTCAAAATCTACATAGTCAGCTTCTCTTGGAGCTGGAGTGGTCGTGGATATGTCATCCACATCGCCATCGAAGCTATCATAGTTTATAATGAAAATATCGCCGTTATCCTTGGCATGATCCTGAAGAGCACTGACGCAATTCAGGCTCAGGCTCAGAATAGCAAAAACAGCACACGCTTGAACTAACCCGGAATACATTTTGATCTAGCGGAATGCCTAATGGGCTTTAGTGGCTTCCCTTTTATAGTTTGCTGATACTCTCGTGTATAATAAGCTTTGATCGTGCCATGCACAGTTAGAATAATTTTAAAATTTCACTTCCGGAAATTGATTACCAATAAATTGGGCTTTGAATAAACTTTGCACAAAAGAAACTAATATTTTCAGTGATTGATCAATTACAGATAATTTTTTAGCAAACTTATCTGGATAACTATAGAAAAGTTGATATGACAATCCACTTACCATATGGAATCATGTTCTCGTCCGCACAGGCAACTCGAGCCGTGTAGAACATGGAGTGCATTTGCATCTGCACTTCCGGATCATCGGGTACGATGTCCTGAGCACCCACCCAAACCAGATACAGAACTCCGATCAGATATAATGATCGAAACATTTTGCAAGACAGACTGGTAAGAGAAATTTTGGGCTCCTATTTATACTGATTATCGCTGATCGTGCGCTAAATGTTGACAAATTCATGAGATCGTTTGGTAGTTAAACTAAATTGTTGCACTTTAATCGAACAATAAATACATGCAATTTACGCGTACTCAGAAATATAGGACATCATTCATCCATGCAATTGCAAAATGAACGATAAACGAAATTTACATTGTCAATGGGTCACAAGTGTTATATAGATTAAATGTAGTTGTTTAAGACCGACGAACGACACGCAAATTTTACATGTTCAATGGGTCCACATCAATTACGTATGTAGTTTAAGTGTAATTTTAATTGGTCAACTTAACGTTCATTACAAAGCGAACATTAAAAGAAATCTATACGGTCAAACTTCTCCAACTTAAACTGTGCTAAATGATTCAAAGTTAATTTAAAAATCTACATTTTATAGGCAAATTTAATGTTTTAATAAAACTAAATTTGCTTTTTATAAGATAAATCAAAAAATACCAAAGCAAGAAACATAAACATTTTAAGTTTTATCGAGCCTAGTTGTTAATAGTAGTAAAATGTGCAGTTGAAGAAGTTCGTCTGTATATTCAGTGGGTCACAGTAGTTAGTTTAAGAGTAGTCTGTTATCTTATAGAGAACATTAATGGAGATTGCGCAACGCGGTGTGCCTAGAGTGAGAAGCCTTCGGATGGGATTGGATCGGATTAAATTAGATTAGACCAATTTGAAACATAGAAAGGTTTAGTTTTGCATCTGAGGGGCCTTAATAATAATTTCGCTTAAATTTTTACTTGCAGTAATTTTCGCTCGGATTCTGATTAAATTACTCTATGCAACGTCCACGTCGCATCCACGCGTCAGACCTTGGCGCCCCAGGCCCTCTTCAGGAGGTAGGCGCCCTTCTCGGCGATCATCACTGCGGGTGCATGGGTGTTCCCTGCGGTAACCTTGGGCATTATGCTGGTGTCCATCACGCGGAGTCCTCGAATGCCATGGACCCGCAACTCGTGGTTGACCACTGCCATGGGATCGTGACTCGGACCCATTTTGCAGGAGCCCGCCTGGTGATTCTCCGGACCCGTGTTCTGCCTCACGGCGCACTCCCAGTAGGCATCGCTACCGAAGGCGGGCGCCTCGCATCCCTTCACCACCGTCTTGTCCAGTCGCATGCCGTACTGCTGCAGCGGCGTCGTTTGCGACAGCCGGATGGCGAACTTGATGCCCTCCACCAGGGTCTTCACATCGCGCTCGTCGGTCAGGTAATTGGCCACAATACGCGGCGGATCCAGAGGGTCGGCGGACTTCAGGCCAATGAATCCACGGGAACGGGGATTCAGAACAGCTGGGAAGATCTGTATGGACCGGGAGTTGTTAGAGAGCAACTCGCCCACCTGTCCTGTACGAGCACAACTGGCCAGGTAGCCACCAAAGTAGAGCTGCAGATCGGGAAGATCCGGCCTATCCGCCCAGCGAGTGGCCAGCTTTCCGGTCACATCCGAAATTCCTGTGCCTGACATGAGACCATCGCGGAACAGCAAGTACTCCATGGCCGTGGCCCAATTAAGTGGTGCCGTATCCGCATCGTCGATGAAGAAGTTCGTAAAGTAGGCCACGTGGTTGTGCAGGTTCTTGCCTACACCTGGAAGATGGTGCACGGTCCTCACATTTACCTGCTGCAGTTCGTCCTTGGGACCCACACCACTCAGAAGCAGGATCTGAGGGGAGTTGACAGCTCCAGCACTCAAAATCACCTCTTTTTTTACAAGAATTTTACGCATGCTGCCGAACTGGTCACTAACTTCCACTCCCAAAACATTCTTGGTGTGCGGGTGGATGAGGATCTTGGTGGCCGTGGTGTTCAGCAGGATGTGCAGGTTGTTGCGCATTCGTGCTGGTCGCAGAAAAGCCCTAGCTGAGCTGTATCTGATGCCATTACGGGCCGTCATCTGGGCAATCATGAACCCGGTGGAGTTCTGACCATTGAGATCCTGCACAGAGAAGCCCATCTCCTCCCCGGCCTTTAGAATGGCGTAGGACAGAGGTGGATTGTAGGGGAACTTGCCCACGGGCAACAGACCGCCCTTGGCGTGATACTCCGTGCCAACGTCATTTAGTTCCTGGTTATCCTCCGACTTCTTGAAGAACGGAAGCACGTCATTGTAGGCCCAGCCAGGATTTCCTTGGGCTGCCCAGTCGTCGTAGTCCTCGCGGTTGCCACGGATGTACATCATGCCGTTCATCACCGACGTTCCACCAAGGACCTTGCCACGCGGCCAGTAGCAGCGCTGCTCCATCGAGGAGAGACAGGCCATCCGCTCCGGTTCCGTGTTGTAGCGGTAGTCTATGTCGCTGCCAATAAAGTTGAGGAACATCGAGGGGATCTGGGCTCCCACAGGTTCATCGCCACCTGGAAAAGAAAGAAAATATCGTAAGTATACGAAGTGTCTTTTAAAGATAATATTTTAGGTAATATATTATTCATAACCCGCGATTTGCATCCTTAATATTGCTTTTTAATTCGCATAATTGGATTTAAATTGTTCGCTTGCATTCAAATATTAAGAATCCGACTATGCAAAAACAGTGGTATACTTACGAGTCTCAAGTGATCAGCCGAAATTAATAATAAATGTTGACGGGTCGAATTAACATTTACATTACAGTTTTAGCATAAAAGTCTCTATTAGAAACGAACTTTTTTATGTCCATATTTCTTATTTTTATCTTACAATACGAACTTCTTTGTATACATATTTCTTAAGCAAGTTATAAACATTTAATGGCCCTCAGTAAAAATAGAATTTATGCCAATAATTTAGTTTTCATCTTCAGAACATAAAATCCATCCATCCATAGAATATTATTGCACCATAATTTATTTATAAATTTAATTTCCATAATTACTTGAACCAACCGAAACTGTTTTATAATATTAAATAATTAAATCCCATCAATAGGAAGTTGCAAAATTTGTCGAATTTAAATGCTAAATTCCTACCGAATAAGGTAATAGATATGCACCTATCCACCAACACCGAGATACTTCGAATAACTGGTCGTGAGTCTTGATTAATAGACCCTAACTGCCCATTAAGAAGCAGTACAAACAAACTCCGATTCAACCTTCAGCTCTTGGGTGGCCAGCCCCATTTGGGTTTGGGACACTTGAGGCACGCTTTTGCTTAACCCATGGCAATCCATTATAATTAGTATATTCGCTCAATCAGCGTTCTAGAATTTCCGTTGAGCTGAGCCCACGACTCTAGTTAATTAAATCGATTCAAGTGGAATCTTTGATTGCTAACCATAGCGTGGGAGCCGAAAAATTTGACCGCAAAATCCTGAAGTAATAATTTAACTTGGAATTTCAACAAAGGAAAATTAAACAAAATAGCCAAAATTAAGAAAGAAATACAAATACCGGTGATACTCTGATTCATTGAGTACCAGTGTTATATATGTTCCCCAAATTGTTAATAACTTGTTCTGCGGCAAGTCCTAACATATGTCTGTGTCGCGCAAATAAAAACAAAGTCGTTTCTTGGTGTTTACGCGACGGGATCAGAGAGAACAATTAACACCGGGAATACGCATTTTAATTAGCTTAGAATAAAGGCTTTAGCAAATAAACAAGTTGCAGTCTGGACCAAGTTCAACAACTTTTCATAAATATAAACCACATAACTCTGCCAAAAATATTCGAGTTTGTTATGAGCGCATGATTTCTCCAAGTGTGGCAAATGATTTGCGGTGACATTAAGTACACATTTGGAATATAGTTTAAACAACCCGGTTCTAGCTCATATTTAAAACACGTGCTGGGCGAAAAGTGTAGCCATTAACCCGAGGCGAGGTCATTGGCGGGGTCAGTGTGCCAGGCACCGGGTTGACTTCTTCAATCAAAGAAACCTCTTAGTCTTTTTTCCGGCATGCTTTTGGCATTGACTAAATTTGACGAGTTGCATGTCTAATGTCAAGCAAGAATTAAGCTTCTGCGGCTTAGTCGAAACAAAAGCCACTTTAGCCGGGAGTTGTCTGCTCATAGTGATATGGTCGGTCGTATAATAAGCCTGGTAATGGCCACTACTAATTGCACTCCAGCCCCAGGCATTGTATTATAATTAACGCCAACGCATTGACAACTTTGAATGTGTTTCTCTTCTGCGTTTTTCGGTTCGTAATTAGTGTAATTAGTGACGAGGCGTAAAAATTGTCGCCATAAAAACAATTACTTTGCGCAAAAATTGGAAAACTAAGGGAGACCCACAAAGTAAGCCAAGCAGAGCCGAGAATGCTGATAGGGCAGTTTTAATGGAGCCATTAGAATGCTTTCCCAGGCCCGAAGATATTTCAAGTGATTTTCCGAACGCTTTGTTGTCTTATTAAGACATTAGTGTTAGACGAGACAAACTTATGATTAATGACGTTATGCTTTCGCTTTAGGAGAGATGATAGATACCTTAATATCTTACTTGTTAATATGCTTCAATTAAGTTGAGTATGGTCCAGATAAAATATTTAAAGTATCTTAGTTTTGCAATTATATTATAAGCAGTTTAAGCAGGTTAATATTTTAGCTTTATGTTTGAAATATATATTTAATACGTGAACTCAGCTGGTCTAATTGATGTTTGGCATTATATTACCTGGTTACTGGGCTATAAACAAAAAACTCGTGCTTCAGCAAGTACGATGCGATTTAAAATTAAAATTATGCAGTGCTAAAAAGCCTTTTAGCCGAGTTTGCCGCATATTTGCGTCTAATTAAGACAAAGTGAATGAACTGCATTGAACATCGGCACCGATAATTAGAATCAAATACATTCGCAAGACACCTACATGCGCTGAAAGAGATTCACGTGTGGTGCCTGAATCGTTATTCATTCATAAAAAAGGCTGTGAGCAACAACAATTATTGAATGCAAGAAACCAAGTCAAGCGAATCGAAAAGGAAAAAAACTTTACAGGCTTTGTAAGCGGGCTAACAGCTCGAAGCGATGCAAAGTCCTATAAAGAGGAAAGATATTTGCATGGGCCAAGATTGCCTTCGGGCCGAGGTGGCAGCCCGTTTAGTTTACATAATGCTCGCGGCAGTTGCGGTTGCTTCTTTGCCGCCGAGTCTTGCCCAAGTGGCATTAGAGTTGCTGCCATTGTTGCAGTTGTTGCCGCTGTTAAGCTTCAATTACTTCTAAACAAATGCCACATAACGCGCCTCTAATTGCCCGTGAGCAGCGTGAGTTTATGTTGCTGGAAATACCCATGTGTGTATGAGTCGCTGGGGCAACATCCCTTACCGGCTTCGATCAGCAACACCTTCCATTGGGGCACCTCGGACAGTCGTGAGGCAACCACAGAGCCCGCTGAGCCGCCGCCAATGACAATGAAATCGTACTCGTAGTCCGGCTCCGATCGAAACTGTAAAAGTAATGGAAATGGTATGTGATATTGATAGCCACTCTTTGTGGCCATAAGTATTTATCACTTACCCTTGAGCTTGCCCGGCCGCAGGGATCCTCCAGATCACACTGGGAACGGATAAAGACCTCCAGAAGACCCATGAACAGCATGAAGGCACTTCCACCACATGTGGAGGCGAGGGTGGGTCCGGTGGGCACGCCCACCAAACAATCGCAGGCTGAGGGGCTGGCGGACATGTTGATAGACTAGAAAATTGGAAAAGAACTTTAATTTACCATTGATCTTAATGAAAATACAACTAAGTATTATACTATGTATGGACTATCAACATTTCAATATTGTGGTACTAGTAAATTCAAGTTAAATGAAAATAGAAGTTTAATACTTTATGTATATATTGGTAAAGATACCAATTCATTTTAAAAATTGATTTAACCATTTGTTTTCATTAAATGTTTTCACAATTCATGGTCACAATAAATTAGATGACAAATATTAAAGTAACAAACGAAAGTCTTAGAACACGAACTTTCTACATAAAAATGTTTCTCGCTGAAATGATGGAAACAAAAATTTTAGAATCTTGATCAAAAATATAAGAAGTTCGTGTTCTAAGTCTTTCGATTTCTCGAAAATGTTGATTAATGAATCATACTAAAATGTACATTATATTTTTCCAATGTACAAATAATAGCTTTAATTATCTATTTGCTCATCTAATTTTATAATTTCCAGTTGATTAAACGCAAAGCCATAGGGCAAAGTCATAACATTTTTGTAAACCACAACATGAACTTCTGTTTAACCTTGCCCACTGAGACAAAGACTGAAAATTATCAAAGTAATGCCCCAGCAACAGTACTGTAATTAATAAGAGTACCCACCGAGACAATGGGCGTCGTCGTCCGTCTCAGTGCACACCAAAAAGCAAGCCCAAATGAAATTTAAATCAAAAAGATACTTTTTATTTCTTGGCCATTTGGCAAACAAACAGCAACTGCCGCCAGCATTGGCAATTACCGAAAGGCCAAACAGACAGCGAACAGACAGAAGTCATAGCTCATCATCCGAGCCCGGCTTTGTTCATTCAGAGGCTGCTTCTGCTGCATAGTTTCACATGACCTTAGCCCCAAGCGGCCAAAAATGTTTGGCTGGCTTCACTTTTCTTTCCTATTTGAAATTTCGAAATTGCCGCTTGCTCTGTGCCTAAAACAGAAGCAATGAGGCTGGATGGGATTACGGTAGCCAGCGCCGGTTGAGTAATGTGCAATACAATTATGTCATTTGTTCGTCTCGTTGGTGGTCAACTAATGACCGCCGGGGTTGAACAGATTGACTCTGGACTCCAGAGTGACTCTGAAGGCGGGAAAACGTGATCTGTTCTAGGCTCCTTTTATGGGAATGAGAAATGTTAATTGTTTGCCTCTAACATTGCTCTTCACACTCCTTTTTGGGCGGTTCATTAGCGCCCAAAATAAAACCGAAACCCAACCGAACCGATCCCCGAAATCAGTGCATTTTTGGAAGATGCTGACAACGCTTTTGACCTCAATTAACTCGAACAGCTTGAAGCAATCAAATTGCAATTTGTATCCATCCAAAAACAGAAAACCAAAAAACAAAGCAAAAAGGTAATTGAAACAAAAACAGAAACCGAGAGTGAAACAAGAGAATCACCTAAGCGGAGATCGAGAAGATCAAGCAATTGCTACAGTTCGTCCGTTTTTTCGGTTTTGGGTGCCACAATGGAGCTCGCATCTGACATTTGGAACACGATTTTTCATTCATTCAATTGCATTTTGGTGTCTTTCGCTTTTAAAGTTGAAGGATGCCACGAAAGTGAATCGGAGCTTGGGCAAAGGCAGCGAAAAATAAAAACAGAGCCACAACAAAGTCGGAGAACATACGCAACTCAAGCGAGCGTGGAAAATCGAAAAGAGAGGCGGTTGACCTCGCAGCCAGTTTTCCAGCAGGCTCGTAAAAGCCAGGTAACAAAAGTGGCAACAGGCGAACTTCAAACGCCAAGAAAAACGCGTGCAAAGTCGTGCAGCGCTCAGAAAATTAAAAGTTGTTCGAGCAAGTTTTGCGTTGCAAACGGATTTTGGTCCACTTCTGCGTGGCTCATGGTAATTTGTGGGAAAATCCTAGGGATACGAAATCGGGAGTACTTCAATTTGCAATATGTTTTCCTAAGCTTGTTCGTTTGATTTATTGGTAATCGTTTAATGTGGGGAAAAACAATAAAATGTACTTATAGAGACAATATGCAAGAAACAAAAAATTTATATATAATTACAAAAATTCAAAATCGCTTAATGTATTCTGGAAATTGCTAAAATTAAAAAACAAGAACAATTATTTTTTCTTTACTACAATTCTTTAACTAGTGGTCAATACAAAATTGGGTCACTGTTTTAATGGTGAGAATATAGTACGTTGAAAATTACATAATCAGCTAACGACATTTTTTCTTGTTATCATCTGATTGTTAACACTTCCTGCGTAACCTATCTGACAAGATTATCAATGGAGTTGTCATAATTACAGCTTGTTTTTTATATACACCTTTATCGGATGTAAAGCGTGGTGCATAATATCTTGTGCACTGAAGTAAACCGAGTGTCGATTAAAGCCGACTCGAGTTGCAGTTGTCTGCTTGTGGTTTGTTTTGTACTCGTACTATAACTTCATTGATATAGCTTGGCATTGTCTTCATTGCTACGTTTGAAGGTTTCTTTGAGCTGTCAGTCAGTCAGTCAGTTAGTCAATCAGGCAGTCAGTCAGTGTGAACAATACCGCTGATAGAGGCTTGGTTTTGGGCCTTGTTATACAGTTATCTCGGTGTTGCTTCTGCCATATGTTTAGGTTAAGGCATGGTTTTTCGGGTGCTTATTAATGTGGGAACCGCGCATTTTTTAGAATAATAATCATAAAGTAATGCAATTTATGCGTGCCACTACAAAGGCGCCAGATAAAGCCATGTGATTTTGACTGAATTGTGTAAGGTCCACCTTTGGGAGGGGTGGGATCTGATCTGGTCTTTGTCAGAAGATTGGAGTAGGGAATTTTAAAAAAACTATAGGTTTTAAAAGCACCCCAAAAAGTTCAAACTTTCCAAAAAGGTTGATGGCGAACAATTTTTATACCCGTTACTCGTAGAGTAAAAGGGTATACTAGATTCGTCGGAAAGTATGTAACAGGCAGAAGGAAGCGTTTCCGACCCCATAAAGTATATATATTCTTGATCAGGATCACTAGCCGAGTCGATCTAGCCATGTCCGTCTGTCCGTCTGTCCGTCTGTCCGTATGAACGCTGAGATCTTGGAAACTATAAGAGCTACAATACTGGGATTAGGCATGCAGATTCCTGAGATTCCTGCGCAGCGCAAGTTTGTTTCAAAAGAGTGCCACGCCCACTCTAACGCCCACAAACCGCCCAAAACTGTGGCTCCTACAGTTTTGATGCTAGAACAAAAATTTTAACTGGAATGTATTGTTCTCATCAATACCTACCGACTGACCTAAAAAAAGTTTGCCACGCCAACTTTAACGCCCACAAACCGCCCACAAACTTCAAAAAATCGTAAATATGAACGCGGATATCTCGGAAAATATCAAAGATAGAGAAACGAGATTTCAGATTTAGATTCCGTAGGCTTGAGCGCAGCGCAAGCTTATTACGCGAATATGCCACGCCCACTCCAACGCCCACAAACCGCCCAAGCCTGTGGCGCCCACAATTTTCGTGCTAGATAAAAAATTTTAACTTAAATGTATTGGTCTCGTCAATACCTATCGATTGATTTAAAAAAAAGTTTGCCACGCCCACTCTAACGCCCACAAGCCGCCAAAGCCTGTGGCGCCCACAATTTTCGTGCTAGATAAAAAATTTTAACTTAATTGTATTGGTCTCGTCAATACCTATCGATTGATTTAAAAAAAAACTTTGCCACGCCCACTCTAATGCCCACAACGCTTAAATCTGTCTACCGCCGGTAGGTGGCGCATTTGCTGCTTGCATATCTCCATTTTCCTTTGGTCCCTTTAGCTGAGTAACGGGTATCTGATAGTCGAGGTACTCGACTATAGCGTTCTTCCTTGTTACTTAGTTTAGTTATTATTATCATTATCATTTTCCTAGCGTAGTAGCATATTTTTTCAAACACATATATGTGATTTTGACATACTTTATGTTCACAAATTAAGTAAATTAAGTCAAATGCCAGAACTGTCTGAAAGCTTTTAAAGAATGTCATTTGCCGTAGTAATCACTTCATCCAATTGCGGCTTGAAAGCCAATAAACCATTCAAATAATTTTCAAAAATTTCACATCGATTTTAAGTCAATTTAAGCCAGCAATTTCAAACTTCCCCGGCTGGTAGATAAAGCGCATAATAAGCGACTAAAAACCATAACAAATTTAATGCTCAACACATTGCGGCAAATTGGAGTCATTAATTTGGCCAATGGACCTCCAACTTTGAGCGGGAACGAGTTTGCTTTTGATTTCGCGGTTTTACTTCTTTGCTCGATATCAAAAACTAACGGTAAACGCGCTAAAGTAGAGGCATACGAAAAAAACAGAGACACAGATAAAAAAAAAACGAACCATAAAGTTTTTCACGTTCGGGCGTAAAATTGACAGGCGGGACCAAGCTGGCAAGGTGTATGAATAATTTAAAGAAAAGCACGATAAACGCAAAAAGGCAAAAAGCCAGTTGAAATAGATTTGGAAAAAGTTAATAAATAAAGCTGAACACATGGAGGATCTGCGGGAGTGGGGGATCTGACCAAGAGCGAGGCCATAAATTAACGCCGGCATCGCGGTCTGCAGAGGATAACGAGCCGGCAAACCAAACATTGCCCCCGGGATCCCCCGCATCGATATTACGCAGCCATCTCCGGCTGTTTCGGCCATTAGAAATTGGCCAAGAAACCAACGAGTGTGGCAAACTAAAGCAACTGCAACTGGATCTGGAACTGGGGCTAAAGCTGGAAACGGCAACCTGCAACCTGCGACTGCAGTGGCAACTAGCAACTGGCGGCAATTGCATTCGCAGCCAAACTGGAGGAAACTGCCGCGCAATGTCTGGCCAACTTGGCCAATGTCTGACTCAAAGTCTGAGTGGCCGTTGTTGTTGCCGGTCTCATGGCTCTTTGGCCATCTCTTGACTTCCTATTTTCACTTTCATTCGTCATGCGCGTGGCGGCAAATAGAAATGCAACAACACGGCGTCACACTGCAAAGCCACTTTGCTCTTTTCTTGCCCTGTGATTCAATACCCTTCTATGGGCCATGTAAGTTAGCCCGAAGTACTAGAATGCATTTGAAACGCCTTGCTTTGGCCGAAAAATTATCATTATTTTTACAAAATTTTATAAAAATACAAAATATTTTTATCAAATCCAAGAAAAAGTGCAAAATGGAAATTTACAGAATTTAATAAAAATACAATATATTGGACTTCCACACATAAAAATAGTAATTATATTATTATTATCATATTAACAACGTAAGAAAATGTAAAAAGCAAAATTGAAATTGTATTTGAACAAAATCCAAGTGGAAAATCATTAAGCTTTAATAGTATAAGAAAGTAATGGTAGTAATGGATATAGGTAAACTTGACTGTATTCAAATTTTTTTTCATAACTGTATATTTTATTATAAGTGTCACAAAAAGAATCACCAGAGGTCACGTTCAATTTTAATAGTCCTTTACAATTCTTTTAAATGTTACGAAATGGGTCGGAATTCTAAATATTCAACTAAAATATAAATGCATGTATTTTTTTAGCTCAGACCCATGTTTCTAAGACTTCAAGATTAAATATTTACCTACAAAATGATACCAATTACTAAAAAATCCCTCTGAAATCTGCTTAGTTAGGGTGGTAAAAATGTCGCTATATAACCATTGGATTGCAATTGTTTTTTCGCTTTTTTCTTGTAACTTTTGCGTACTTTGTTGTATTTCTTTGCCTCCGCTTGTGCCCCAGTCAGTTGTCAACGCCGCATCAACAATGTGCGAATGTTTTGTGTGAGAATTCGCTGGCAGTTGTTGGTCGCTGTTGTTTTTGTTTCCACCTTGTCATGCTTCAACACGTAATTGTTAAATGTTAGTAGGCAATATTTAGTTAATGCACTTCTGCTGACGCCGGTCAGGTTAACGGATTGACGTGTTTGCTATGGAAAAGATGCCAGGCATCTGTTGGCTAACTATCTACTTAAAGATTCTTTTATCGCCAGTAGCTCCGGATTTCCCCTGGAAATTCCGCAGTTTCTGGTTTACAGGCTTAAAACAATCGGTTGCCTTTCGTTGGTATTGATTAAAATCTGTAAGGCATCGGCTTATAACAATAAAATCGAAACTCGTGTACATCTGCATGATAGATAATTGGAATTTTATTAGCTTTCTGTTGTTATTATTTCCAGAGAACTGCACAGTATAATTCATTGAGATGGCAATGACCGGCACGACTGACAATGGATTTTTCCACCAGAAACAGAAACGGAAATGCCACAAAAAACCTATAAATTTCCCATTTTTCTTCAAGTTTCGGTAGAAAGCCGAACAAAAAGCGTTTTACATAATTTATTTAAATTTTGTTTTTCGGCCGCCCGGGCTATTGTTGCACGAACTACGTGATTGAATATTTACAACATTTTGTTGCATTTCGCTGGGCAAAAGTTGCGGCAACTGCATGTAATACCCTTGGCGTTGCCAATTACGTGGCACTCGTACTGTTCGTACAGTTCGTACTCGTACAATTAAGCTCCGAGTGAAATTCTGCAATTGCGCGGCGCATCATTCCGGCGATTGTCAAAGACCCCAGATGAGAGTCTTGATTGATCGCTGGTTACGTGCTGGATAAGGCAAAAAAACCGCAGCCACATCAGCCGCATCCACATCTATTCGGCGGCCCGAGGCAGATGCAAAAAAAAAAAGAAGTAAAAATATAAGGTGGCCAGCTCGGCTCCGATCCACGTTGTTTCAGGAGCTGCCTGTCAACTGGGTTGCCATTTCATGAGTTCGGTTTCGGGCCCCGCAGACAGTAACAACACTTTTAGTTTCATTGCTAAATGAGTGAATTTGTTAACAGGGTTGCGCTGTAATTGATGTTTTCCCCGGATTTCTCACGCTTGTCGCTAGGATAAAATCTTGTGAGCCGCCCAGGGCACAGCGATTGTCGATAATGACCTGATACTTGGGCTAAGAAATCCCAAAAAAAATAAATAACTCTACCAAAGCTGTGCTATTCATTTTTGTATTTCAGAGAAATCTGAAAAATATTGCACTCTTTATGCAATCTAATAATAAGGGAATACACATTGGAATGTAATAGTCATGACGAGGACGTATAAATATTGCCCCTTAAAACGAATCCCAAAAATTCAAAGTTATAACAAAAATGCACCAAAAGCGTTAAGCTATAAAGCCAAACAACTTCCACTTTTCTCCCAAACAATTCAACAAATTATAAGTAATTCCATAACAAGCGTGCTCATGCATTTATGCCTGAACCCATTAAAAAAGAGTTCGCTTGCGCATTTCTTTATTTGCTTATCGGATTCGATGTTCGTTATAGGGTCTTTGAATCTCGCTTGTTTTCTTCTGTTTTTCTTTTGTTGACAAGAGGAAATTAAAGAAGGTGACGATGATCCATCACATTTTATTTAGGGCAAGGAAAATAATAAAAATCTTCTGAGACTTCCAAAAACAATCCTACCCTTTTCTTAAGAATATAAGATCTTACAGTTTTAAACATTCCATTTTTCCCATCGTATATTATATGATTTCTCAAAATGCTAGTTCGAAAAAAGCCAATCCAAAACTTTTCACTAATTTGTAGTGAAAAAGCGAAGCTATCTGTTCCATTTTTTAATCTTTTCTTAATATGATTATTCCAAAAAAACCAATCCTCAACTCTTCATAAAAATATAAGATCATTCAACACAAAATACAATTCGTGTCGAAAAAAAGCAATCCATTCCATTCCATTTTTCCCAGTGCATATTCAATCTTTTCTCAATATGCTAATTCCGCTTCCCAGAAAACTTCCCCGAAAAGCATTCAAAATTTGTCCCATTTTGCGACTTGTGTTGGCTCACGTCGTGGCTGCTCTGGCCTGGCAATGTGCCATAACGAATTGTAAACAAATAAAGCCAGCCAAAGACCATTTAAATGGCAAAGGCAAAGACTTCAGGAACGGGGGGCACATGCTGCAGATACATTGAATGCTCGAAATGAATGGACGAATGCCAAAATGCCCAAAAGGGGAGCAGACATTCGCGAGGCGAACACACAACAGGCAGCCAAAGTCAATCGATGTCTCTGAAGAGGAGTAACAAAAGACAAGCAACAGGCTTGGCAAACTTTAGACTGTTTTTCGAGATTTCTCTCACTTTTTGGGCCCAGCAAATGTTGGCAGCAGATAAAGCGGCGACAGCACGCTTCCAAAACATGGAGACATACAAATTTTTATCTGCCGCTGACATTTAAACATGACTTTAAAAAATCTACGGGACTTGTGTGTGCAAACAGTTTTTGTGTGTGGAGTCTTTGAAGTTTTTGGCCAACAACTACAGAAAAGAAAGCTAAGCGTGGGTGTCATTCGGTCAAAGCACCCTGATCCATGTTCACTTAATCCCATTGCCCCCAACGATCCCCGATTCCCCTAGGCAGCAAACCTTTTTTATATTCGCCGGCCACTGTTTGCCCTCAATAAAATTTGATGGATCATCGCCGCCTACTTTAATTTGCTCTCGCCAATAAAAAGAAGTACAGAAGGAAACAAGCAAAATTTAAAGGCCCTAAAACGAACATCGAATCCGATATGCAAATCGAGAAATTATCTTTGCAAGCGAACTCTTTTTTAATGGGTTCAGGCGTAAATGTGTGAGCACGCTTTTTTGGAATTACTTGTAATTCGTTGAATTGTTTGGGAAAAAAGTGGAAGTTGTTTGGTTTTTTGACTTAACGCTTTTGGTGAATATTTGGTAACAACTTTGAATTTTTTGGGAATCACTTTTGGGTGCAATATTTTGGCGGCCTCGTCATGACTTATAAATTTCAATATGTTTACTTTCATGATTAGATTGCATAAAAAGCGCTTTATTTTTAAGGGATTCCGCTTGACTTTAAAATTTGAGTTCAAAGCATTTAATAAGAAATATTTTGTTGTTCGCTTTGCCTTAAGGTGTTACCATGTTTTTGGGGAATTCCGTTTTCGTATGACTAATCTTTGATTTTGTTAATTTCTAGAAATGGGTTAATGAATTGCGAATTCTGTGAATATTATTGGGAATCACTTTTAAACACCTTTAATCAAATTTCTTATTTTCTTGTTCAAATAATATATATTAAATGATAAAAAGTCCGTCCAAAAATCCATTAACTTTAATTTTTTTCAAAATGTGAGCTTGTTAGCTTGGTGATTTCCTCTTCTGTCTGAAAATCATACTTAGCACCTAACGGATATTTCCATTCAATTCGGATCCAAAGACGAAATGTGCTCACCATAAATAAGCTCAAGTATTATGTCTTTTACAATACCACCCGTTTCCGTTGAAACGAGGTGGCGGCTAATAAGCGATGGAATTGAGGGAGAAACCGGGTTAATTTCCTATTACAGTAATGGACGTTTAATGAACTGGCATCGTATAACACCTTAATGTGAGTACTTTTTCAGACGAATAATACACCGTGTAATTGAGCACAAAATCGAACACGTTAGTGGTCAAATGGCAGACAATGGGTGACCGTTTTGATGTGTGTGGAAAAAGAAATATAAACCAGTAACTAAAATCAGAAACGTGTCTAGAGCACAATCGTGAGGTATGCGTTGTTGTGGGCCAGAAAAACAAACGAATCGAATTGGAGCTATTGCAAAAAAGTGCAGTACAATTTATCGCCGTGAGCCATCAGAAGACCAAACAAAGTTCCGTTTCTTGGGCTTATGACAATGGCAAATTTCCAGCAGACTTCGGGCCCCAAAGCTGGCCAAATCTTTTGAGCTTCCTCAATGCCAGAAACGGACATGGCAAATTTTTGGGTTGTGAAAACCGAAAAGCCAGAAAATAATAGAAATAAAAGCGATTGCATCAACTTACGATCGTAGAGTCCAGTGGTTTGGTGTCTGGTTTCCTTTTACGCTTTAAATATTGAATTAATTATTTACTCCTTATTGAAAATGCCTCGAGGAAAATTGCTCAATGGCCCGAAGAAGATAAAAACCTGTGTGCTATTTGGCCTAAACGTTTTCCTTAGCAGCTTTAATTAAACACAAAAAAACACAAACTGCGGCTTTCAATGGTTTTTAGTCACTGCCTTCTAGGGTTTTTGTTAGTTACCCTCTGAGCACTGCACTAAGATGGGGTTTCTGGTGGGTCTATTAACTTGTTCGAACTGCGCGCAGACGCAGAGCGTTACCGACTCAGCTTCAGGCCAACAGGCGCGAGTCTTTTTAAACTGGCCGAAAGCTTCAACTTGACGAAAGACAGCTTTAAGCTGGTCAGAAAGTTGGCGCTCTCGGAAACTTGGCCCAAACTTGAAGCTTTTAGGTGTAGGAAACCAGTGGGGTAAGTAATTGGTATAATTTTTAACGAAATGGATTTGATGATTATAAATTTTAAATATTTAAGTCTAACTTATATTTATTTTGTAGTGTTGTAAAACCTTTTGTGAACCACCCTTGTTTCGGCTAAGACGTCACAGGTTTCTTCAACCCCCAGTTAGCCAGCCCACACAAAAAGCTGTTAACTTCTTTGTGCGCCTGTGCAGGTTTAACGATTTCCAAGTCAGGCGAAGAAGCCACTGGCAAAATAAAGTCAAACGGCTGCGGAACTGCGTTGTTGAATTTTGTTCCACACATCGTGGGCATTGCAAAGGTTTTAATTGTTGGAAATTACTTGTGAAGGTCTAGATACAGAAAAGTAAGATAATTTAACATGTAAATAAGTAAGATATGAGCTTAAAATTATAAAAAAGAAAATCCTATAAGCTACCCAGAAGCTGTTGCAAAGTAATTGTTCTACTTGAAGCTGGGATGCTGCAAAAAACAATAAATACAAAAACTGAATGTGATAGGAACAGTGCTTATTTTGACAAAGTAACTAGGGAAATGAAAGATTGGTGATATAAGAAAGAAAATTCTTTTAAGATGTGTTTTCCCCATTTAACTTGTCCCGTGGAAGTGGAAAACCCAGCGAACTTCGTGTGCGTGTGTGCGGGGGCTCTGATGATTCATGCGACCCCATGGCTCATGTGTGTTTGTGGCTCTCTGCTCTCTCCCAAGAACCCGTGCCAGTGTGTGCCTCTTCAAGTAATGAAAATAACAACAAAAGCAAACCGTCAGCATAACCTGGCCAGAACACGGGCAGCAGCTGCCCGCGAACAAAAAGCCTCTAGCATACATTTGTGCGCAAAATCGATGTACGAAATTTTTCACGTGCCACAGAAAGTTGCAAACATCCGAAGACAGTTACCAAAACTTTTCCTCCTCACTTACAAATCGTGACTAATTGTTATTCCACACAGCTACGAGGAACATCGAGTGCGAACGTGCTAAGAGCGGCGAAGCCAAATCCATTAAAAATGGCTGAAGAGTATATTCCAGATGTCAGCGTCATGGACACAAGTAAGTAACATATTGCAGGGCCAAATGCGACCTTTGTGGTTGATCTGTCCAATTTGCTCATTAGCAAGTTGTTCAAAGTGTTGGGTATAACTTTTTCCCAAACTTTTTCGATGGCAATGAATATTTAATTCGGGCTTTTGTGCCTGGGCAAGTTGCACATCATTCGTGTGCGTCGGTTTTGATTGGGGTTTCGTTTGACATTTTTTATGAGTACGAAAATGTTATGTAGGCTTCATTATGTGGGGTGTAATGCCTTGACTTATTAAGGGATTAGTGAATGTCAAGGTTCTTGTGGGTTGCATTTAATAACATAAGAAGTTTACAAACAACGCACAGCTGTTTGAGGAGAGTCTGTCTTTCCTTCTTTTTCATTTTGGTGACTAATCACAGATGTAAGTTAAGATAGTGTTTTATATATGCAAGTCCAACTGGTTTGAATGTTGATTTTTGATCAATTTTTATTATACTTATAATCTTAACATATTTATTAGGAAACTTTGTTCATTTAACCTAAGCAACTTTTAATCATAATTTATAACTTTTCATAATTTGAAGGAAAAGTATATAGGGATTTTCAATTAAGAAAATTAGAATTAATGAATGCAAAGATTTAAACTATTTGTAGATTAATTTCATTTGAAAATGTTGTTTGTGAGAATATTAAGTTTTCTCTTAAATACATTACTGTGCCTAACTTATAAATTCAATTATTCAAAAAATTTAAGACTTATGGAAATGATTGAGTTTTTATTTTTTTTTTTTAACTTATTTTTTTTGGGTAATGAAGAGCTAATTGCAAGCTGGAAATTGTAAAAATCTGTTGGAAACAGAAAAAAGTTTTAAATACGTTGGTTTATTTATTCCCTAATCAAATTCGATTCTACTCTTCAGTTGTGCCCGCCATCCTGGGACTGACCGCGGCTGCTGTCCTCTCGTCGGTGGCCTGCATCTGCGCCCGGCAGATGCGCCTCCGGAACAAGAAGCAGAGCCAGCACGACGCCTCGTTTCCCTTCCAGCCGACCCGGCGACCGACCGCCGTTCGATCGCCCAGCGGCCAGCCGCCGCACTATCTGAAGAAGTCGCCCTCGCCGACGGGCGGCAAGCAGATGGGTCTCTTGTCGCCGATGCAGGATCAGTCCACCTCCCCGATCGCCCAGCCGAATTTGAAGTACAGCGAGGAGGACGACGGACCGCCCCAGCATGCGGAGCAGCATAACGGCAACCAACTGACCGTGGTGGATGGAAACGGAATGAAGCACTCGCTGCACAACAGCCTCCACCACTCGCCTGTGGAGACGATCGCCAACGGAAGTGTGACCATTACCCTGGACGACCATGCGCTGACCAACGGGAAGGAGCTGTCCGTGACCGACCAGTACGGAAAGCTGGGCACCATCTACTTCAAGCTGCGCTACTTGGCCGAGAGGAACGCCCTGATGGTCTCCATCATCCGTTGTCGCGGACTGCCCTGCAAGGGAGGATCCGGAGGAACCGGGGACATCCCCACTGGCATGAACGGACGCACCCAGGCGGCCACTGACCCCTATGTCAAGCTGCAACTGCTGCCCGACAAGCAGCACAAGGTCAAGACCCGCGTGGTGCGAAATACCCGGAACCCAGTTTACGACGAGGACTTCACCTTCTACGGCCTGAACATGAACGACCTGCAGAACATGTCGCTGCACTTTGTCATCCTCAGCTTCGATCGGTATTCGCGCGACGATGTTATTGGCGAGGTGGTTTGCCCATTGACCTCCATTGAGATCGGGGACATTTCCAAGGAGGCCTTGTCCATCAGCAAGGAGATTCAGCCACGCAGCCTGAAGATTCGAGCCCAGGGTCGCGGCGAACTGCTGATCTCGCTCTGCTGGCAACCGGCTGCCGGGCGCCTCACTGTAGTCCTCCTTAAGGCCCGAAACTTGCCCCGCATGGATGTCACCGGTCTGGCCGATCCGTATGTCAAGATCTATCTCCTCTATAATGGCCAACGCATCGCCAAGAAGAAGACGCACGTGAAGAAGCGCACTCTGAGCCCCGTTTTCAACGAGAGCTTCGCCTTCGATATTCCCGCCGCTGAGGTAAGTTATCTATTGATCTAAAAATCACTCTAATGAAAAACTTTTACAAAATGTACGACTTTAAATGTTTTAGAAGTATATTGGTTTTAAAGATAATTTCATCCATATATGAGTACATAACTCAAAACAGACTTGAGTTATCCCTAAGAAGGTTTTATGGGTTAACTGTCACTTGGTGTATAAAATATTATTCATGATTCCATCCATTAATCAGATATAAGGTGTTATGTGTTGAAGAAAATTTAATCTTTATAAAAACGTTTAAGTTCTGATAAGTATTTTAAATTATTATTTTTTTATTCTGTTGGGCTTTAATGTCAACCGTACAGGTATAGTGAGATTTTTTGTTTACAACTATAATAAGTTAAAAAAATATTGCAATAGTTTAAAATAAATTCCCCCTTGTTAAAAATGTAACGTTTAGAATGGCTATATCTAAAAACGATAATAACAAAGGAAACTTTCATAAAATTGCAGGGCACTGGCGCCAGTCTTGAGGGTGTGTCTTTGGAGCTGATGCTGCTCGACTGGGATCGCGTGACCAAGAATGAGGTAAGTCGATTTGGATGACCTAATGCTAATAACTCTATAATTGCACGATTGACATTCTCGCAGGTCATCGGTCGTTTGGAGCTGGGCGGACCGAACTCGAGCAGCACCGCATTAAACCACTGGAACGAGGTGTGCAACTCGCCCCGCCGTCAGATCGCCGAGTGGCACAAGCTGAATGAGTAGGGGAGGGGATGTTACCACCTGGGCGCAGGCGCCCCTTTACTAGGAGGAGGAGGGAAGAAGCAGGAACCCGGCAACTAAAAACGGGAGTCATACGTTTCATCAGCATGAGCTCGTTGCCACTTTGAGTTTTTGTCTCTATTAGCTTATAATTTTATATTTTTAAACTAGTTTTCTACAAT
Organism: Drosophila subpulchrella; assembly: GCF_014743375.2. Lineage (NCBI taxonomy): Eukaryota > Metazoa > Arthropoda > Insecta > Diptera > Drosophilidae > Drosophila > Drosophila subpulchrella. The sequence continues at coordinate 1,122,035 of NW_023665577.1, forward strand.
TTGATCAAATTAAATCTAATTTCTTCAAGGTCACTTGTGATCTGTACGTTTAGTTGCTTTCAAATTTGAAGCACAATCTAAGCGGGATAAAGGGCGCTTTACGCCAGAAGCAAGAAAAATATTTACCAAAACTAACTAAATTAAATGTATTAGAAAATGTTTAGGACCTTGAAAATGCATGTAAGTGTAAGATAATTCAGAAACATCTTAATATAAAGATGTTTAAAGATCTGAAAATGGAACGAAAAAGAAAAAATATACCTACATATTTTTAATCGACATCATTTTTGTTGCTGTACAATACTTTACTTCTACGCTTTATGTAACTTACATTCATATATGATTTTCATATCAACTAATGAAGTCCCTTTTAATGTGCCCACCATAAGAAAAAATCAAGTTGATTTCCAAAAAGAGATACATTATTAACCATACATATGTATAAAATATTTATGATGATATCTAACTCTTAAGCGTAATGTCTGTGTACAATTTGATTTGTATTGTTTAGAACATTTTTGTTTAAATGTAAAGTATTCAACTATACCATGGATTCAATGGATACCAAACACCAAAGCTACATACTCCGAAAGCTCTTGAAGTGTGTCCAGATGGAAGCGAAGAATATGGCTTACTGCTTAACACTTTATACGTACTCTTAAAAATAAAAATAACTAAAACTACAAATAAAACTAAACCAAATTGAATCTAGAGAGAACACGCAGCAGAATGCTTAGCACCAAGAAGCTACAAAACCACACACAAATCGATCGAAAAAGTCAGAAAAACATTGATTCGGAGAAGAAACCAAACACAATACAATAATGTAAGCAGCATAGTACATGTAGGAAACCAATAAAATACTTTAGAGTATAACCACTCACGAATAGCTCAAACAAAACGCAATAAGCACTCCAGGTGTATCTAGCGGCACTACTTATAAACGGATTGGATAATGGAACCCCAGAAAGCATAGCTTACCAACGACACCGAGTCATTATCCACTTACTGATACTGAGTGTACTGAATACAATTATGAACTATAACAGATCTATATAGACATCAGCCCGCTTCTACGTATATTTTGTAAAATGAGTGTTAGAGCATTAAATTTCATTGAATAACTACTTACATTGAACCATAAGGATATATACAAGCATACATAGCGATTCCAGAGAATGGCAAATACAACTTCAATTCGTGTCCAATCAAAACTTCAATTCGTCTAATGGGAAAACAATAATTACCAATACATATGCGAAGTGTTTTTGCAAACGAACCCAAATTATATGAGATGTGTATAATTCTACATTATATGTAATAGTAACTGTAAGCTACATCAAATGGTTAATTTCAGTAATAAAACGTATTATATAAAACAATATTCTCAACTATTTTTTTAATCTATGTCTTAAAATATCCCGCCACTTAATTCCCTTGCTCGTAGAGTAAATATTAAATTTTTTTTGGATTTTCAATCTGAAAGTAACAGTTATTTCTTATATTTTATATAAAAGTTGGAAAATAATCGTTGTATTATGACTTTTAAATGCAAGGTGATAAATGACATGTGCATTTTTAATTAGTTTAACAAGCAATGTAATTGAAATTTCTGTCTGCGAGTATTTATATAGGTTTATTTTTATTTAATTGCAATGACTACCTTTTCCCTTTAGCTTATTCGCAGGGCAACGTCATCTTGGCCAACTAAGCCATCCAGCATTTGGGCCCCATTAAAACATGCGACCCTAATGTTTTATTTAGATTTTAGAAAAGACAAGCTGACAATTCGACGAGCTGTAATGATTTTGGCACATTTCTGCGCCAGTACGCACTTCTTATACACAACATAATGCATAATATGTATTTCTAGCATCTCCCATATACAACAAATAACAATAAAAACAACGTATTACTCCCACGCATTGTTGGATTTTTAATGTATAGTACAGTCTAATTCCAGTATTGCGAAGAAATTGACTTTTTAAATATTGCATTTATCTCGAACTAAAAAACTACATTCGTAAAAACATAAACAAAATGCGGAACAAATAAATCCATCCTATTCATGAGAAATCCCATTTTTTTAAAATTTTATCATTTATTTCATTTAACACCGAGCACAAGACAAAAACTTGTTAAAGTAGACATTTTTGGATTAAGGAAGCAATACGAAACTACTTAATGCATTGTACATCGGTTTAACCCAGAAGGTGGGGCTGAGCTTGCTGGACGTCGTCGCAACGCTCCTTGAGGTCCTCGGGCTCCAGCTCCAGGCAGGCGCCCCACTCCACCAGGGTGATGCGATGGTCGTTGTTGGAGTCGCAGGATTCCAGGAATGGTGCGATGCAGTGCTCCAGGCTGACGAGCGGGGCACGGATGGGGAACAGCTCGTGCCGGGAGACGGAGCGATCGGTGTCGCCGTCCAGATCGCACCATTTCCACACCGCGGCGTTCGACCAGCGACGGGAGTTGTTGGTCTCCGCCTCCAGCTCCATCTGCATGTAGTGATCGGTCAGCTCATCGCGCTCGGCCAGATCCCGCATCACGTTGAACAGCCAGTCGCGCATGCGCCTGGGGAAGTCCTTGAGGTCCTCACCCTCGCAGGCCCTCGGCTCGTGGCAGGCCCCGTAGTAATCGATGTGCATGTGGGCGTTGTCCGCATTGGTGCAACCGGGCTCTCCACTGTCGCACCAGCAGCGCTGCTGATAGACGGAGCAATCCGATGGCCAGGTCTCGTTGGTGTTGGTGCAAACCAGGCGGCGGGTGTCCAACTCCTTGGGGCACTCCGGGATGCACACGCACTGGGGCTTCTCGTCGTGCATCTGGCAGATGCGACCAGCTCCGCAGCGAATCCTCTCGCAGAGATCCTCCTCCACAACGGGATTGAGCAGATTGTGCTGGACCTCGGCAAGTTTGGTGGCAATCTCGTTCTCCCGCTCCACATCCTTGATCTGCAAATCGGATTTAGTTATTTACATAAATGTATAGTTAGCTTCAGTGGATGAAGGGCAACCCACCTGGTTCTTCTCCTCAAGCAGGCGCAAGAACTCCTCCTCGTTCTCATCGATATCGGTCAGGTCGAGGTCATCCAACAGCTCTTCGTCAACTTCCGAGGAGGTCTGGACCTGGGTCAAAGCCAGCAGCCCTAAGGCGAGCAGCAGCCAAGGAGAGCGCATCTTGCTGGCGATCTCAACTGCATAGGTTAAAGTTTGATGGTAAGAAATGTGTACTTAAAATAAAAGGGTATATTGAACTTTATAAAAGCTTTTCTCAATAATATTAAATGTATTCAAGACTCTATTTCAAATTTCTGCCTCAAAAACATCCAATTAACTTATAAAAAATCCAGTTTAACAATAAACTAATTATTTGATAACTAGCAAAATCAGCCATAAATTATTTTTGGGGTATTAACGAAAGTCAGTTTATAAATAAAATAGGTCAACAATCAAGTTTTGGGGGATAACCCCAATTTACCTTGAGATAACCTTTGGCCTTGGAAAAACTTCCGTTTTATGGAAAGCGATATCATGGGTATTTCTGAGCGCACCGGCAAAGCTTCTGCACCCCACAGGAAACTGTGGGGTCGCCAGTCTTATAACTCACCCTTATAGGATGGTTTTTACATTGAGATGAACGATATGCGGCGGCGTCTTTTCCTCATTGAAAACAATTGAAAAAGCCGCAAAAATCTTGCCCGCCTCTTCTGCAGGGTTCAAAAGGTCAACGTAAATAAATCGCGCAGATACAGATGCAAAAGTTCTCCTTTTATGAGAAAGTTAATTTATGGATCTGTGCCAACGGATGGAAAACAATGGCAGAACATTGTTGTCAGGGAATCGAGGGAAGATCTCTATTACAGATTAAGAGTTTTTGATGTAGAACAAAGTGGTGATTGAAAAGGGGCCAGGTAATGGATGAAATCTCAGATTTTTAAATATTTGCTTTTTATTTCCTTTGAGAGTTGCAAATAGTCTTCTTGCTAATGCAACCACAAAACACATTTTTGTTTTTACAAAAAATTTAGGCATGTTGAACACATGTTAGTTCAAAGCTATTTATGAAATCATCGCCAAAGCAAAAAATGTATATGTAGTATTTGTATTTATGCTTGTATGTGAATATCCCTGATTAAAGCTGACCTTATATATATACACAGAGTCAATTCAAACCCAATTTCCATAGTCCCTCTTTAATCAGTTCAAGACGTCGCCCTAGTTCTATGATTCGACTTAGTAAATGTGCTACAAGTCTATGGTACATTAATTGCCCAACGACACATTTGGCTTATCGCAGGCTTGGCCTCACCGCCTCTTATCAGGATCGCTTCCGTTTTGGGGACCGAGATGTGCTTAATCGCCGCTTTTGTGTTGCAAAATATCAAGTAAAATGCGCAGCAATGTATCTGGCAATTGAGAAATGTGTATATACGATCTCGGGGACTGGGGGCTTCCAGGAATATCCGAGTTGGATGCTGTTGCAGTGCATTCCAGATGTATATATGCTACTCTATATGTATATGCACTGATGAGTGGGCCGCCTGTGGTTGCAGTTTAATTATACCGACAAAACTAGAAACAATGACGTGATACAGCGTCCAAGATGCAATGTTTATGTTGGAGGGGCCAATGAATCGGGAATGAAATGAGGCCTGCCACAAAAACAATTTAGTTGAATTTGCGGAACTGCAATTCGCTAACGACTGCGACGACGATGATGATGATGATAACGGCACTTTAGTTGGGCACAGTTGACCTTGCAAATCAATTAACTAACTTTTTTGTCTCTAGTAAAATGGTTAAAAGCACAGAATTCTGGCAATTACCGCACAAATTTCATCGAAAATTGAGTCCAATTGATGACTATTTGTCAATACCGAAGAACATTGAACTTGAAGAAATCGAACCCAAGCTGAGCATGCAGTAATTCGAGAAACAACCAAAGTATCTGTCTCTAAGGCACACTTATTTTCACTTCGATTTGCACACTCAATCCTAATCCCTTGTTCCACTGGTCAATACTCACTGTAGATTTATAAGAACAGTATTTCCTTTAAATGGTCTGAGCGTGTAGACGGATGGCAAGTGACTGTTCGCCTTTGGAAAAGCTTCCGAATGATTACAGATCTTTAAACTGGAGCATTACCCATGTTTTGGGAACGCATCCGACATGTTGGCTGCCAACAAGTTCGCTTGGAAGAAAACACACATTGATTATGGATCGTTACGCGGCTTCCAACATGTTCGCTTGGACTATAAGCGGTAGCATTACTTTTAAGATATCTAATTAAATGTATTTTCAGTTGCATTACCCTTGGGAAATTTTATGAAATACAATTTGAGTAGCTTTATTTTTGGGACATATATTGAAATGAGTTTTCAAAATCATTAATATTTCAATGCCAATGAAGTGTTGAATTAGGATTACTTTTTAATGAAATTTGATAAAACAAGAAAGCAAGCTGACTTCGGCAAGCCAAAGTATATATACCCTTGCAGCTTAAACCATATCATGCAATTAAAATCGTTCTTATATTACAGAAGCCGTAAATTCGAAAGATTTGTATGTAAATATTCCGATTGATTCTATGACATATATAAAAAATCCGAAATTATAAAATATTAAAACAATGCTATAGCCCATAGAAGATATCAAAAACAACAAGCTATATATTTTCCAAATTGTTGTCTTGATAAAATTTTGATCGTTTGTATGGCAGCTATAGGATATAGTCGTTCAAATAAGAAACGAAATTGTTTGATCAACCTGAAGTAGAATAGATAGACTTAAAAGTAACATTTTATGAAACTATGCACTTAGCTTACCTCAACTACAGTATTTATAAACAAGTCTAAACTACCATTTAAATCATTTTAAGGCCTGAAATTTTATGAAATTTGTGATGTTTTATAGTAAGCAAAGGTAGTGACCACTTAACCTACTTAAGTATGGGTTTGGCATCGATGCACTTGTTGCAGCTCCAGTTCGAGATGATACGAGCTTAGTGAAATAATAAGCGATGCCTATCAAATGTACTATATCCGAGCCGTTATGCAGGCCACCCAAAATAATATGGGCAAGACACAGGCGAAGGGGAACATTTAATTCACTTTATTACGGGTTGAGTTTGTGGTTAATCGGAAATCAATTTACATCAACTGAGGAACACACATCTACTATTGACAATTATATAAGTATGTATGCATATTCAGCTGGATATCCGCGGGGTATCCACGCCGTTCAGCGATCGAAGTCCAATCGGGAACTATCTTTGTATTCGCATATCTTAGCCATTGAAATCGTACTGTAATCTGCTGTAATCGTTAGACGGTAAAACAATAATCATTTAGCTCAGCTATCTGAATACCCCAAATGTTTCTATTTAATGCGTGTGTGTGTGGTTCAGAGTTCATTTTGCTATTCACTTAACTGTAGGTGTTTTGTTTTGTGTTCCATTTTCGGTTTTGTCTTTACATTGAGATTGCATTCTGGAGTTAAACACTAGCTATGGGTTAGTTTAAATTTACTTTAGATTAAGATTAAAATTAGAATTACTTTATTTAATAATACATTACATTTGATGTTGTCATACTCGTAATTACGTTTAGGTTTAGTTTCTGCCATTAGTACGAAATTTTATAGGACACATTCAGTTTGCTTAGTAACTGCGGTAAAAACGCTCTTTAAAATGTTTGATTTTTATTTAATTCCTCCTCTGGTTCGATAATTTTGATCACTTCAGTCTTTCCAAAAAGTAATACAACATCTCTGTAAGGTTTTGTTTTCCTTTTTCTGTTTTCGCAACTGCCAACATATACTTAGAAAAGATTCTTTCAAAATAGTTTTTATCTATCGCATAGTTTCATCTATAGTTGTAAACACATTTGATTTCTTGAATTCATTTTGCTGTTTGTGTTTTGTTTCTCGAGAAGATTCCCTCGGAAATGTCTGTATTTAATACGATACACCTAAACAAATATATACGAAGTTTTGTATTTAAAGGTAAATTACGTTTGCCGGTAAGTTCCTTTAGGTTGATGTATATCTATGTACATATATCGGCTTAGTTAGCAGCTTCTGACTTCTGCCATTGATTTAAGACTGCGAGATCCGTTTGTGCATCGAAAATAAATTCATTTTCAATTATATTTACAGGCGGCAATAGACGAGGTCCTAGAAAACCAATTACTCGATAGGGAAACTTTAGCTGGACAGAATTTGTATACTCGTAAAACGCAGGATTTATATTGGTTACTCGCCAGTAAGTCGCGATTCCGGTGTTCGATTTCAAAGACATAGTATAAACATAGGTATGGACGGTGTTGGTCAAATTAGAGTACGTATCGTTGGCCATTTACAGTTTGCTTATCAAGTGCGCGGGAACACCCTTAACTTAACCCAAATAAGATCTACCAAAATTACAAAACGTCCATTACGCACTACGACTAACTACAAATTAATACTGTACAGGAATGCACGCCTCGTCTCTGCTTGGAGAAATAATGGATGAACTACCAACTTAGAAGTAGGGCCCTAGCTATCCCTTGTCCTTCCCAGGACCCACGCTAACGCCCAGGAGGTGCTCCCCCGCCATCAGACCCGCCGGCTGGTGGGCGTAGTTCCGGATCTGGTGCAGCGAGATCAGCTGGTTGGGGAACGCGTTGGCGTTGTTCTGGTTCACGTTCTTGTTGGGGAAGCTGATGGCATCGTAGAGATAGGGTCGCTGGGCCATCGGGTGGTGGCTCAGCGAGTTCAAGTGCGGCGGCATCGAGTTTATCGGCGTGAAGGCCGAGTTGCTGGTGGTTTTCGTTATGGACGCGGCGTCGTAGGGTCCCACGGCACTGGGGGTCGAAACTGTGTGGGAAATGGAAAGTAAGGAAAATGTATCCGTTAGTTAAAGCCGTTTAAATTGATGCAAATCATTTTTTTTATTTAGCTGCTAGTTCGAATTTGTGTCGATTGAACAACAAGTTAAATTTTTAAATCATAAGAGTATCTTGGGAGAAATAAAATGTAGAAATATTATGTGTTTGTCATAATTTTCAATTCAAAATTTTCAAAATTTAAATAAAAATTCTTAGTGAGCTTAAAAAGTTTAGATGTTTGCATAGTTGTGCAGACCGCATTAAAATTTTAAAAATGGCTCCTACTTGGAACGAGTCATTCTAAAGAGATGTCAAAAAACATTTCAAGCTTCGACATACAAAGGAATATATTTCTCCATTTTATAAATGTCCTCTTAGACATAGTATCGAATTATATGTCTTAATATCCAAATATTCATGTATGGCCAAAGTTCTCAGCTCATTTGAATAAAGTAGAGTAGTAGAAAAAAATAGACTCGGCTAAGTTTAACCAGTGAATATGCCAATATCGTTGGTTTCGTATAGTTCTGATAAAATTAAAAATGGGTTAAAAAGAAATTTGACAATTTTTGTACTTAAGATTTTTTCTCGATCAATCTGTACATAAAATATTCTGTACCTATAACAATATAAATTTGATAAAAGTTTATTAAACAAATGTCATAGTGTCTTATAGTCTTAAACGTGCCGAACTATGGAAAAATCGGTTCAAATTTTAGATCAAATTACATTTTATATGACTTTTTTAAATTGTGTGTCTATAAGTACTTTGACAGTAAGTTGTTCTTGACAAAAAATGAATGAATAGCTCTACTTGATCACTTACCGATATCCTCCCGCACGGGGTCGGGCATCCGATGATGGGGCTGCAACTCCGAACCGTGTCCGTTGCTCTGGGCGCCGTTGGGTGCCGTCGGCTGTGCGTAGTGGGCCTCCATGCTGTGCTGCGGGGGCGGCTGCTGCTGCGGATGGTGGTGTTGCTGCTGCTGTTGTTGCTGCTGCTGCTGCTGGGGCGGGACATGTTGCTGCGGCGGGACTCCGTGGTGCGGATGGTGGTGCTGGGCCTGCTGCTGCTGTTGCTGCTGCTGTTGTTGCTGCTGCTGCTGTTGCTGCTGCTGCTGGTGCATCACCTCCATGGCATTGGCTGCGGCGGCGGAGTCGGGACTCACCTTCGGCCAGTAGCCGTTGTCGCTGGGCGCAATCGAGACGGGCGGCAGGCCCAGGTTGTTGCGCTGATGCTGGGCGGGATTGGGGGGTGGGGGCGGTCCGTTGGCCGAGTTGCCCGCTCCGCCGGCAGCAGCAGCAGCAGCGGCCGCCGCAATGGCCGCCGCACTGCCCGGCGCAATCGGCGGCCGCTTGTCCGTCCGCTCCGCGTGCTTCTGCATGTGCTTGGTCAGGTAGGTCTCCTGGGTGTACGACTTGCCGCAGTACTGGCAGATGTGCGTCTTCAGGTGCTTCGACTCCTTGTGCTTTGGGATGTGCTCCAGCAGCGAGGGCTCGTCCGAGAAGCACTTGTAGCAGGAGTTGCACTTGAACGGCTTGTCCGTCTGGTGGCACCGCGAATGCGACTGTAGGTTGGAGAGCTGCGAGAATGCCTTCTGGCAGCCGGGATGCCGGCACTTGTACGGCTTGTCGCCCGTGTGCGTCCGGATGTGCTGCTGCAGGTGCGAGAGCTGCGTAAACTTCCGCTGGCAGATCTCGCAGCGGTACGGCTTGATGCCCAGGTGGATCCGCGTGTGCTGCGACAGATACGACGAGTTGGCGAAGGCCTTCGAGCACTGGGTGCACTTGTACGGCTTCGCCTCCCGCATGTGGATCTGCGTGTGCAGCTGCAGATCGGCCTTCGAGCTGAAGATCTGAGGATGGGAAATCGGTTATTTAGCGCTGGGATTATGAACGGATTGGCTGCTGCCTGCCTGCTGCTGGACCTGGCTGAAGAGGGTTTTCATCGCTTCTAATTTTAAAGAATTTGAATTATAAGAATTTTCACTATATGGCTTACATATCGAACGATTTGATTGATTTTACACCGTATCTTGTCGAGAACAACGGGGAATCAAGAAGTTGAATCCACCCTCCCACCCCCTAAAACAAAATATTGTGTTGTAAAAGTTTGGTTAAAAGACATTCTTTTAAAAACCCTCGTCATTATCATTAAGTCGTGCACTATGGTATCGCCTTTATATGTACAAGTATTATAAAAACCTTTCTTTACCTTATTTTCCAAAATAATATAATATCTTATGATGGAGTTGTTAAACAGAATTTAAAAATTAAACTCTCATTGGCTTGAAGATTATTGGGAAACGCGCTTATATTGGCTATTTTTATGCAATGAATTTCATGCATTCTCGACCACGTGAAATAAAAGTAGGCCCGTTTATACAACACAGGCAAATTAAGGAAATAATATTAGCTGAGGTGACAGATGCTCTAAAATTTTTTTGGATCTCTATAGTTAAGTAGGCTGTGCCTCAGCATCTTTGCATTGAGGCTGATTTCATAGTCAACTTTCGTGTGTTATCAAATTTATCAAACGGTGTTTATGCACACACCATTTGGCTCACTTCAAGAAATGATTTCATGAAATAAATACAGCATAAACAGAGTAATTGTAGTTTAAAAACAAGTATTCAGACTTGTTTAAATATATTTCAATTTATTGTTCAAAGAAAAAAATCACCCATTTTCTGGATGGTCGAAATTGCAAAATTTTTAAGATTGCGAACAAGGATGGTGCGATCTTCAAACAAACACGTGAAATTAATTCTGAAGTCCATTTGTCTTTTTGGTCGTTTATCTCTAAATGTTAGTTGTTTAACTTATTCAATTCGTCCAATAGAATTGGACTTGTCAAATGTTTTAAATAACTAACAAATCAATAATTCTGTCGCCTGCATTTGCTGTTCAGAAATTGCTTAGAACAGCATTTCTTCAAGTTTGCGGTCCATTGGCTAAGGAATCTTGGTTAGGCAAATTTTTAAGTGAACAAATTTGAAAATGGTTTATTAAAGAAAATGGGTGCTTGGATTTTCATAAAGGCAATCAAATAAATATCTCATTTTGTAACACAGTGTTATTAATGTATTTTTAAAAACCTGTGTAATTGGGTCGAAATGGAATAGGAATATTACAACAGGTAAAAGGTAAGACACTAAATGGATTATCCTGGATACAAATATCACATTCCTACGTTTTAAAAATATCTGTTATTCTAATGTTTTATGAAGTATGCGTCAAGTGCGAGTTTCTGCAGACAGGTTACTTGACAGCGATTATAAACCCTGTGTATGGGTGGTGACCAAGAAAAACGTTTGGTCCACGTAAGTACATTTCTTGCAGAAAGCGGCGTGCTTTATATGTCTGCCTCAATTATATATATGTATTTTATTGCAATAAAACAAGAATAAAGTACAGCGCAATCTTCGTGTTCAGTTTCTTTTAAATCCCGTTCACACAAAAGAGAAACGATTAAATGATTTTATTAAAAGGGATTTGGGTTTAAATGTTTTCAAAAGCTCTAAATAACCTTTCTGTCCCTTACATTTACCCGAAATTCAATCGATGGTTTTAAAACATTATAAGCTAACAATTTAAATATTCTTAATAAAAGTTGTTTACAAGTCAACCATTCCAGTAAATGGAGATTTTGTTTGACCCCCTTAACCCAAAATATATAATGTTTATAAACTTGTTCAAAAATCCCCATCACCTTGGTGTCCTTTACGTCCAACTGGGTCATGTGATGCGGCGAACTGGTGGAGGACGAGATGCCATTCCCCGATCCCGCTGCCGTGGTTACGCCTCCCACTCCAGCCGTTCCCGCAGAGGGATTCTGGGGATTCCTCTCGTTCAGCGTCGCATTCTGCATCCGTATGCCACCGTTGTCCACGCTGTTGCTGGTCACAATGATGTGCTGGTTGGGATTGGGGTAGATGCGCGACTTGCGGCCCCTGGTGGATCCGGTTGGAGCGGTTCCCGCGGCCGAGCTGCTCCCACTGCTGCTGCTGACCACTGCATCGTTGACGTGCTTCTGGCTGCTGGCCACCGATCCACTGACCGCCGAGGAGGCCACGCTGCTCTCCAGATTGGTGATGCTCGGCTTGGGCTCCGGCACCAACTGGTACTGGTGTTGCTGCTGCTGCTGATGTTGCTGCTGCTGCTGTTGCTGCTGCTGCGGTGGCTGGGAGTGCTGGTGGGGCTGCTGGCTGTAGCTGAGGACCGAGTTCCGCAGATCGGCCGTGTTGGAGAACACACTCAGCGGACCCAGGGCCACCCGCTCGTTGAGGCTGTTCCGCAGGTGATCGATGGACCGATGCACGGCGTGCGAGTAATCACCACCAGCGGGCGGAATCTCCCCGATCAGCGGCGAGTTGTGGTGGTAATCGAGGCCACCGCCTATAGGCCGATACTCGATCAGTCGGCCTTCCATTTGGCTGCTTATTAAATCTATTTTGGTTTAATTTTATGTCACTGGTCCAAACACAATTTAATTCCGGCGAGGATTTGCAGGTATCTTTAGATTTTCACTTTCACTTTGTTATAGTTCAGTTAGTTTTTACTGTTTCGAAGAGGAATTATATTTGGTTTTTAATCTGTTATGTTATTAAAAATACATAATTAGTAATAACAGCAACGCGTGGGCTTATTTTTTAAGAGGGTTATTTAGTTAACTGATTTTTTAGGAGTTCTAATGGAAATCGCTTTATATATTTATGGTTCTACTTTTTCACTAAGAAAAAGAGTCCATGAAATTTTACTCATCGATATAAGTTCTTCTCAGACACAACAAGTAATGTTTACTGTAAAAGGTCAGACCTGAACAAGCCAGAGAAAACTGCCCCAGGCGATTTTGAATAATTTCAGATGAGGAATGGTAGATAATAAGTAAAGGAAGTGAATTAAAATTGTCATATAACTTGAGCCAACTGTTTATGAGTAATCCGCACCTTACAAAAATATCTTTGAATGTATCATCTCTTCGGGGTTGTTAGAAGAATGTGTTTGACTGTTTATAATTTTGGGCTAGACTAAGAAATGGCCAGCCAAGTTTTGGATTTTTACCATTCTTACAAAGTGACTAAAATCGCATTTAATATTAAAAAACATTTTTTAACACTTTCTATTCTGGGTTATGCGGGTTAAATGCATATGGTACTTAAAAGTGGAATTTCCTCTTTTTCGCCATTTCAAACACCATAATTTATCATTTGACCAGAGAACGATCCCGAGATTTCCCACAATTTAGCATCCTAAAAATGCGAATGCAACAATTTGCGAAATAGAATAAATTTGCCGAAGCTGTGCTGGCGCTTTGTTGACATTCTGCCACAACTGCCAAAGCCAATATTAAATAAAGGGGAAATAACACAAACGAAGCTCAACTGGAAACCTGCGAGACGCGACCGCAAAAACGCTTTGGTCTCGACTGGGGGCACCGCCGAGCCGGAAAAGCGACTTTTTGTCTTCGCTTTTGTTGTCCTAAATCTAACGCCATTTTTTCCACAGCTCACTTTTTATTTTGCATTTTCAATTGCTACGCCTGTTCACATTTTTTTCTTATCCCCCCTTAACGTTTTTACGCGACAGAAATATTTTTTCCACACGAATTTGGCTTTTTCGGCTTGTGTTCGACTTTTTGCGACGCGTTTCCGTTTTTCCATTTTCTATGCATTTCTCTTTTTGGACTGCCTTCGATTAGATTTTTTCTATATATTTGTATAAATGCTTGGCTGTGCTTTTTCCACCTCCCTCGTTTTGTTGATTTTTTTTGTGGATAGCTAGTCATTCAGGCGCAGACATGCCGCAGACATCCTGTGGAATTTTCCAGGTGAAAGTCCTCAATGGTACGGTGTTTTTTCTGCTCGGCTTTTATTGAAATGCTCCAATTTGATACCTTCTAGTTCTAAACGCGACAAATTATTCATTCATGAGTTGAGCGTTTGTTTGCTTTGTTGTCCTGTCAGTGCTGCTGTTTTTTCATCTTGTTTTTATTAGTTTGTTTAGATATAAATGGATGCAATGGATTTTTTGCATTTCTACCATTGACCTTGAATCGTATTTTTGTGGGTTAGAATTTTGCCTATTCAAAAAAGATGGGAAAATAGATGTGTCAACACTTTGGCTGTTAACACGCAAATACAAGCGAATAAACTGTGGCTTTGGTTCAATTATCGCAAGTGTTAATACATGATTAACAAATTATTTATGGAATTGAAATGTAAGAGCTGAGAGGTTCTCTGAGATTTAATTGACATGACAATGAGCTGCGGAATGCCTGGTGGCAAATATAAAATGCGAAATGAATTTAAATGACTGCTCTGCTTGAAATGGATACCTGAAACACATTACCTTGTAGTTTTTATAATTTATTTTTAATTAAAATGATTTCGAACTCTTAAAATGATGCACAGTGTGTTGAGGAGGCCGTAACTTCCAACGAAATGATCTACGGTCATTATGAAATACATTTCTCATTTCCACGCAAAAGGTATATAAATCTATGCCCACACCTGCTGCTGCCAGTCAGGTGGTGTGATTCCTTTTTTCTTTTATTGGTTAGCTAAATATTGACTTTTTTGACATAGCCATTTAATTTATATAGAAAGCTGAACAAACATCCAGGCGAGTACATAAGGGCTTGCACATAATGTAATAATGGCGCAAAACAAAAAATGCAAAAAAAGCATTCCAAACAAAAAGCAAAAAATTAAAACTGGGGAAATTATGATGCTCTGTCTGTGTTTGCATTTACACTGGGTTTGGGTTTGTTTGGGACCGGGTTCGGGTCCTAAGGGGGTTTCCGATTGTGTTAATGCGTAGTTTGGGCTTTTAACTAATTAACATTTAGCGGTTTGGCAATATTCTCGCCAGGCTCTCCAATCGCATTCCCTCACAGATTGCGGGGGATGTTATTAATTGAAAAATGTGTAAAAAGTTTTGCGCGCTCTTTTATTATTCATAATTTGCTGTTGTTGCTGTGTTTTTTTTGTTTAATTCTGATTAATGCATTTTTCACACCGCTCTTTAGGTTTTTGTATTAACTTGTTCAGAATCACAAAAATATTTCCGCTTTTTCCACAGTTTTTTTTTTGTCAGTTGATGAAAAATGCAATGCGCTATGTTATGCGATACATTTTTTCTTTGTGTTAACCTTTTTTACATGGCTAGTTTCTTATGCATTTTAATGATATTTAATTTCACATTTTGCCATAGGAGTTTGTTTTGTCTGCCTGTTTGCACTAATCATTAATTAATTTCACATCACTTAAAATATGCAATTAATATTATGTGTGTTTCTCGTAATTAAAAATAATGAGTTCATCTTATTAGAAGCGTTCGCCCGAGGCTCTGTCGTAAACGATGTTAGCGCCGCGCTAGTCTTTGATTAACTGATCGCTCTGAACAGGATTCTGGCCAGGGCAACCCAGTGAGGGAACAGCTGCTGGCCAAAGGGCCTGGTTAACGGCTGGTTATGCGAATAATACCCCAAATCTCACAGCTCATTTCTGCTCTGGCGGTGGCCCAGCGATCTTCTCAGCCTATCAAATTTCGAGGACCCAAAAATCAAGCTGGACCAGCTTCGAATCAGGTGTTTTGCGGTGCCCAATTAGTTTCAGCTTGATTGGACCAGATCAACTCAAGGCTCGAGTCGGTGAAGTCGAGTAGAAAAATATTCGGTCATCGAGCTTTCTAAATTGCGTGGAATCGATTTGGGAACCTCCGAGAAAGTGAATTTGACAGGCCAGCAGGTCTCATGATTTCGATTAGGATTATATTTTAAAGTTGATGACATCCCATGAAGCTCGAACATCAATCGAAATTAAAACATCGTTGAGTAATAAACAAAACATTTTTTTTTAAGGGCTGTCTGTTTAATGAATAAATCTTTCGATTTTTGGGAAATACTTAGTTGTTCAGTCAACGCAGTTAAAAGGATGCTGCTTCAAGGAATATCACTCATACGAACTTTTGCTTACGATCAAAATTTTATTTTAAAATATTCGAACTACACAAAAATATTGATTGGGTTCCTATTCTTACTTAAACTCGAAATTGACAAGGCTAGAAATAGAAGAACTTTTTTTTTGTACATAATTGTAATTAGCATTAATTACACTACTCTAAAACTACCTTATAAAAGGGTGAGGATGGGCTTTAATTTAAAAAAATAACAACCTAATGTACAAATGAATAAACTTTTCAAATCAATTTCTATTTGACTGCTTATTTTTGGCTAACATTTTCAGAACATTCTAAAACATGTACCTTTAACACTAAATATAATTTTTATTAAATTCATTTGTAACAAAACGCATTCATTATTAACCAGTTTTGGGTTAAAAATCAAAAATTGTCAAAATCGCAACTAGATTTTGCTACTTTAGTTTAGGGCATGGAAAATAACCCTAATTATAGAAATTTTTTTTATCTTAGCACGATTATATTTAATTCAAAAAATCTTAATACAACTATTTTTCTTATTTTGGAAAAACAGTTAAAACAATTTTAACTTCATTTGAAAAAAAATTATTAAATTTTTTTCTGTTTTTTGCAAAGCTATTAAAATAATTATTTGGGCCAAGATTTTAGGAAATCCCTATACCGTCAAGACTAAGAAGAACCGTGGCTGTATTTAAAATGAGTTGTAACTAAAACGGACTGATTGGTAAATTGGCTTAACCGTTCCGTGAAAGTTAAACAGGACTGCAATTCTCAAGGAATAACACAGCAGGGAGTATTTGATGTTTGCCAATAAATAATTCACAAGAAAGGGGTAATATTTCCCAGGGAGATAGATTTTTCATTGCAGTATCAAAATTAAGTTATGGCCATTGAGTGTGATTTGGCAATCGGTTGTTTACACGCACGCCCAAGTGGCATGAGATGTCCTGACCTTGATATTGAACACAAGAAACAGCTGATACGCTGTGCAGGCACACCAACACATGCACGGCAACCGGCGAAGAACATTTATTATTTATATGTAAAGCCCGCCAGCTTCCCCGCACACACACACTCTCACTCCAGGACTCGCTCAGAAGCAAAACAAAGCCAGCTGTGGCTGCTTGGCTGGCTTTCTTCTGGGTTTCTCTGCACGTGACCAAGACAAGGACGCGTTGCTTTAGGAACTCGCGTATCCTTAAGATACACACCCACACACGCACACGGGCCCGATATTTTTTCTTGGCCAACAATAAATAAACACACACTGGCGAGCGGGGAAGCCGGAAAACGTCTAAAGGCGCGCACACGTACGTGGCACCACCGGAAACGGAAACGGCAAAGGCAACGGCAACGGCAACGGAAACCGAGACCAAGTCAAGAAAAAACCCACTGCTCTGTGTGTGTGAGAGTTTTCCGCTTTTTTCTCAATATTTTCGTTTTTTTCGTGGCGCTTTCCTTGCGGCTGAGATACTTTTTCTTAACGCTGCCGCGACGACGAGCAGGAGGCGAAGGAGCTTCGCCGAAGACGTTCCTCGTGGTGTTGTCGTGTTGTTATTTCGCTGGCTGCACTGGTAGTGGTGGCCACATCCGCATCCGCATCGGAATCGTTATCCTTTGTTGATATCGTCGTCGGCGGCGGCGGTACGGACTCAAGGAACATGTTGCGCACGGAGAAAAAACACGGAGCAGACTGAACTGAACTGAACGGACTTGGCGAGCGTGCCGGAGCCGAGAGCACGATCCGTCACCAATGTAAAAACTCAACTAAAGCGATGATGAAAAAATCTGAAACAATATATTTTTGGGGGGCGAACCGCACACACAGATACTCTCCAGAACAGCCACACACACACAGATGCAGAGGCGACGCAGCATCGACAGGCAGACAGACAAAACGCGCACTAACACCATTGCGGCGCTTCAAAACGCAGCGGCAGCAGAGTCCTCTGTGTGTGTGTGTGTGCGGCAGTGGGTGGCCGTGGGTGTTAGTGGGCGGTGTGGGTGTGGGCCTGCCTTACTAAAGGCCGCCGCCGGCCGACACACACACACACAGCCAAGCGGTAACTTCGAAAAAAAGCAGCGGCCGCAGCAGCAGCAGCGCCAACAACTAAGCGAAAGCAAAAAAAAGAATACAACAAAAAAAGGACATGGCAAAAAAACCGAAAAAAATATCCAACGCACACAGAGAAAAAAGTTTTTGGTTGCATAGGCGGCGGGCGGCGGCGTCGCAGTCGGCGTCTCTGCTGGCGCTATTCAAATGCTGCGACGCCGGCAGCGCTGCCACCTGCCAGCAACAACAACAAAAACAACAGGCGAAGCGCCAACATTGACCCAAACTCGCTGGGAGGGGGGTGGGGGCTCTAAAAAACGCGGAAAAAAATTGTGTAAAAAAATAAAGGGGAATTTTGCGCCGGCGACAAACCCACGCACACAAGCACACACATAGCCATGCCAATACACACTCACACAGACGCACTGGCATTTTTTTCGCTGTTAGCCTTTGCCGCCCCAAATATCCTGTCTGCCCCACCCCCTTTCGGCCCGCGCCCCTCTCCCGATTTTTTTGCATTTTGTTTTGTTCGACTTTGATGCGAACGTACTTTTTTTATTGCGCCAAAGAGAGGGGAAAGTAGAACGACAGAGAGAGAGAGAGAGAGAAAGCACTCGCTTCAGTTGACTTTGCAGGCTGTTTTTGAATTTTTTAGCTCTTGTTTTGGTTTTTGTATTTGTTTTTTATTTGGCACTGGCACTGGTCAACAATTAACAAAAGTCATTATTGTGGCCTGTGTTTTCCCGGCGATATTTCAGCTAAAATAGCGAGAATTGGCAGATTAATCAATAGCGCCGGGAAGTAGGCAACTGTTTTCGGTGGTCGCCTCATTTCTGTGGTTGCGCTTTCTAGCACTCAATCAGCCCGACATGGGTGGCGCTGGAAACCCCAAAAAATGTGGCAGGGGGTGGGGCGGGTTGGCCTGCCCCCAGGAGGGGGGGCAGAAGCAGCACACACCTCGGGCAGCAGGAGAAAAGCAGGAAAGGCAGCAGCCTCCGCCCTGACCTAAGCCACCGCGCTGGCTTAACTGCCAGCAGCAACCACCTCACATTCAGCCACCCCCTCCGGCCCACTCCGCCCCACTTCACCCCCCCTCCAAACACCACCCACCCCCACCACAGCCCTCTGCTGCCGTCGACGTTTGTCTGCTGCTGCCGTCGTTGCTGATATTTCTAAGTTCTTTTTTTCGCATTGCAACCTTGCCTCAACTTCTTCGCAGAGCAGCACCAGAAAACACCACCCCAACCCACCCCACCCCATTTTCCTTCTCTCACTCGCAGCTTGCACATTTTTTCCCAGCATTTTTTCCATTTCCATTCGCTGTGCATTTTTTCTCTCGGCCGCCCCTCCTTTTTCCAATTTTTTTTTTCCTGCCACAGGAAATAAATTTTTTCCTTCTATCGCCCCGTCTCGCTTGCACCTTGTGCATTTTGACCCCCCCGTTTGCAAAACACAATCATTTTTTTGCAGTCATTTCCCCATCGCTCTAGTGATGTTGCTATTGCTGTTGCATTTGCTTTTGTGTTTTCGCTTTTAGATTTGGTTTTTTAGGTTTTTTTTGCATCCTGGCCCCAAAGAGAGAGCGAAAGGGAGAGGATGAGCCTTAAAAAATAGCAGAGTTGCCATTGAAAAATACAATTTATTATAAATTGTTGTTTTTAGTGTCCAACTAGAATTGGGTTAGACAAAGCGGCGATTGAGGCGGAATTCTTTAACAGGTTGTTTTGCGTTTTATAGTTCGGTTCACAAAAGGTCATTTACTGAATTGATCTTTATATTTTGGAAAAAATGGTAAGCAAATGTATCAGCGAGCTAATTTTAGGACTTTTTTGAGGTGATCTTTTTGGTCAATTAGTCTTTGGAATACACATAAATCATAGAGATTATAATACTTAAGTTATATTGATAACTAACGGAAGGATTAAAAACATAATTGTATCTAAAAGTTATTATATAAGGATTAAAGTGCATTTACGTAATATTGAAATTCAATGCAAATACATTAAAATATATTAAAACGTTTCTTCTTTTTTGTATTAGATGATGTAAGTACTCGGAAACAAATTAAGAACCTTAAAGAGTTCGAACAATTACAGATCGAAGGGCAAACTACACTTCATTGCTTACATTGTTTTAGAACTTGCACTGACACTTTGGAACCAGAAAGTTTTCAATATTTTAGACTGGCATGCCACAAAGCGTATCCTTATATTTTGTGGCCACTGGTAAAAACATTTTGATCAACTTTTGTGTGTGAAAAATTAATTATCACCACGTGGCAACACTGTCAACGTGCTTTGATGCCATTTTTTCCCACTCGTTTTTGTCCAGAACTCGCAGTTCAGCTCCCCTATTTTTTTGCATGTTTTGTTGAATGTCCAAACATTTTTTATGCTGTTTTGTTTCGTGTTTTTGTTTTTTGTTTTTTCCATACGCAACGGACAGTCACACACACAGGGCCACACACGTATTTTAACGCACACACACACTCGCAGGCGTATCAGAAAAAGTACAAAAAAGCATTTTGGTAAAAGGGGGTGAGATCGGGGATTGCATGGGCTTATTGCGATGCGTGACTCGTATTTGTGGACTTTGAATACAAACAAAACAGTCGGACACAGATAGAAGCCCACACATGTGCACTTATGAATACTACACACAGACACATAATCACAGAGAGAGACACTCTCACTCACATCAATGTGTGCATTTCAATACGCATTAATAACTACGAATTCAATGTGGCAACCATCCTCAGTATCTCAACCCCCCCACACCCTCATAACACACACACACACAGACACGCACCGGCGTCACTGCAGCTGACGCCTAAAAAACGACTACAAAAAAGCATAAAAATCAAATTCCCCGCCCTGTTCGTTAATTTCGCTGCCGCTGCTCTTCAATTCACAGCCGAAATTGAAAAGTGCCGCGATAATTTTCCGCTTTCAGACTATCCCTACTTTAAAAGTCCAGTAAAGTTAAATCAGCGAACGGCTAAATGATTACCCGAAATCCAAGCCTGAGGATTAGAGTTCCATTTCCCAAACAAAAAACACCGAAACCAGCTCTCTAAATTCTAATTTTCCTGTTTTTTTAGCACCACGATTCAACATTTTCGCTTTCTGATGTGCTCGCTTCACATGAACTGCAGCATTTTTTCGCACTACATTTTTGCTGGTTGCATTCTATGTCTGGTGGCCGCAAAACGTTTTTCCATGAATTTTTCATCCATTTAGCGTCGCCATCGAGCCATTTTCTGGGCGCTTAGAATTCATTGATACTTTAGCAAATTGTTTTTTCAGCTTGATTTTTTACAATCTTTTTGTTTTTGGGGCTTTTCAGGTTTGTATCGTGACATTGAATCTCGGGGTGTCATCAAATGCTCTGCCGCCAGGGCTTTAAGTGGTCTTTGGTTGTTTTAAAGGGATTGTTTACTTTATTTTAGGGACACTAAAAGTTATCAGTGAAAGCATTTTTGTGATAAAATATTTGAACATCAAAAATACCCTGAGTTGAAAGACTATTATTATTATATAACTCACTTCTATCAAAGTACACCATTTTGTTTGCCACTGTGATAGAGAAATTGTAGCAGTTTGTAATTCTGAATTCCAATTTTTCGCATTTCTATGCTCTTTGTTTATATTTTACAATAGATGATAAAATACCAGTAGGCATTGCATTTTTCTGCTGCCGAAGCAACTTCAAATCGTCAGTTTTCACCCGATTCCAAATAAACCGGAAGTATAAACAAACATTTCGGTGTAATATTCTGAGAAACGAGCCGATAACTTCTGCGAAGCTGACTCAATCCGAAGTGGCGTCTCTTCGGAAATTGCCAACTGACCAGAACAGCTGAATCAATCGCCAGCTTGTGGATACTCGTGCGATTAGTGGGTCTGAAAGTCAGGCGCCTTCAGTCCGAATTTATTTGCTGGCCGATCGTCCCACAATGCAGAACAAACGGAGGCTTCTGCGGGAGTACAGATCCTACGATGATCTCAGCGAGCACTTCCGGATGTTCGGGTCGCAGTCCCTGGACTCTCTGCAGGATCGCGTGGATATGAATCCCAGTGGCAGCGACGGGGTCTCCACGGACGGACTGGACTACTACCAGAGCTGCTCACAATCCCATTCGGGGCTGCTAAGGGAGCACAACTTCAAGGTTAAGTCGTACTACTACAACGTGGGCAATTGCGTACACTGCAGGAAAAGGTAAGATCTACGCTGAGAAAAATAAGTTACCTCAAATGTTATATCCTTGTGGCTCCTTAACTTAATTATTTCAAAATGCTGGTAATTTGTATAACTTCAAGTTCTTTCAACGTGGCTTCCGCTAATCAGATTTGAAAATTAATGAAAAATAATCGAGATAGTATAGCTATCGATACAATTCATTAAAATGTATTTACATAACAAAGATATAGATCATGTACTTAATTTCTTAAAATTGTAGTCCAAATGTACTAGCACTCTAAAATATGGCAAAAATTTAAAACCATCAAAACATTTTATTTTGTGCTTTGAGTTTCTGTGCAAATTACTCATTCGACACTTATGCTACTTAGAATTTAGTCCAAAAAAATCGTTCTCCCAATTTTAACATTACCAACTAATTGACTTTGCTGGGATAATAGTTAAAATAACGAAGACTAAATCGATGCCACCTAGATTTAAAAAGACGATTGACTAAGCGCAATTCTACGTATGAGTGATAATCTTTAAAGCCAACGCGTAGACCCTAAAACAATTTTTTTAATGCAAGGTCGTATTCCTAATATAAGGACACCGTATAGGTGTTAATCGTTAATTTAATATAATTCCGCCTTGTCTTCAAGCCCATTGTTAGATTTGCCTACTTTGCAAACTCAAGAATACCCAAAGTATTCAAAGTATGCAAGTTAAATTCGTCATGCACTCTATAATATCTATTAAATTTGTAAGAATTTGTAATCCTTTAAATTCTGGAAAAATCTATTGTGTAGAATAAAGCAGGGACCGAAAATAATCATTATTTTTCAGTTTTATTTTGGAAAGACTACTGTGATTCTTAATTTGACAAGTCAAAAAAGACACTATATATATATTACTCTTGTCCACGAGGGCTGTTTAACTTAACCAACTTGAAGAGAAACTAACAATATATTTACTTTTGCCCGCAATGTATCTAAAAATCAGACGAATTGGAAAAAGAAATACCAAACTATCTTAGTAGGTCATTTAAAAGAAAACTAAGTGCTAAGAATTTTGTACAGCAAAGAATTTAATATTTCTTATGATATGTATGGAAAGGAAGGGGTTTTTATTTTCAAAAGACTTCAAAGTGAATATTTTTAAATTTGTTTTGTACCATAGGTTTTATGAGCTTTGAATGGTCTTAAAAAAGTTTAATCTTATCTGAACATCCCTATCCATCCCATCTAACACATCCCCGATCTCTTGAAGGATCCGCTTCGCCATGGCCAGCCTGCGGTGCCGGGCGTGTCCGCTCCGCTGCCACATCGCCTGCTGTCGCCAGCTGACGGTGAACTGCATCCCACAGCCCCAAATGAGCACGAAGCGTGGTAATCTCAGCGATTATGCGCCAAGGGTGGCGCCCATGGTGCCGGCCTTAATTGTCCATTGTGTCACGGAGATCGAGGCGCGGGGGCTGCAGCAGGAGGGGCTCTACCGGGTGTCCTCGACCCGGGAGAAGTGCAAGCGGCTGCGGCGGAAGCTGCTGCGTGGCAAGTCCACGCCGCATTTGGGCAACAAGGACACCCACACACTGTGCTGTTGTGTGAAGGACTTCCTTCGCCAGTTAACACATCCTCTGATACCCATTTACCATCGAAGGGATTTCGAGGAGGCCACGCGGCAGGAAGATCCCCTGGCCGTCGAGATGGCGGTCTATCTGGCGGTCCTGGAGCTGCAGCAGGCCCACAGGGACACGCTGGCCTACCTGATGCTCCACTGGCAAAGGGTGGCAGAAAGTCCTGCCGTCCGCATGACGGTTAACAATCTAGCCGTGATCTTTGCCCCAACACTCTTCGGGGACCTGGACTTGACCCTCGAAAACGTGGTCATTTGGCAGCAGGTTCTGAAGGTGTTGCTCCTTTTGCCCGCTGGATTTTGGGCCCAGTTCCTGGAGGTCCATCCGCTGCCCACTCCTTTGGGCAGTACCTATGATTTCGAGGAGCGGTACAATCAGCGGCACTGGGACCAATCGTCGAATCTGGGATGGTCCTCCGTTAAGACCTACTTTAGATCTATGGTAAGCCCAAGGGTGTCCACGTTTTTACTTTAACGAACTGGGTTCGAATCCAGCATTGCTAACATGATTAAAATCTAAAATGGATACTTACAGTTGTAAGAAAATAGTAACAAATTCGAACCTAGTTGAATATAGTTTTGTTAAAGCAAAAACATACATTTTATATATACTACTAAATTGTCTTTGTTTTAGGTAAACCTCAGCAGCACTAACCTGTAGTGTAAAGCAGATGACTGATTGTTGATTTAAGTGGACACATTTGTTTTGAACAAAGAAAAAGAAAAACCTGTGGGTGGCTCCTACCATTTTTGTAGAAGTTTACTCTGACAGTTTTCTTTTTTCTATTTTAAATAACTTTTCCTATTCTTTGTAGATAGAAAATTAATAAAAATAGATCTTAACAACTGCGTTTCATTTATTTATCCTGTGGTTAAAAGTCTCAAGGAGAGACTAATATTAAAACCATTATAATAAAAAATATATAAAAGTATTTTTTAAAATCATTTAAAATTCGCCTAACATAATAAAAGCGGTTATATTTCGTATTACCAATTGCAAGTACATCTATACTTGCTTCCTGAAATTCTCCGTAAAATACATTTTTTTATTTTAAGGAGGTAAATATTAATATATAATTTAAATGTTAGTTTTAAATTATTAAAAATTTTTGATTTCTGTTTAAAATGAAATTAAACTGGTTTTAAATTTAAATTTGCATAAAGATTAATCAACAAAAATTAACGTATTAATCTGAACCATCTTTTTCTGACTACAACAAATAAATCCATAAAAATGTGGAAAATCACGAGATTCCCATTATGAGTCAATATTCCCATTTGCGATTCTTAATTTATGAAATTGCCGAAAATTAACAGTATCAATGCCAAATTTGCAGGCAGAATTCAATATGATATTCGACTAATGAAATAAAAAACCAAGCTAAAACCTTGTTCGCACCACATAAATAATATAGCATGGCCCAAAGCGACGTAATCGTATGACTATATATTTCGAATATTGAAACATTAATAAACATTTTTAATTGAATTTGCAGTTTTTTCCGGCGAGCGTTGATTAATTCCCAACCGTGGAAAAACATGTAAAAAATTAATAATTTCCATTTCCCATATTTATGTTTCTTTGAAGCGTAAACCAAAGCACAAAGTAAAATATTTTGCCGCGTCCACATATAAATAAGTTAAAGCGCCAAGAAAAAAGTTAGCATTTTAAAAACAATTTGGTGAGTGGAGTGCAAAAAAGTGCGGCCATTAAATGCAAAAAACAAGCAAAGCAAAACAAAACTCGAATGCACTGGACGAGTGCATAAATAGACCCCCGCCATATCGGTCGATCCCATACGATCCCAGGCCAATACATGGTGGGAATAATGTATAATGCAATCAAAAATAAACACAAACCGAGACGGCAGCTGTGTGCGAGGAGAGCGGCAATCGCGCGGCATTTGCGATGCGCTTCTGTTGCTAACCGCTAAAAATGGCAAATGGGCTGGCAATTGTTGCAGTGGTCGCCCGTTAACGTTAACCAAATGCTAATGCCAAAGGCCAAAGGCCACAAAACGCGCACACCACCACACACGCACACCAGCACACTCTTAGGGGCAGTGCGCACCAATACCGTGACAGAAAAATGCGGCGAAAAAATGCAAAAATAAATAGGCAAAACAAAAATAAAAATAGTTTACATAATTCATGTATTATATCGGATCAAATTTTAATGCCCGCCGCCGCTGCCTGCGTGTGTGTGCGTGTGCGAAAAACATTGCCTACTTGGGGGCGCGAGTTAAAATTGTTTAACAAATGGCATGACTGCAATGTATGTGAGTGTGCGTGGCGTGTGGCGTGTGGCGCGCGAGTGTGTGTGTGTGCCAGCATAATTCGTATGCAGTTTTTGCTTTTTTTTAAACTTTTTAGCCTATTTTTATTGTTAATTAAATGAGGGGAATAACAGACACAGTCCAGTGCTGTTGAGCGTGTAAGTGTGCGCCCTGCGTGTGTGTGTGACTTTGTGTTTGTTTTGATGTGCGCAACAAATTTTTGCAATTTTTCTATTTTTGTCGGCAGTTTTTCACCCGCTCGGCATTTTCCGCTCGTTCTTCGCTTGTAATTCACTAATTGATAGTGTGAGCGTGCCCCAAACCGCCACGCCCCCCGCCCCCACAGCCCGCTGACCACTTGTGTAATTGTGTTAGTGCCTGCCCACACATGAGCACACACAAAGTTGAAAGCGCAGCAAAGGAGAATGGAAAAAAGTAAATGCAAATGTCAAATAAAACTAAAAAATTGCAGTTAAAAATAGTAGAATTATGCGTGGGGAGATAGCAAAAAAAGGAAAAACGGAAACGCTCACCAATACTAGCACAGCGTGGTGCTAATAATAACATAGGGTAAAAATCGCAGCTCACTTTTATGCTTATTTCAGTTATTTCTGCGCGTTTTTGCCCCTTTGCTAGGCGTGTTCTATAATTTTATGTAAGCTTTGTGTCGGTCGCCCCAAACAAGTGGGCGCGGCATGTGGTCCATAAAAAGTTCAGTTTTTCTGCACACCTTTTTTTTGTGTTATTGTGGATAAGACAAATATTTTGCTGAAGGGAAAAAACTTGATAAAATACACGTCCGTGATTAATTTTGTTTTTAAAGGATTTCAATTACAATAAGGACCTTCCTTGGAAAAACAAATATTTGCGTTAAGTTTTGAATGTTATTTGTGGAGTGTTTTTAAAGCTTAAAAATATGCAGGGAATGCGGTGGGAAATTGTTGAATACCAAATTCAGTTTTTGCCCACTGCATTTTAATTTGTAGTGCTTAAAATAATATTTTTCAGTTAAAGGCTTTTAATGCCGCCATAGATTTGGCGTGTTTAATGATTTTCATCAGTAGGTCTGTATTCAATCAGGATGCTTGTACACTTATTTTTAAAAATAATTTTAAAATAATGTGTATTTTTCATTTTCCCGCTGTGGAAAAAAGACCGAGTGAAGCTCCTGACATGCGCCCCGAAATGGTGAACATAATTTTTGGTCAGCTGAAAAAACCGGTTGGAAATAGCAGTGCCGTGCCACCACCACCCCCCACACCTCCCAAAAAGGATGCAAAGAAAGTGGCAGAGCAGAGCACACTAACATGATAGGCTGGCCGAAACATCCACACACTCACACACACCCGAGAAATGTGGCCAGTTCCAGCTCAAAAGGTACAAAAAAAGGAGAGGGGGCTGCTGCAGGACTTTTTTGTACATATGAAAGTGCCAAGTGTAGTAATTCCAATTGAAGCTGGGCTGGGCAACAACAAACCGACTACCAAAGTCCAGCTGCAGGAGCAGGATCGCCAAAAAAAACAAAAATGGAAAGTGTGGGTAATTAAAAAAGTAGCAGCAGCCGCTTTTGAGCGTAGAAACGCACTAATTTTCAGTAGTGCAGCTTCCACTCACACACGCACACACACACTCACCATAACAGGGAGAACATGCATGTGCCAAAAAGAAACACAAAATTGACACACTCACACCAGGATAAAGTGCACACACCCACACACACGCACGTGGAGGGGCAAGAAAAAATGGAGAGTGTAGCATACTTTTAGGCATGCTGCTATTTCACTTTGTCCCGCACAAATGAACACCTCCTACGCCCAAGTGGGTGTCTCTCCCACCCCCTTTTCACCCCCCTCTGTGGGTGTGTGCGTGCGGCACCGCTCATCAGCGCTGCAAATGTTGTTAGCCCCGCACCGCAATTTGTGGGCAATGTGGGTGTGGCATATATGCCGGACACATCATTCGTCCAAAAATGTTCGCTGTCAATACTGTTCTTCAGATCGGAAAAAATTCAGAAAATTGTTTACTTAACATAGATGTTGTTTGGCGAGAGAGTTACCATCGTCGCTTAGGTGAAAAGAACGGAATTCTGGGGGTGTTCTTGAGAAGCATTACGATATTAGGTTATAATAATGTGTCAAGATATTTTGAGATGAGTAATATTATAATATTAACAATCACTCCACAAGTTTAGATCTATTTCAAAAAATTTGACACGAAACTTAAAAAAAGATCCGAAACTCAGATTAAATTTACTCCGAAGCACAAACAAACTTTATAGATTCTGTGAGACCCACGGGTTTTTATACCCTTGCAGAGGGTATATTGATTTCAGTCAGAAGTTTGCAACGCAGTGAAGGAGACGTTTCCGACCCCATAAAGTATATATATTCTTGATCAGCATGACTAGACGAGTCGATCTAGCCATGTCCGTCTGTCCGTCTGTCCGTCTGTCCGTCTGTCCGTCCGTTTCTACGCAAACTAGTCTCTCAGTTTTAAAGCTATCGGGCTGAAACTTTCCCAAAAGTCTTATATCTTTTGCAGGTAGTATATAAGTCGGAACCAGCCGGATCGGACAACTATATCTTATAGCTCCCATAGGAATAATCGGACAAAAAAATGAAAAAAAATTATATCTTTGGTGTTTTTTAGCATATAAACTCCTAAGCTTGGAAATAACAATTTTTAAATAATGTTGAATTTTGAATTAAATTTTATCGAAATCGAACGACTATATCATATAGCTGCCATAGGAACAATCGGAAAATTTGTGGAAAAATAATATGAAAAAAATTTTAGCTTCGGTGTTTTTCAACATATAACCTTCAACGCTTGAAAATAACATTTTTTAATTAGTTCTGAATTTCGAATTAAATTTTATCAAAATCGGACGACTATGTCATATAGCTGCCATAGGAACGATCGCAAAATTGGTAGGAAAATAATATGAAACAAATTATAGCTTCGGTGATTTTTAACATATAACCTCCTACGCTTGGAAATAACATTTTTTAATTAGTTCTGAGTTTCGAATTTAATTTTATCAAAATCGGACGACTATATCATATAGCTGCCATAGGAACGATCGGAAAATTGGTAGGAAAATAATATGAAACAAATTATAGCTTCGGTGTTTTTTGACATATTATCTTATACTATTGGGAATATCATTTTTTGTGTTTTTAAATTTAATAATTATAGCTGCAAGGGTATATAAGCTTCGGCTTGCCGAAGCTAACTTCCTTTCTTGTTTTAATTGGGTTTGAAACCATTAGAGATCTGTGACATTCCTGATTATATAAGAGTTAAACATATGTTGGCGATTAAAATTGGTTAATCACGGTATGAAATGTAATTTTTTCTCTGACTCCGATTTTGGTTGTTATATCGAAAACTCCAAAATATAAAGCGTCGAAATGCTTATCAAATCTATACAAAATACCAATTATAAGACACAAAATGATCGTGGAAGTCTGTATCCATTACCCCGAACTGATTTCAAAGCACCCCTAAATAAAACATCCCTGCTGAGGATCGCTTATCATGTCTTTGGGCCACCAGTGTTGGATCTCACGCGTATCGGTGACCCACAAGGGCTCTGACAGCTGGCACCTGCCCGGTTCAGGCCACAAATAACCGTTAAAAAACAATAAGCTCAATTAGCAGCAATCAACGCAGGCCGTGGACGCTGCATAATTGACATTTTACGAGCAAGTGCAGCTGTTGGTTCAGGGTTTTTTGGGCCTGCCTTCCAGCCACGGCTTGAGTGTCAATGCAAGTGCGTGGGGAGCCGCGAATAAATGTGAGAAAACGAGGCAACGTGATACGAGCAGGGGCTGAGCACACTGTAAAAAATGTGGCCATAACTTAACAAGCTGGATTTAAACAGATGGAACCGAAGGAAACATATTAACGATATGATATACTGGGGAACTACACAAATCACTGTTATTTTAGGCGTCTAAAAGTATGCAACAATATATTTTTAACTCAGAAGTATAATGAATTAATTCAGAAATAGGAATACCCTTTATTCACTGGATTTATAGACCTAAAACTACATTTTAAAGTGATTTTAGAACCCTGATGACTTGTGTAGCACCCCTCATTTGCTTGATGAGTTTGAGAATCCATTGAGCCGGCGTTTAAAGCAGACTAAATTAAGTCACAAAGTCCTTAAAATCATCATAATGATGATGATGACCGAAGTCATTTTGAACATTTATGTTTTATAAAGTACCTCTATTTTTAATCAGTACAGAAAACTGTTTTCAATAAATATCAATCAGTCTTAAGATAAGAATCTACTGATTTTTCCTCAGTGCCAGTGAAATCGGAAACTTTTGTCGAGCTTAATCAACTGGAAAATTGTAAACAAAAGCCGATACCTTGCCGGGCCCTCTCAGGGCTCCGAATCCGATTGGACCCGGTCCCCCTCGGCCACCCAATCTTTCGGTCAACTGGTTCATGCATCGCCATGGGCATCGGCATAATTCACCAGTGGCCACCCTTAGCCTTGAGTTCCCCTGCCAGCAGCAGCCAGATATGTTGGTATTAAAATCGAAACAGTCGCGGACGCACTCACCTGAGGGCACATTTTGCACTGATACTTCCGTCCGCTGCCACCGCCAGTTGCATGTCCGCCGGCCACCGAGGCGACGCCGCCGGGTCCACCCATTTTGCTGGCATTAATCGGCTGGGGCACCACCAGCAGGGCGGCCGCCGAGGCAGCTGCCACCGCCTGGTTGTGGTGGTGGGCGGCGGCGGCGGCGTGGTGCGAACTGGCGCCGAGGCTGGAGTTTCCACCCACGGAGGCACCACCGCCGCCGCCGCCCACTCCGTTGGATGCACCCAGGCCCAGGCCACCTGCAACAGGAAGAAGTGCATAAGGGTCAAGCAAACAAATCACTGAATATTAAATCAGAAATATTCCTGGCAGGTGTAGAACAAAACTTCTTCTACAATCATTTTGTAAATGTGATGAAAACTGAATACATTACAATACAATACAACAATATAATATACATTTTATCTGAACAAAATATTATAATGGTGAAAACAAAGGTCAAGAAAAGCGTAAAAGCCTTGTTTTCGTAATCTGATTATAAAATTGTGTAATTCTTAAAAATATTTATTACTCTGATAGAGACAATAAATGCTTTGATAACAAATGGGTTGAACATTGTTATGTAAAGTCTAATTGAGTCTTTCGTTATTAAGATTTCAAGTTAACATGTTTGAACCTCATATTAATTAAATACTGTTCTATAACTCTTATACTTAGTATTTTAATGTGTTGTCATTGTACAAATGCAATTTCTTAATACTACACTTTAGTTTAAAGTTAAGACTAGACTAGGACTATCCGCTAAAATACAATATTATTTAAAGGTTTCATAAGTTTTAAAATGTAAATAAATGGTGTATTTAATTGAAAATCATGTTACTATTTTGCATTTTAATGTTATTATTTGTTGATTGGTAAAGTATGAAAGCAATTTGAAGTTAAGGTCAATCAACTTAAATACATATGATACTGCCAGAACAACAAATTTCTTCTCCCAGTGGCCGTGAGTCATTATTCCAGCCCACCTCCACCCATCAACTCACCTTGTCCCGTAACCGCATGATGCTCCAGACGATTGTCATCCAGAAAGTGACCTGCAAAGGCAATTGAGTTGTTGCATTTAGTTGTTGTGTGTCAACGGTGTGGCGCCACGGCTTGGAGCGGCATTAGTGCTGCCCCATGGTTGTCCATCAAGTTCTGGTTCGGTCGTTCGGTAGTTTGGTCGTTGAAGTCGCCGCCAGTGACGTTCACTCACGTTGGCCATGTCGCCACCTGACCATCAGCCATCGACCAGCAACCCAACAACCCAGCTCCTGACTGCCTGCCTGCCTGCTCTCTTTTTCTAATTAAACTGAGACATTAGTTGGCCCCGCTGATTGCCACTGGGAAATCGCCCGAGGAGTTATGTGAAAATAGTTTCGCATTTGCCCGGGTTTTAGAATTTTTTCTCTGGCCCATTTGCGTGCAAAAATTGTGTGAATCCGTTAATGAGTTTGTCTGCTGGTCGGCCGGCCGCAAAGGGTTGGCCAGGATTTCGGGGTAATCATCAAGTTATGAACAATAAGCACAATAAGCGCTGGGGAAATTCCTACGTAAGCCGGCTTAGTCGAACCAACCGAACCGAGCCAAACCAAACCAAACCGAATTGCTCGGTTTCTGGGCGCCCCGCAGCTATGTCAAAAGCATTTCTCTAATAAAGCATTTGCAGATAATTGCTGGGCCCCGTACTCCGCCACTTCTGTGTTAATTACAGAAGAGCTGGCCAGTGGCGCCAGCCGGAAAGTTCAGCTAATGAACAGTGGCAACTGCGAGTGGAGTGGCTTTTCAGCGGCATTTCAAATGGAGGACCGGCAATATGAGCCGGGGACACCAGCAAGAGTTGCCTTATTGTTAATTTGTACAAGGAGAGTATCCGATCCGAGTACATCTACATCGCGGCTAACAATGTGGACGATCGCTATCGCAACAAAGGCAACGGCAACGGCAGCAGCAACTGCAACAGCAACAGCAACCACCGCAGCAACAACAACCTTATTGGCCAATTGCCTAGCGTTGACATTATCGGTCGGCGATCATTGCCGCCAACGTCAACGCCAACAAGCTCTGGGGGTCCAGATCCAGGTAAAGGTAAGGCCAGCCGGATGGAAGTTGCAACTCCAAACAGGAGCGTGTTGCTGTCAATGTTGCCTGTTGCTAGTTGGTAGCTGGATGTTGCTAGTTGCAGCAGCAACAATGCTGCTACCAACGAGCCCAGCTAAAATGTTGTTTGCATTTTAGGAATTTATGTAAACATCTTGTAAGCATCTTGAGACTGTTGTTGCTGTTGCGGCTGTTAAAGGTCAATTTTTCGGCTTATTTTGCTGCACCGTAACAAAATCACTTTTTAAAATAATATTGTTAAATTATATATACTATTGTTGATGTATTTTAATATTACCCAATTTAATATTATCCTATACTTTTAAAAATGTTTTGTATTTATATCAATTGGTTTGTTAAATAAGAATGGTATTCATACATTTCAATTACCGGAAAGCGAAAGGCTTCAAAATATTTTAAATTACCGGCCAAAGTTTTTCTTTTAGAAAACAAAGAAACAGAAATGGTACATTAATTTATTGACCATTAAATTATTAAGAATATGCCAATCAAATAGGATGACAAAGGTACTTCAGCCAAAAATCATCTTTCAATGGATTCTATCAGATATATTTAAAGTACACAGTAATGACTTTTTTAGATTTGATCAGGACTACAGTATCCAGATCATTTTATGTTAAGTAGCTGGTAGTGAAATTTTTCCCTGTGTGGTACTCCGTGGGAGTATGAGATCGGAGCACATTGTCTTGCCGGCTTTTGTTCGGCGGCCCGCACGCGTTTTCCAATTTAGCTTTTGCATTCTTCGGCGAGTGGGTTTAGATCGGTATCTGGGAGATCTGCGGTTCGCGCGCCGCGATCTGAATCTGGGAAATTCGTGATTATCGGTCGGGCTGTTTTTGTGAGCAATTAATTAACAAGAGCATTGTCGTCAGTCAGGTTCTGGGTAGGTCAAGTGATCTGGATGCTGGTTGGTATAGGTCCGGGCCGTCGGCTGACTCACCTTTCTGCAGATTGTTGTGGTGGTGATCGTTCATTTTGGCCTGAAAGGGAAAGGAAAACATTGTGGCCATTAAGTTAATTCGTCACAAATCGTGTGCAAAAGCTCCGCGTGGCGGAAAAGCCAAAAGCAATTCAGGTAAT
Organism: Drosophila subpulchrella; assembly: GCF_014743375.2. Taxonomy (NCBI): domain Eukaryota; kingdom Metazoa; phylum Arthropoda; class Insecta; order Diptera; family Drosophilidae; genus Drosophila; species Drosophila subpulchrella. Next base: position 1,155,794 of record NW_023665577.1, read on the forward strand.
TCGATTTACAATTGCCGCTTCTAATCTGGCCAATCCCTGATAATTGCTTGTGTCTAATGTGAATTCATAATTATTCTACACGCATTTAATTAACCTCATCAACTTAACATTATTATCAAATATTCATTCGCAAATGTGCAGCGCTGACCCCACATCAAATGGCCATAAAACAATTTGTGCGCGCTGTCAAAATATTTAAACAAATTTTCTAATGACTCTCAGCCCGGAAAATCGCATTAAAATGTCCAGTGCAAAAAACGAATGCGATTTACACAGTGAAAATCACAAACAACAAATGTTTTCGCCAGCTGTCAGGGCGCGTCAAAGCTAAACAAGCGATAAATGAATTGAAAAGCAAATCGAACGCGTGACAAAACCAACAGTCCATCCACATCAAGGCGACTAACGCCAAATATAAATAAAAATTCTAACCGCCGGCCAGCGAGAGTGACAGATGCGATGGAAAAAATGTGGAAAATAAGGAAAAGAACATCTAAAAAATGCCACCGCTTTCGATTGCATGTAAATTCTGAATGTGGGTTAAAATCCTCCAGCCAGACATGACCTAGGACGACATGACCCCCGCCGTCATCGATGCGATGCCAACAAAACGGAAATCGAATAAAATAAACTTGGCCTGCCGCTGGCCGTGTCAAAAAATAAATGCCAGCCGGCTTTTTCTAAACAATTTCCATATGCTTAGGCGGGCGGGAAAGCCCCAAAATGCAACAAGAAAATATAAATACAAATATTGCAGCGGCGAAACAAAAGCAAAATCTGGTCTGGCTTTTACCAGACACAGTGGGCTATGAAAGTAAATAAGCGTGATGGGTGGTTAGATGGGTGGTTGGATGGGTGGTTGGATGGGTGGATGGATGGGTGGTTAGATGGGTGGATGGATGGGTGGTACAGGAAAAGGGGGGTCAAAACAAATCCAAAGCGATGGCGGCACGCGAGCTTAGAATTTGTTTTTGTTTCGCCTCCCACCATTTGGCGAGCCATAAAGTTATGCCAGTTTGTTTTACCAACGCTCGGATACGGATCTATAGATAAACATGCTATAGCGAACATTTAGCGGGGCACTTACCTCATACTCCTGCTTCAGGGACATCGGATGATGCTCGCTGGCATGCTGATGACTGCGCGGCGTCGGCGGCCAAAGATTGTAATCGCCTATGTCTTTGGCATGCTGTGGTTGTTGGTTTTCGGGTTTTGTTGGTCAATTAGCCGGCCAATAGCACATGGAATAAAACATTTAGATCACATTTAAGTGGTGAATGGCAGGGGTTCTTACTACTTTCTAAGGATCAAAAGTTTAGACTTATAAGTTAATAGTGTTCCATTCAGTCAATTTATAATTCATTTTACACAAGTTCTTTACTTTCTGCAGATAAAGAGTATTAAAGTAAGCGTTCATATAATTCGAAATATAGTGTATCCCTTAAATTTATTTTAAGAGAAGTTAGTTACTTCAAAATATTTTTACTATTTGTTTCATTTTTTCGAAAGGCGAAGATATCTTTGGCGCTCGCCAATTTTTAAGTGCAATTGCCGACTATAACAGTTTGGATTCTTATCAGATTATTTATCAACAATTTAGTTAAATGGAAAAAAATGACTTGGACGATGGCTTAGGTTCATAGAAAATTGTGTTTCTCACTAACAATGAAATCCATAGATATACTAACATCATTTTTCCTATTACACAGTAATGTAATAATTTAACACTAAAATAATAATTTTACTTAAAAAATAAAAGTTGTATAACTCAACAAGAAGCACCCTTACTTTAACATAAAACCTGTTCTTAATATTTTTATATGACTGCCAGACATATTGAACTAATTAAAAAAATTGTGAAAATAAAATTAAGTGCTTGGGTCTATGTGCAATATTGTAGTTGGCCCACCTGTAGTTTGAGTTTATAAATTACTCATTTTAAGTCAATTTCGCTACTCCCAAATTATTATTCGAACAAACTGTGTGGCATTCCAAAATCTACCGTATAACAAAGTGTGAATTTTTTTTAAAGTTATTATTTCGCGACATATCTTATTGCCCCTCAACGTTTTTAGGGATTTTCGCTGAAAATAACGATAATTATCCCAATCGAATTTTAATAAATAAACTATTTTTCGTGCGTTTTGTTTCATAGCTATCTAAAACTCTCCATAAAAAACAGTTCTATAAAAATGTAGCGCATAAAGGATTAGGTAGCCACTTACAGATGAATGCTTGCATCAATTGAAATATAAAACCACTTAATTGATTTATTTTTTCCATACATATCCTAAAAAATAAATATTGAAAGCTTTCCCGAAATAGATAATCTATCCTCTTAATTCATTCTAATTGCTCTTTATCTACTGTAACAAGATCTTCATTGGCGATGTGCTCAGCAAAAAAGGCTTGAAAAAGGGCATGCATGAATCGGAAACCGCCAAGAAAAGCCACATACAAAAAAGAGGCGGCCAGCGGCTCGAAATACTAATACAAATAAATGTGAGTGTCAATTGAAATAGAAAACCGCGCTGCACACAATCGAGGTGTCAAAGCGACGGCGACGGCGACGGCGATGGCGAATGTCGACGAGAGCGACAAAAGTGCGGCGGCTTTTGGTGTTGGCCCAACGCAAAAACGCAAAATCGCAAAAAACCGGAGCAAAACAAAGCAGGCCAAAACACAACTAAAAAAGTGTTGCATAGCGCAAGGGGAGTTGGCCACTGTGTGATAGGCCCACACACGTATGCGAGTGTGCGTGGGGCTGCGCCTGTGTGGGTGTGAACCGCCGAGCGTTAGCCTTGTTGTTTTAGTTGCCTTGTCTCTGCATCCCTCTCCCTGTCTCTTTCTCGATCCTTTTGGCCAACTCGCCACCCTGCCCCCACTCCCCCTCCCTGCAGCCATGACTAGTTAGTAGGTGGGCTAAAAAGCAGGAAAAAAAGCGGGAGGCAGACACACGCACAGACGCAGCTGCTGATGAAGATGACCAGAGCCACGGACACGGCTGTGGATGTGGATGTGGATGTGGACATGGACGTCGGACGACGGACGGAAGTGCTCTCTAACCAACAGCCCAGCACCAAATACAAGCCCAGCAACAACAGGAAGGCGTCGCTTGGCCCACTCCCATTTTCCATTTCCGCCAAGTTCGGTTTGCAGCACGCAGCAAAAATGGACAGGAATAAAAAAGGAAGACATTTTGCGAAAACGCAAAAAATGGCACAGCGCGCAGCGGCAGCTTTCTCTTTCTCCCTTGCTGTCTCGCTCTGAGGCTCCAAAAAAAAAAAGAAAAACGGAAAAAACCAAAGAGTTTCTAGAGGAAAAAAATCAAAACAAATTTTTTAACCCCTTCGCCGGGCTGCTGGCAGCGACGTCGACGTCGCGTCCGGTGGGTGGGGCAGATTGGGTGGCTTAGCCGCCTCTATGCAGCGTTAAAAAGTGCAAAAAATTAGGCGGAAAACGTTAAAACATTTTTTTCCCCCTGCAATTGCACGTCCTGACCATCCGACAGGACTCGCAGGACCCCGAGCCCAGCCCCCCGAGCGTGTTTTGCACAATGTAGCAACCTTTGCCGGGGGATTTCGGTCCGGTCTGGGTGGTCCAGCTCCAACCCCTCCTCGCAAGACGCTCCGCTCCAGCAACACACTCCGCTCGTGAGCCCCTCACCTTGGCTTAGCCTGCCCCTGCCCTTCCTCCTTGTGCATTTCATTTTTATTTTATTTCCCTGGCTTCACATCTTTTTAGTCATGTTGCCACTGTCTGCTCCTATTGATTTTTTTCGCATTTAGTCGAAAAGAAAAAATAAACTAAGTTCCTGCTTTTTTCGTGTTCAAATGTTTGACCATCCGCACTTCTGTCTCATTTCTGCAATGCCCTTTAAAAAGGCTGAAACACCTTTGCCAATAATTCAGGGATTTGGGTATTATCTTAATGTTAATAAACAAAAAATTTCAAGTAATAAATAATTGTCTACCTTAAGTTATAAATGTGATTTTCTTTTATGTAATATCATTGCATTTTTTTAATAACTTTGCAGGATTTTTTGATCCTTAAATCTAACGAACAGCGATTATAAATACTTCTTGAAAAACTTCACAATTTGGCATATTATTCTATTCTATTTTTGCAATAGGTTGTAGAATAGAGACACGTGATTTTGCACGTTATAAAAAAGTGATCTGCGTGCCCATATTTATATGGAATATGAATTATATATCAATATTGAATATGAAATTTTAAATCGATTAAGTCGAACGGTGATTAAGAAATGTAGACGAATATTGAAATTGAAAAATCATTATCATGGGGAATATGATAATACATTTTATTAGTCACCAAGAGTATAATTTTTTTTTCGTCTGTGGTATAGGTAAAATAAACCTGCTTAAAATTGTATATAAAAAGAAACAGCTTTTAGCAAATAAATAAAAATCCCCTGGTGATTTAAAACCTTTCTAACTTCAAAAGGAGCAAGAGCATTAAAATCTTCGGCTATACTTCAGTAACCTTTACCTCTTGCTTAGTTTTTTTGTCGCCAAAGTGCGGCGTCGAGGTCTGAGGTTAGAATAGGTTGTCTCTGGCTCTTGTTGATTTTGTTGCTACACAAAAATTGTGTCCAACTTTGTTGCAATTACTTTAAAAAATTGAAGTTGCTTGCGGTTTTGGTGGTTCTGCTTTCCGCCCCTTGTTTTTTTCGCTTTCGCTCTAACTCCGTTCCCAAAGCGACGTGCCGTGACTGGCCCCATTAGTCAGTTTTAGCCTCGGATACAGAATCGTACTCAATTCCGATCGGAGATGGAGTCGAAGGTGGTCTGTGGCCGGTTTGTTTCGCTTCGCATTTCAATTTTCACTTTTCCGTTGACGGTTTTTTCCTCTAATTGACGCGTAAGTATTAATTGCAAAGCTTTGTTTTCCAACGTGCCGCGGTCGGTGGTTTTCTTTGTACGGCAGACAAGTTTGGCATATGTTTAAGGGATATATAATTCATTTGCGACTAACTAATCTACTTTAGTTTCGTGCTCTGGCGAAAATTAAGTGCAAAATTAATTAATGAGCTCCTTTGGCAACCTTGCACTGCTTGTCTCGGCTAACTAATTTCGCTAATGCAAGTGACAACAGCAGAAAAAAATACGTGATTGTTGACGCAGCCAGTTGGTAAAGGGCAGATGGATGGGTAGAAGAGGACATACCATTGTTCAACTTTAAAAATTAATTAACTACGAATATCCTTTAAGAATCATGCGGGTGTAGCAAAGTTTTAAATGGGTTTCGGCAGGACTCGCTAACGAGTCCATTGAATGGAGACTCTGGGTGGGATGCGGTGGTGGCGGGTTGGAAATCCAAGGTGAACCTTTCTGCCTGGACACGTCGTCGTCCTTGGAGACAATCACTCTCCATTCAAAACAATAATTTCGCTGCTCCTTAAAAAAACTGTTGGGAAACTCGCTCAAGCTCAATGGAAAGCAAAGGGAAAAACAAAGAAAGCCGGAGCAAAAAAAGGGGAGGGTGAACAGCAAGACCAACAAAACAATGTTTAACGCGTCGCGCAAAGAAAAACTTGTTTACATCTTGAAAAACGCACAAAAAATGCAAAGAAAAAAGTGTACGATTTTTTACACACCGTGGCACGCGAGCAGAGAGCAAAGCGTTTTGCTGGAAATTCGCAGAAGGAGCAGCGGGCAAAAACAAAACAGAAAAAGGTATAAAAAAGTCGCAGGAGGGGAAGCTCAAAAGGATTTTTTTCACCGTCGCGTCTGCTTGGAGAAATGGAAAGGGCTGAAGGTTTAGGAACAGACGGCGATGGGGTTGAGTTGGCCGAAACAGTTGTTGGCCCGAAGTTTTGCCCAGTGAAAGTGCAGGCGGAAGGGTTTGGCTTTGGGGGCCACGATGGAGTGGGTGGCCCACTCCCGTCCAAAAGAATCGTCGCAGATGAGCTGCTGGAATCGAAAAAGGGGTTGTTGTTGGCAAATCACTGGAAATGGGTTTACGGCAAAAGACTTGACCTGAAGCTGGGCTCAAGGGTTAAGGTCGTTGTCTTTAGTCAAATTCTAAGCAGTTTTTCTCAGAGTCTTAACAATTTTTAGGAATTTTAAACTGCAATGTGGCAGGAAAAGAAAAAAGAGGGCTATGAAAAACTTGAAGTGCTGATAAAAATCTGAAAAATATAGAGAATAAGACTGCAATCCAATTAAGACTCCCGTTTAATTTACACAGGCAGCTATCACTCATTTAATTCACTTAGCTGGGCAAGTTTGCTTGCATATTAATTATGGCGCAGCTTCATTGGTGTCTTGGAACCACTATCATCTAGGGTCTGAAGCACCCGGCTGCAGTGTCAAGTAGAAAAGTTTTCCTTTCTCGACTTTAGCCCTTCTCCCATCTGCGTCTCACTTGCTCTATCTCTGAAAAGTTAGTCCGCGAACAGAGAAAACTGCAAGACAAACTTCAGCGACAAGTCCGAAGTTAATACACTGAAGCAAATCGATTTTATTTACTATTTTTGAGTGATGCTTTTATATATTTATCGCATTTGGGTCTAGCCTTCCATAAATACCAGTTGTTGACGCTGAAAATGTACGTTTACTTTAACATCCGAAGAATATCCTATATTTTCTTAATGTAATGACGGTTGTATTTTTAACTTATTTAAACACCTGTGAAGAAGGATTCGCAAACTTTAAGATTAAAAAGGGTAGTTTTTTTTTGAGTCATTCTTTTGTTCGAAATACTTTATCTACATTGTAATTTTTGTTGAGTCATTCTTTTGTTTTAAATACTGTATCTACATTGTAATTTAACAAATGTTTCAAAAGTAAGTAGTACTTTATAAGTTTAAGATCCACCATCACTGGAAGCTATAAAAGATAAATTTCCTACGTTCCTAACAATATTTTAAGTTAAATTGAATTATAAAATATAGAATAGTCCTAACATTATAATTACTGATGTTGATAAGGGAGTGATATATCTCTTTTTTATGGTATTTTTTAAATATTTTTTTATTATGATTAAAAAATTTACGAAGTTATTTTCAAATTTAATAAGTGCAATTGGAAATTTTAAAAATTCTTTAAAAATACTTTGTGGTCCCTGTCAGATAGAAATATTATTTCCTGAACCATAGCTGATTTGTTCAGGTGTGGCTTAGAATAATAAGTGACACGCCTCTCAAATTTCCCCGCCCATCCCCGGCTAATCAAAATCCGAGGTACTCACGTCAACGTTGCCGTTCCACATGTAGTGCATGCCCACGGCGCCGGGATCGTGGTGCGTCTGGCCGGTCATGTGCTCGGCCATCACGGCACTCATCCAGTGGACCAGGCCCTGGGTGGGATTCTGGCCCTGGACGCCGCCGATCGGCATGTTGGCAGCGGCGGCGGCGGCGGCAGCGGCGGCCACGGCAGCGGCCGTTGGATTCGAGCTGGGGTTCTGGGCCGGATTGGGGTCGGAGTGGGGGTCGGATGAGGGGTTCTGGCTGGCGCTGTTCTCCTGACTTTTGCACGTGGCTACGGTGACCGCGTCCGGTTCTGATGGTGGTGACTTTATGGAGCTGCCAAAGTTTGGACGCGTCTGGGATGCGGGTTGGGCTTGATTCAAATTAATTGCGGACAACGAAGTCGCTTGGGTGGCGCTCGCCTCGTGGGGCGGAGTGGGTGGTGTTGTGGGGTGGCTGTTGTTGTTGGTGTTGCTGCTATTGCTGACAACCTCGTTGTTGTTGCCGGTGGACCACGAGTAGCCGTTGTTGTTGTGCGGCTTCTGCAATGAAAAATGGTTTGTTGCCTGTGTGAAAAGGGGTTTCGTCAAACATTTTAAAATTTTGTTGGTTAATGTATTGAGCATGAAAAAAGAAATGCCTTTTTAATGGCATTCATACCATGTACCAGTCGGTACGAGGACTTCTATATTCTTGCTAATATATGCTGAATGGCTACTCGTACTACAATTTAAATGTACACTGACCAGAACATAGTCTATCAAAGTTTAGAAATAGACACTAGAAAACCATCGCTTTTAAATTTGTTCCAATAAACAAAGCATTATAATACCCGAGTATATGGGTCATATAAAAATAATATAAGTGTTTTTATCCTAAACCTATTTTAGAGCCTTTAATTACTATTTAAGTAACCAACGTATCATGTTGACGTAAGTGGCATTGATAGAAACATTTTATTTCATGTGACAATTACGTTTTAATTGTGGGGCAAGTAATCTAATTTAAGGGTTGCGTCCTTCGTAGTACCAACTTGAGTTATCCATGCAGGGAGTGTAGACACAGGAAAGCCTTGTTTTATTTGTACTTATCTGCATCCCAAAATAATCAAAATTAAACCCCTTGAAATCCCATTTATGACCCCTCATTTACTTCTGCCCATACTCCCATACTAACATTATCGCTAGGGTTCTTTTCGATGATGGGTTTCTGCTCCTCATTTCCTCCGCCGTTGTCCTGGGTCTCCTGATCCGGCTCTTCGAGCTCCGTCTTCACCGGACCGTTCCCGTTCTCTGGAACACAGGCGACCGCTGCAGCAGCCGTGGAAAACAACAAATTTCCGGGTGGATGCGAGCGACCTGAGGACGGTGATAGGCTGGGGGCGGGGCTGGGCGAGGGCGTTCCGCCGTAGAACTTGTGCTGCTGCTGCTGCTGTTGCTGCAGAACAGCGCTGGCGAACAGACTCTTGTAGAATTCCGCGGGCATCAGGAAGGGCGAGGGGGCGGGGGCGGTGGAGCCGGGGGTGGGCGGCCCAAGGGCGCCCATGTAGCCACCCCGCTTCAGCTGATCCTTCAGCAAGTCCATGTCCGGATGGCTGTATTTGCCAATGAGTTCGTGCATGACAACCAAACCCAGTGGAGCCCAAATGTAGGCAACGCTTTTTATTCCCGCTCGACAATTTCACTTTCGAAAGGGGGAAATCCCCGCTTACAGCAATTTATCTAACTGAAGCACAGTTTGTTTGATTTTCCACACACACAGCCCACATTGAAAAAACATACCGGAAAGCGAACAAAAAGTTTGCAACCAAATTTGATGTCTTTTTATTTGGGCTTAACTTTTATTTTATTTTAGATGGCGGGGGCGGAGTGCACTTCAAAACTTTTTCCGCCCATTTTATTTTTTTCGGCTGCACACCAAATTGAAACAAATAGAAATGATTTGCCAGCAGGAACTTGCCAGCAACGACCTTGAAAAACTTTTCCTGGCTGGCAGCTTGCTATTTTTTTATGAGTTTTATGGTTATCCTCGTGATGGACATGTGTAGGAATCCTTTTTACTTGCATATGTTGACCAATTTTTGTTGGCTTTTTGTTTTGTTTATTGTTTAGTAAACACTTTGTCGGGGCCCGTCGCTCGTTGTCTCTGCGTTTTGATTTATTTGCTCAGCTGGTTGGGTCTTGTTTACTTTTCATCTATGATTGTTTCATTTTGTGGCGGGGGCTTAGGTTTTTATTTTGGTTGGTTGCGATTTCCACTCGGTGGGTGAGTGTGTGTTAAGTTAGCCGTCAAATGGTGTGTTTATTTGGTTTTGCCGTCGAATTTGTTATGTATTCAATTATATTGGTTATTATTATTTAAAAGATTATTTGGTTTGATAAATATTTTAGTAATTTATTTAAAATACTAGGTAGATTATTTTATTTGTTAAAAGTGAAATATGAATATATTTTACTTGTATATTAAATGTAGTTTGCACTGGGTGTTAGGAACTTTGCGTTGCAATTTTGTTTTGGTTTGATTTGGAGTTTACATGGTTTTATTTTTGCACTTTTGTGGAGGAACTTTGATTTTGAAATCCATTGTTTGGCTCTAGGTTTTCATGGTTAATCTCCGGTATCTGTTGCACGTTTTAATAGGGAGTTTACTTCATCTTATCTTGGTTGTGGCACTGCTTTGATATTGCGTATACGCCACGTTGAACGCTGCTGATATCGCGTATACGCCACTTAAAGTCGCAGCTAAACATTTTCCGCATTTTCCCTTACTTGAAGGCTGATAAGAAGGGATTTGGGTGTGAGTGCTAGCTAGTTGGACTCTTGGGTGCGTTTGTGTGGGTCTGGGGATGTCCTCCCGTCCGGCTGTCCGGTTGTCCGGCAGTCTTGTCCGTGAGTCCGTCTGCGTCTCCGTCCGTCAGCGAGCGTGGGATAACCTGCAACAACTGAGGAGCCCAACTGGAAGCCAAAGTGCAGCAGCTCAAGGCAAAAGAAAATGGCGAGCGCGCGCGAATGTTTCATACACACAACCCATACAAATACTCACTCACCCACACACACACAAACATAAAGGAATGCCGCGGTGTATGTGTGCGTTAACTGAGACTCTTGTGTGTTGTGAATGTTTTGTTGCTCCTCGCAACCTTCCTCCGGCTGCAGTTTTTGTTATTCCTGCCCTTTTTTATTTTATAATTCCCCCCCGCTCCTTTTTTATATGCACACTGCCCGTTATAAAGACATACATTTGCAGTTTCAGCGCGCACTGCAGCATTTTCTTGTAAGAAAAGCGAAAAACGGGGGAAAAACAGAAAATAAAGCTGAATTTGCGCGACATGCGGAAGGGCGGAGTGGCGGGGCGGTGCGGCAGATTGATTTTCTTTTATACGGTTTGCTCATGTTTGTGATTTTTATTATTTTGATTTTCCTCGCCGTCTCCAAGCGACGTTTGTGTGAGTGCTGCACATTCTCTAAGAGGTCCTGTGTGCCTGTTTTTCTTCAAAAAGCTGTGCTCGCCGTAGGCGTAGACAAGAAAAACAGCATTTGGCATTTTCCTTCTCGTTTGACGGTGCTTGGGAGCGAGCCAAAGCCAAATCAGACTTCAAAAATAGTGAGCATCGCTAAGAAAGTCACAAAAGCTGAATCACTTGGATGCCAACATCCAATTAAGATCTATGAGTCTAACTGATGTTGCAGAATTGCCTAAAAATTAAGCTAAACAACTAAAGAAAGGGCTTCATTCGAAGAACTGCTCGAACTAAAATAATTATTCCAACATTTTTACTTTATATACGTCAAAAATATGTATGTTAAGGTGACTAGTTTAGTAACAATAAATGTATACTTTTAGCAATAAGAATATCAGCCAATAAATAAATAAAAATTGTTTAGGGCCTAGAAGCTATAGCTAGAAAAAATTTGTTAAAAGCTATTTGTAATTGCCCTAAAATTAGAATACAAATAAATAAGTAAATAAATAAAAATTAACACTCTCTAGTGTTTATTATAAGATACTGCGATAAAATGACACATTAAATAAAAAAATTCGTACTTTTAGATTGCGACAAAAAAAAATTAAATTTTTGTTACGTTTTAAGGAAACATTTTTTTGTTTTGAGATTGCATCGTAGGCAGGAACCTATTCTTGGTATCCAGAAAGCTAAACATTTAATAACATCTGCCAGGCCGAAAGACCATTCTTATGTATTTCCTTCCACTAAGTTTTTGTGACTTTATTATCATTTTAACCTTTAGTGCTATCGAGATTCATAGGATTGTAGGAATATAATCTACAGTAGCTAGCACAACCCTTCCTATGTTAGTATTAGTTTTGTAGACTTTACTATCATCTTAAATAAATAAGTAAATTAATAATCAACAGTTGTTAAAGAATTATCAATTTATTTTTAAATCAAGTTAAAAGGGAGTTTTATTTTCTTATTGCGTTACTCTATTCCAGTGGTCGGCACGGAATATAATGACATTTTTTCCTTTATTTGTGTGAGTAATGCGCAAGCTGTCCCAGCTTATCGATGTGTGTGTGACGACTACTGTTGTACGCTGTACGGGTGCCGGCAGAGGCTAAGCAGAGCTATTCCCTATGGGACGGTGCCGACCGCCAAAAGGGTTACGAATATTGGTGTTTGAGAAGTATTATAAGAACCAAGCCCCTATTGGTATATAAGGAAGCGTCTTTGACTAAAACTATTTTTAATTAGCCTTAACAGAAAAGCTCTCTAGCCCTGTCGGATTGTTTGTTATAAAGTTCGTCCTTTTAAGCACATGGATCTTAGGAGTCTTCTGTGATGTACCGAATCCACCCCCAAAACTGGCCTAATTGCAGTTGTTCAGCCCTGGTCACGTTGAGGCGCCATCTGGCGTACGGTGGCCGCAACTGTCGACCGCGACAGGACACGGATGCGGATGCGGATGCGGCACGGATACGGATGCGGATGCGGATGTGGACACGGACGCGAGCGCGGCACCGCGACCAATAGATTTGGCCAAGCCCAAGCGAACTGAAGACAACGAGAGTTGCAGCCCGCCAAAGGCAACAAACCCGGACCACATGCAACAATCGCAGTTACTGCGACGCCAACAGCGACGCCGGCTGCGACTGCGACTGCGGCAGAGGCAGGGGCAGCGAGTGGTGAAAAAAGGAAAACAGGCAGAGCGGAAGCGAGCTCCGCTCCGGCGACTTATGGCCATGTTTGTTGTACGGGTAAGTAGCAGCAGGAGCTGTGGAAAAGCAGCAGCGAAATGGCGCGCGCGAAAAGGAAACTCAAGAAGTAGAGCTCGGAAAGGCAGCAGTAACAAACACGCACACACAGACACACCAACACACACACTCGGACATAAAAAAGCCAAGTAAAATTGTATTTTTTCTTGCACATGAAGCAAAAAACGCCAGCAAACTGAAAGAAATACATTGCAGGCGTCGAGCAAAAAACGAAATAATAACAAAAAGTTGTAAAAGAAAAGCGAAACCGTGTGATGTCCTGGCACAAACACACTGGCACACTCGCACACACACACACAAACACACAGGCAGGAGCAGAGGAAAATGCCGCGACGACACATCGAAGAAAGGATAAAAACATTCAGCGCTGCCCGCATCGCAGTCGCCGTCGCTGCCGCGGCCGGCGTCGCTGCTCTGGGATAGCTGCAGATGTATATCCTTCTGCCGCCGCCACTGCTCAACTCAACGCCCTCCTGGCCCCGTTAACATTTCACGAGCGCCAATTTCTTTTCCTTCATTTTGTTTATATTATTTCCCTTCTTCTTACTATTTTTTCCGCAGCTAGCGAAGCCCGTTGTTTTGTTTGTTGCCGCTTGCTGTGCAATTTCTCTGAATGTTTTTCTATTATCCGCTGCAATTTTTTCCCCTTTAAATGGGGCAGTGTCTGTGCGGCAGGGAGAAGAATATTCAAGAATATTCCCAAGTCGCAACAAGATCGAGGGAATTTCAGGTTCTGGACGGAAATTGAGAAATTTTCAAGGAACGAATTCAATAAAGTTACAAACCAAATTCCCATTTAGCAATTTTATAAGTTTAGTCCACTCTTTAAACAATGATCTTTAAATATTCATATACCTAGTACATTTCCTTAAACTATGGATTGTTGAAAATTATATCTATGCTTTGCAATATTCATAAACCCGAATTCAATTACATATGATGCTGAATATCAGTATTGAAATTTTAACGAGGAATTTATTGATCCCTAAAATAAGTCTAGAAACTGAAAGTGGTGTTTCGATAAACGAGTTCAATTATAGATGGTTCTAAGTATCAAGTATTATTATTATTTTATTATTCTGATGAACAAAATAAAAGTGACCTGATTTTCAACTTGTATTTTCGATTGCATTTAAGTTGTAATATTAAAATCTTACTCCCCATGATCCCTGGAATTGGAATTCTTACTCCTCTTAATTTAGATCATAAATCATTAACGGCGATCTTTGGGTATATTTTAGTGTTTTATTTTGCCACACCATTTTCTTTACCATACCCTCTGCAATATATCTTCCTGGTAGATTTCAAAAACATATTAATATTACTTTCTTGCAACGCTCTTTTAAGCCGATTTGCTTAAAAGAAGTACGAGGGACCCATCCAGACCCTTTGCCAACAGAAAAAAGGATAACGATTTCAGAGTGCAGTAGTTGCATTTGCAGCGCAGCCGGCGTCGCAGTCGACGTCACGCGAGCAGAGAGGCGGCGGATGGGGTCCCCAAACTAAATCCTGTCCAGGAGCATATGTTTTTATGTGCATGTGCTGGCTGCCTTTTTGTTTTCCTTTTATGTTCAAGGATTTTCAGCTGCCCTTTGCTGGCAGTCCACACACACTTACGTAGTTGTAGTACCAACACACATGTGTGGGGCTGTGTGGGTGAAATGTCCTGATAAGCGTAAGAAACGTGCGTCCATTTTGCATCGCCAAGAAGGAAAGCAAATGGTATTGCCCTTTAAGATGCATTAAAAGCTCAGAAGAGAGTACGAAAAAATGGTTTCTAGCGGGATAATTGAAATTTATGAGGTATAAGATACCCAAGTGAGATAGTTACAATTTATTTTGGCATGTTCATTCAAGTTACACTATTTTAATAAGAGGATCATATTGATTCTAACAACTTTTTATATGTGGTATAAACATTTTCAAATATCGGGCTTATCAATTATACTTGTAGGTATAAATACAATTATGTAGGATGTTAATGAAAATACAATACATATATGAATTTAGATATTAAAACATTAAAAACATATTAAAAGCAACTTAAAACTAACTCTTATCATTTCACTTTACTTCCCTTTAAAGCGAATAAACTCCACAGGTTGAAAGCTACTTATAATATTCCAAGCCCTTATGTCCTTTCATGCAAAGGACACCTGTTGATTTGCTTTAATTTTCCTCCAGCCACTCGAAGCCAATTGACTTCGCCATTAGTTAGCGAAAAGCTCTGAAAGCCAGGCAATTATGGCATATCCTGTGCACGAACCAATCTCGGAAAAAGTATCCTTTAAGCCTTTTGAAAAAGCCAAGCAGGAGCTTGAGCATTTCTCCAAATAAAAACACTCGAAAGCACGAGCTCTCTTTTTTGGGGCACGCTCTTGCCGTCCTCCAAAGAGAAAACGAAGAGCTCTTTCACGCGCTCTTCGAGTTGGGGGCGTGTTTGTTTTCGTGTTTTTTACTCGCCTGCCACTTGTGTATTTCGGTTTTTTGCCCTGCTCGGCTTTTAAGTGTTATTGGATGATTTTATGGAAATTGATTTGGAGCACGCCCACTTTTCGGTGGTGGGAGAGGAGGGAAAACAAGTGCAGCAGCTGCTCCAATGGGGATACCAACCAATAATTTGACATAATAACATTATCCGTACACTGCTCTAAAATTAGGCAATAAACAGAGCGGCGCAGCGGTCATAAATTGTATGCTTATCAACCACCATTGAAAATGTAGGGTCGGATTACGTAAAGGTTTGGTTTTGGTTAATCATTATTTTAACTGTATTAATAAAGGAACAGCGATAGTATCTCTTTAAAAATAAAAGTACACACTCTGAATTTTGCAAGTTTGGACACAAATATTCTAAACTACAGGGCAAGTATTTTTCTAAGTGTAGTTTTAAACTATTTGTATTTCTTTTATAATACTTATATCTTTTATTAATTTTGAAGAACATAACAATAAATTTAAATTTACCACCGAATTTAATATCTATGTTAAATTTAAGCATAATAAGCTCCATAAGCAAAATAAAGACTCAAGTAAAGTTATTTTGTATCCAATTTCGGTAGGAAGCCCCTTCATCGACGATCTTACCGAAATATCGGAGATTAATCTTAAAAGCATAAGTGCCTTTATTAAATCTTCCGGGTGGAAGACATGCTGATCAGCTTAACACAAGCTGAAACTACTAGAAACGGGACCCTAGAGAAGGAAGAAACGAGATCATGCGGTATCACAACGGACCCATTGAAGTCTAAGTGTGTCGGACTATAGTCCGACAGCCGCCCTAACCTAACCTAACCTAACCTTCGGTAGTGACAACCAGAATAGTTCATTTTGTTTCGGTATCCTTGCTTTGTGTGGCTTTAGCGATTGGCACAATTCTTTATTGATACAATTGTTTCCTTATCACAAAATTTTTATTACCAGATACAGTCTTGACCGTGGTGATCCTTAAAATAATTTCAAATAAGCACTCAAACAAATTAACAAAAAATTGTAATATTTCATATTTTAGTCCCGTTTTCTGTCCTTCTGGTAAACCGAAATTTAGTTTAGTGCATTAACACTTTAAGTTTAAAATCAGGACGCATTGCATTACCAGATACAGTCTTGACCGTGGTGATCCTTAAAATAATTTCAAATAAGCACTCAAACAAATTAACAAAAAATTGTAATATTTCATATTTTAGTCCCGTTTTCTGTCCTTCTGGTAAACCGAAATGTAGTTTAATGCATTAACACTTTAAGTTTAAAATCAGGACGAAAAAAATGACCTTATATCCAAAACGGCTCCCTAAAGAATATGTTTGTAAACTCTTATATGTATTTATACCAGATCAGGATTTTTTTGATTTGATCAGAACCTGAGCGAATTAATAAGGTCCGTTGGCCCCCAATCGGATAATATCTCTCAAAAAAAGTTAAGTTAAAAAATCCACACAAAAACAAAACACCATAACAAAATCCTAAAAACTACCTCGGTAAAGATAACTTTTTACTTCTATAGATTAAATTTATATCTCTCCGATCATCTTATCAAATATTATTTAAACGAACCTATTTGTGTATTTTTTGGCAAGGAATTTCGAATTTCTCTCAGTGTGCTTACCCGAAACGAATGCTCCACGGGACAGTCAAGTCCCAGTGCGTAATCCTCGACAACGGTTCCCAGCGAGGAGGGCTCGCCAAAGACCTGCTCGATCTTGATGGGCGGACTGGGCAGCAGGGGCGTGGAGCTGGATCCTCCGACGGCGACGGAGGCGGCGGCAGCAGCGGCGGCAGCGGCTGCGGCGGCAAAGGAGCCCTCGACTATTACTGGCGACCCCTGGCCGCCGGTCTGGCAGACGGGAACCGAGACTGGATCTGAGACTGGACCGTTGCAGGGCGTTGGCGGGGCCGGGCAGGGAGTGGGCGTGGCCGGGCCCTGGAGATGGCTACCATCGTGGTAGGGGGTCACAACGAACGAGGGGTACGAGCGGAACTGGTGGTAGTCACCGTGGCCGTGCGAGTTGTTGTGCGGATTCGAGTGAGGATGGTGCGCCAACTGAGGTCCCTTGTACCAGGTACCATGCATAATCATTTAAGCACCTTCGATTGGCGGTTCTTGAAAGCGTTTTCCTAATTAAATTCCTCTGGGGGGGCACTCGTTATATCTATTTCACTCTGCATTCAATTTACGCTTTGATAGTTATCTTTGATTGTTCTATTCACTCTTTGGTGAAAATTAGCTAGAGACAACTGGTGAATAGAGTTAATTGGTTAACTAGCAATCAATAAATCCTAAAATCTGGATAATGTACTAAATCCATAAACAGTATTGCGCACAAGTAGCTTATATATTACAAATCTCAAGCATCTTTTTTCTCAAACTTCCTAATTAGTTGAGGAAATTATTTGGCAGTTTACAATATGCAATGATAAACGTGATATGAGAACTTGTTTTCGACTGACTTAAACTCATAAATAGTTCTGAAGATAAAGAGGGATGAAAAGGGTCCTTTATTGTTTTAATACCCGTCGGAAAGGTGAAAATTAATTTACTTTGTTGCAAAACTGTATTTCATTAGGAAAATGGATGTTCATTTTTGGGGCTAAGTGAAAAGAATTTAGAGGAAATAATAGGGCCTATTAATACGTGCAATTCTACCTCATATAGAACAAAGATCGAATACTATTTTTTTTTCTAAAAGTCAACCTTTTTAAAAAATATCATTGAATTTTTGCAGGAAAAAACTTTCAAGAATGATAATATTAAATGCCGTTAAATAAATATCATACAAATTACTTCGAACGTTTATGAATTGTTCATATCCCTCTTCCATTAATTATATCTCTTTAAAATGTTAATAAAGGGTTGTAAATAGCACGTTCTTCTTCCAGATAAAATCTCTAATTCAGAACATGTTAGTGCCTTCCCGGGTTTAAGACATAAAAAAAAGAAAAAATAAGAAAAACACTTTATAACAAAAGGTTCTTATAAATCCCAAGTTTTTGCACTGATTGCTTTACTAGTTAACCATATTTCATTTACTCTTCAGACTGTCTCGTGGATATTCCGGTAATTTTCACGGGTAATACTTGGGTATTCCTCAATATTCATTCACTTGCATTCACTTAGACAGCGCTCAGCTGATCGTGATCACAATAACTATGCAGAAACGCACAAAAACACGTTTATAACGGCTTGAATGTATCGGCACTTGACCAATTTTCGACCCTTTCCGAGGGCTTGGCTGCTTTTTTATTTTTTATTAGCCAGCTTTGACGGCGAGGAGACGACGTGTGGTGATAACAATTTGCGACTTCACTCGGCTCGGTTTTTAATTGCGATACTGCGAGCTGGGGGAGCAGCTGCACTGGCGGAATGGCGAAAATGCATTGCACTTTGCGACAGAATTCTTCGCGGATTGGGTCGCGCGGGCAAAAAAGACTGCGGAGTGCACTTGGCTGGAACGCGCGCGAAAGTGGCCAACTGGTGGACAGTGGCCGAGTGGCCGGCCGTTTGGGCCAGGTTTAATTTGGCTAAGCGCTTGGCTTTGGCTTGGCTCAGCAGAAGCGGCAGCGAGCAGCGGCAAAAAGTAGCTGCCAGCTCGCAAGAATTCCGAACTCGAATGCTGAGTGCGGCCACGAAAAAAACATTCAAATGCCTCGCACTCGCCGCCAAATCGCAGCGCAGCCTGCCCTCTCACTCGCTCCCGCTCGTGCGCTCTCCCTCGCACCCGTGGCGAGCAGGGCTTTGGGGCAGGCGGCGACGCCTGCGCAACAGCTTTTTACTCCTTTTGCTCCACGGCAGCCGCAAAAAACTAGTTCGCTCTCTCTCTCTCTCTCTGACTCGCTCTCTCTCCCTCTCTTTGGGGTGCTGGGACGTGGATGCGATGGAAAAAATTGTTTGTGGTTTTTCCTGCCGCTCGCTTTTTGCCGCCGCGTCTCTTGAGCAACTTTGATTTGATTTCGGGCTTTTTGCCTGAGTGGCTTTTCTTTTCTCTTGACTTTGAGCATGAATGAGCATATTGCATGTTGCACGTTGCACGTCGCTGCTGCCCGGCCAACGGTTAATGCTGCGCCCTGTTTTTATGGCTCAATCTTTATGGTAACGCACGGGGGCGTTGTAATGACCAGAAACGAAAGTTCAAGACCGTCAATGAAGGCGAGATTATGAATCAATACTTGTAATAATACAAAAAAATTGCATTAATTTCTTGATCTTAGACATTAGGGTTTAGGCCAACTCCCATCTATTTTTTAAAGATCGTAAACAAACCTTTTTGTATTAGAATTATTATTTGGGACTTGGACTTTGCACATAAACTACATTTAACCCTTAAAGAAATGTTAAAACTGAAGATATATTTAAGATTCAAGATATACCATACTTCATTAAAATAAGAAAACAAATTTTATTATTATTCTTACTATTATTATTATTATTATAGATAGAGTAGTACATAAGGAGTAGAGTTAAAATAAATATATATTTAAAGAAATTCCCCGATAAGTACACAAAATAATTTTATTTATATTTTAATTCGTTTTATAGATTTAAATTTGGTGTTGGCTGGTGTGTTGGTGTTGTTGTCTGCTTTTGCTAAAAGCTAAATATATATGCGTTGTGGGTGCTTTTAAAATGGAAGTTGTAATAAGTGAATCATTTTATTTGAGAGAAAAAAATCTGTAAATGTTTTCTTTTGCAGAATTTTTCCCATTGAGATACCTCTACCGTTTGGCGAATTTCCTGCCAAAAAGAAGATAAGAATACATATTTAATGCATTCCTTCCGATCCCAAATGCATAATTTTCCGCAAAAGGCACACGGCGAAAGACAAAAAATCGCATCCGCCGACCATTAGCCCATTGACCAACTTCGATGGCGAACCACGCGTAGTAATGAGTTTTTAATACATGTAATATTCAAATTAAAAATCGGCAAAAACTGCCAAAGTCAGTGGCAAAAACGAAACACGCTTTTTGCGGCTAATAATCGCACATATTCATTTCAAGCGCGGTGGCGAGGCGGCTCTGAAATAATTTCACTCATACGCAATGTAAACCAAGCTCAAGAGCAAGTTGGGAAAAAGCGGCGAAGCGCTCTTAAAAAAACAATAAATGCGGGCTAAAAAAAGAGAGCGAGCGAGACAGAGAGGGCGAGAGTGTGCGAGCAGGTCGGCACGCGGGCGAAGGCGGTGGAATTTTTATTGGAGCACTTGGTTTATTTCTTTTTGCACTGCTCGCCCCTGGATTGGCATCTTTTTTTGCCAGCCGTTCCCTACATATATTTTTTTAAATTTTTACTTCTTTTTCGAACCTCTGACAAGGCATTTTTTATGGGCACGACATGTGTCGCCGGCGGGTGGGAAAAAGGCAGCAGATTTTGGCTGTGACAACTGCAACTGCAGTTCCTCGGGGAAAAAGGTCGAAATAAATGAAATTAAAATGCAAGTGCTGCCTGGGAAGGCCGTTTATTTAGTTAATCAATGCAATTGGCCGTCCACCTGGGGACCCAGAACTTAATGCACCACCGCGGTAGCATGCCAGGTATGTCTGTTCCCATTGGCAACAATGTAGCTCGCTTTTCCATACTCGAATCACTGGGAAATTGCTTCATTTAGCGATCGTGCTTTTTCAGCCGGCGGTGAATTTAATGTCCAGCAGTTTCCCTTTCGGTTTATCAGCTAATTTGATTATTTCACCTAATTGCCCGCCCGCCGCAATCACATATTTTTTATGGCCCCCATTTGTTCTGGCTGCCATTTTATGCGCCTTTCGTGTTGATTTTCATTTGGCTGAGTGCTGCACAAATTTTGTTATCGGCTTCGACTGTCGCCGCCCTTGTTTGCACTGTCATCAATGCCATTTTGTATTTGCATGCGACCAGCCATTTTTAGTGATGGCGCGGAGATAACCGAATGCTGGCGGACTGCGTAAATAATTTATCAAATGAGCAGAATGGTGCTTTAAGCCCTGGCAGAGGGTACAATCATTCTGGTTTGAAGTTTGTTACGCAGGGATGGAAACGTTTTGGACCCTATTTCCTTGATCCATAGCCAAATCCATCTCCTTTATTCTTTATCTATCTTTATCTTTTTATACCCGTTACTCGTAGAGTAAAAGGGTATACTAGATTCGTCGGAAAGTATGTAACAGGCAGAAGGAAGCGTTTCCGACCCCATAAAGTATATATATTCTTGATCAGGATCACTAGCCGAGTCGATCTAGCCATGTCCGTCTGTCCGTCTGTCCGTCTGTCCGTCTGTCCGTCTGTCCGTCTGTCCGTCTGTCCGGATGAACGCTGAGATCTTGGAAACTATGAGAGCTAGGCTATTGAGATTTGGCGAGCAGATTCCTGAGCTTCTTACGCAGCGCAAGTTTGTTTCAGTAGAGTGCCACGCCCACTCTAACGCCCACAAACCGCCCAAAACTGTGGCTTCTACAGTTTTGATGCTAGAGTAAAAATTTAAACTGAAATGAATTGTTCTCATCAATACCTATCGATTGACCCAAAAAAAAGTTTACCACGCCCACTTTAACGCCCACAAACCGCCTACAAACTTCAAAAAATCGTAAATATGAACGCGGATATCTCGGAAACTATCAAAGATAGAGTATTGGGATTTCAGATTTAGATTCCGTAGCCTTGTACGCAGCGCAAGTTTGTTATGCGAATATGCCACGCCCACTCTAACGCCCACAAACCGCCCAAGCCTGTGGCGCCCACAATTTTTATGCTGGATTAAAAATTTTAACTGAAATGTATTGGTCTCGTCAATGCCTATCGATTGATCCAAAAAAAAATTTGCCACGCCTACCCTAACGCCCACAATGCTTAAATCTGTCTTCCGCCGGTAGGTGGCGCATTTAAATCTCGTTTTGCTGCTTGCATATCTCCATTTCCCTTTGGTCCCTTTAGCTGAGTAACGGGTATCTGATAGTCGAGGTACTCGACTATAGCGTTCTTCCTTGTTTCTCATGCAGAGGGTATAACGATTTCAGTTAGAAGCTGCAACGCTGTGAAAGAGACGTTTCCGAAACCATCGATCTAGCCAGGTCCGTCTGTCAAATTTGTTTTTAAATGTAAAAATTATAATTTTGGTGTTTTAAGACATATTATCTTCGGATCCTGGACCGAATACAATTTTTAAAAAATCGAATGATTAGATCATTAAGCTGTCATATGAACGATGGAAAAATTAATGGGAAAATAATAGGAAATTAATTATAGCTTCGTCATTTTTGATCATTTCAGAATTACGAATTTAATTTAATAAAAATCGGATGGGACGGCAAATTAATGTTAAAATAATTAAAAGACCGTTATAATTCGTTTTCGATAAATATATTCGGTAGTAAATTGAAATAAAATATCTTACATTTCTGTTATCAATTTAGTTTTTCAAAAATCGGAAAGCTCTGTAAAGTATATACAATGCTCCCATGGGAACGACCTGCAAGGGTATAGGAACTTCGGCTTGCCGAAGCTAGCCACCTTTCCCGATTAATTCAATTTAATCCATTTAAATGCCAAGCTTAAAGCTATATATTTAAACTTTTCTAATTGCCATAAAATCTGTACACGTCCCTAAGCATACTTCTATATCTCCCATCTGAAGGATAGGATAAAGTTTGACTAGGCTATAATTTTAAAAATAGACAATGAAAATACCATATTTATCCCGAATAAGTGAGCTATGTTTTAGGTTTGCGAGTAGGTACTTTTATTCATTAAATGCCGTTTTCTCTGGTATGTTACAATTTAAGCATAATATAATTTAGAAACTAGAGCTATTTATTTTTTTTTAAATATTGGCATTTTAATCTGAGATGTAAAACATTTTTAAATTACGTTATATTTTCTATTTTAAATTTTCTAAATTATAAGGAACCCCGTTAATAGCTTACAACATTTTATGTTTTATTAGATACGCTGAAAATGTGGGGCCATAACTATAACATACAAGCTATGTATATTCTTTTTAAAAATTCGTACAAATCGTAAATCGTAATACTTAAACCAATTCTGTTGTAGTTTTTTTTTAAATACTAGTATGATAATTTAAATTTGAATGTGTATACCCTTGAAAAGGGAATCACGTTTTCAGTCCGAAGTTTAATGCTTTTTGGGTGTAATTTTCCCGAAAGTGTTTCTTATCTTGCAGGCAGTAATGAAGTCGGAACTATATCCTACTATAGTAGAATACGAATTCTAGCTTCGTCATTTTAAATTTCAATATTTTTTACTCTAAGGTACAGCATTTTTTAACGATTTCAGAATTTTGAATAAAATTTTTTTTTAATTGAACGACTATATCATTTAGCTGCTATAAGAACAATATGAATTTTAATGAGAAAACATAAAAGAACGCTATAGTCGACGGCGTCGACTATCATATACCCGTTACTCTGATTTAACTTGAAATTAAATAAAGTTTCAGTGTATTTTTATTGGCGCGACACACACCACCGATAACAGCGCCAGGACACCTAGCGGATTTAGCGGAACTTAGTTAGTCATAGCATTTAAAATAACAATGCGATTGGTATGATTCTTATGTATGGATTAAAAAAATCAATTCCCATTTACACTGAAAAAAATCGTTAGGAACGTGTGCGCCAGACAGACAGCGTTATGGGCGTTTGTGGAGGTTAGAGTGGGCGCGGCACGACGCATTTATCATACCCTTTTACTCTACGAGTAACGGGTATAAAAATAATAGCTGCTTTATTTTTAATCATATTCTTCTTTACTCTAAGGTATAGCGTTATTTTAAGAATTCAAAAATGTCCTTTTTTTTTTTGAAAATTGGTCGACTATATGATATAGCTGTCGCGGGAAATACCGGTGTTTTCAGATATAAGGATTCTGTAATATACCTAAGATTTTAGATGCGTGATATGGTTTAAGCTGCAAGGGTACATAAATTTCGGTTTGCCGAAGATAGAATCCATTCTTGATTACTTTAATATTTATGATGTCTTACTCAATTATCAAATTTTTTAACAGTTTAAAATCTAATAATGAAACGAAAACGAACCAAAGGGGTTTTTAATCTCGCAAATGTATTTCTTCGTTGTTCATTGGGGTTAACCTAATTAAAGACCCACAAAGCTTACAATTTATTTACAAACCCTTCACAGAAGGCTTGTTACTTTTGGGTTATTTATTTTTTTGAGAAACACAGTTGCACGAGTTGCAGCACCAAGACCGCAATGCAAAGTCCGCATCCAGTTGCATGATGGCGCACATTTATCGCCGCAAACCGCAGCGGGACAGATAACTGATGTGGCTGCAGATGCTGCATTGCGGCGCCACCGACTCCAGAAGCCTCGGAGCGAAATGTCAAAATGCCAGCCAGCAAGCTGAGGTAGTGGCCAAGTCAGAAGCAGAAACAGAGGTAGCAGAAACAGGGCCCAGATAGCCGTCATGCTTGGTCATGGACGCCAAATGGTTGACAGACTCTCCAGACAGCTGCAATGGCGCAGGGGCAGGGTCTCGGTGTTGGTTTATGGCCTGGCTTTGGGCTTTTGGCCAGGGCTTAGGGCTTCCGACCCGGCCGAGATGCATCGAGGGTCCGGAGAGGCTCCGCCTGTTTTTCGACCGCTTTTTGCCGATTGGCCAGAACGGGTTGGCCGAGTGCCGCAGAGCGAGACAACAGGGCGCATGAGCTACAAATTCATGGCGAGCGAGCGAGTGGCCACCAACTGAATGGTGTCTCGAGTGAGATGGAGCCACTCAGGCAGCCGGTGGAAGTGGGACAAAACATGCCTTAAGAGCAGGCTTCGAGCCAGACCCTCTCTTTTGGCCACACTCTCTGGGCCAATTCCGCAACACGTGTTGGCGTGCTGGCCTGCGTGCAAAATAACCGAGTTTTTTACCCGCTCATCCGACGCGTATTTTGTTAATTTAATTAAACAAAAACGTTTTGTTTGTGTTTTTTCCATTTGTTGCTGGCCAAATGGTTTTTGCCCCGTCGCCGAGCACAAAATGAAATTGGAATCGCGCTCGTGCACAACTTTGAATATGTTGAGCTCTCTCAAATCGTCGCTGCCGCCGATATTTCTGCTGTTTGTGTCAATTTTTGCCCGTCTGCTGCGACATTTGCGCTTTTTGCGGCATCTTGTTTTCCCTCCGATTGCTGTACAAGTTGTATCTGCCGTTTAATGACTTGCGCCGTTAAGTTTTAATTGAAATATCACACACTTGACCACTGGAAATTGCCATTGTAATGGTCGGCCGGGGTTTCGTTGGGCTTTATGGGTTTTTTTTGGGACTTAAGTAGGAGCGCATTGGAAACTGAACCTGGATTATCTGGGAAACTTCCGTCAGCTAGGTCTATTTGATTTTTTCATTGCCTGCATCATCAGCCAAAGAGAAATTTCGAAAAGAAAGGGGTTATACAGGCAAATTTCAGTAAGTAAATATGTCTATGTAGCTAACATCAAATACATTTTAGTTAAACTCATGAAAACGAAAGGTTATATAATGTACTTTGCAAAAACATTTACAGTTTAAATTTTAATAAAGTTTTTTTTTATTGTACCCTTTAAAAAATGAATTTTTATATCATTATATAACGATCATCATAACTATTGGTGCAATTTAAAAATTGTATGTGCAAAAAAAAAGCTTGTTTTTCTTTTAAAAAATTACTTATTACTTTTTAACTTGTTAACAAACGCAATGTATGTATTTTTCCATCTTCTAATGGTCAAATAAATTAAGCTACTTTTTGAAACTTTCTAAGAAGAAGTTCGAGTTTTATTTGATCATCTCTCTTTCCTTACAACGGTAAAATGAAAATAAATCGACCTTTAAAACTAGGTTAATTCCCCAAAAAAGACAGTACCTAAATTGTAAACGGAAGTTTTTCCAGCTTTAAATTATAACTCGCATGTTTGTTCGGCCAACACTGGAACTGAGAAAGTTTTAAAACTTCCGCACGTGACTTCCGCGACTTTTGTATTGTCGATCGGCCTGATGATCCCAGTGGCAATTGAAGAGGCTCTTGGCCAACTCGGCTGTCAGCCTGAAGAGTTAACGATTGCAGCGGTAATTGGAGCCAAGTCAGTCCGTCGAGGCGTAGGCGATTAAAAGGCGATTATTTCAATTGTGGCCCGAGAAATAATGATGCCAGTGGATGGATGGATGGAAGAAGCTGCCTAGGTAAGTCACCAAGAAAAAGCAGTCAGCTGTCAACGAATTCGGCCTAGTCGTTATGTTAATGCGCCAAAACCGTTGACATTTATTGGCAGTTATTTATGGCGGACACTTCGCGCGGACTCTTGCCGGGACACCATTTTGGGACCTGGCCATTTTGGCGACCAGTGCTGCCCGACTATGGAAAATTCTATAATTGTGCAGGTGACAACGCGAGTGGCACGCGCTGCTGACGCTGATTAGAGGCAGTTGCACCTGCAGCTGCACTCGCCGCAGTTGCAGATACTTCATCTCAAGTCACGCTCGTTTGTCCGCTGGCATATGACCATAAAGATATTATTAATTATGACAATATTGGAGTAAAAGTGTTCGCTCCGGGGTACGGCACGAAAAAGGAGTGCAGCGACACTCCCTCGAGGATATTACATTCTGTTTCTGAACTAGATCTTCGAGAAGACGTCCATTCAACACCTTACTGTGGTAGGCAAATAGATAAAGTGCTAAGTTTGTGCGTTCCATCATTATTAATTTTTAAGTTATTTAAAAATATGTATTAAAAACAAATCACATATTCTTCGAACTATATATTTGAAATTTAAATTACTCCCATAACTTGATTTAATTTAAAAGCCTTGAGTGGTTCTACCAATACTTTTTAATATATTCCTTATAAAGTATTATGTTTAGTACTAAAAGAAAAAGACATTTGTAAACTTATGTAAAATTTATTATTTTATATTTTAAATATATTTACCTCTTATTTTTGTCTTGGGCTTTTATAGTTTACTGAACCATCTTATTCATATTAAAAAACGTTTGCATGCTTAGAAAAAAATTTAATAAATTGAGTTTATAAATTACTTTAATTATTAATGTATTTTTAAGTTATATCTGTATGTCATCCAGATTTGCGCACTGTACTGGTATTCTACGCCTGTGAGATTTGTTTTGTGAGATGCTTGACTAATGAGTTTATTAGTATTTATATGGTCTTCCTTAGAGCAGTCTGCAAGGCATATTCAAATGAAATCGACTTTCCTGTTCTGGATGGAAACGGTCTTCCAAGAAATATCGATATCAAGGCACGTGTCATCTCTTGGACAGTCTGATGAGATGTCCATATCTGATGGGTGTTCGATTTGTCACAGCGTCCAAAATTGGGCATTCAATGTTGGACAAGTGGCTTGTGAAAATATTTACCGTCATAGCCTAGGAACGCTTGTGTATTCGATGGAAAATTACCATTATTATATTTTTTAAGTGTTTATATCAACTATTTTCATTACCTAGAAAAGCATTTATGTTTATTTTAAGGAATTTATGAACACAAAATAGTTTATTTTTAGTTTTTTGATATCTGAAAAAGGGTTAAGTATTGATTTTTTCGGAAAAATGTCAAGTTTCTTATTTAAATAGCACTCATATTTTAAATCTTATATTTAACAAATCTTTTTAAAAGTGTGTACTAATACTATTTTATTTGTATTTTATTTAAAAGCATTACTAGAAGCTCAAGTTACCAAAGAAATTTAAATGAAAATTTTAAGAAGAGGGAAAATATATTTTTAACTGATCCTACAACTCGTCTCTAGTATTGTTGATCAGAGTATAGCGGTGTTTTGAGGGCCTAAGTTCCTTAAACTTGGATTCGTGGACAACCGGTGGGAGTTGAACAGGATCGATCGTAGACTCGGATTTTTCGTCATCCTCGAGCGCTAAGTGGAAATTAAAATGAAGGGATCCGTTGAACAGATCATCTATGAACTTTTTGAGGACGTCGGGCTGGTGAATATCCTCGAACCGCGGAAATAGGTACATGTGGATGAAAGAATCGATGGCGATTACTGGCAGATCATCCAGGGACTTGCCCATATGGTAGAGCGGGTGTTTGAAGAGCTCTCCCTCAGCAATCAGGAAATTTACCCTCGTCTCATTCTCTAGCTGGCGATGAATTGCCTTCTTGAATTCCTGGATGGGATCCAAATCGTATTTGTTGTAAAACAGCAATACTAATGGCAATCCCTCCTCGGAAAGCTCTTCGGCGTTATCGAATGTAATTTCTCGAACCAGCGGCACACACCTTTTCTCAATCCAAGCGGTGAGACTTGCAAAGCTGGTCATGTTGCCCTGGTACTCATTGTAAGCGTGCTTGGGATTTGGAATCGAGGGATCACCTCGAAAGATCAGGGTGTTCTTTCCAGGTGGACGAAGCTCCTTAGTCAAGTCACCGAAGCCCACAAGGAACCTTTTATCAGGGGTGATGAAAATATTACAATTAATATGTATTTAAATCAATTGTGTATTTATGAATATATTGTAATTTACATTAATATTAATAAATTCAGAACTCAATCAAAATTGTTTGGGAAAAAATAGTGAAGCGGTCTTGAGGTTGGGGGCATGTTGTAATTTTTTAGTGACTAAATTTTTACATAACAATATACCACCATAAAGGTGTTTAAGATCCTTGTTTTATAATATTCATAACACGATCAAATTAAATTGGAAAAAAAATTAGCAACATATGTTATATTTGTCTTCCCAAATGAAACAAGGAAGAATGCTATAGTCGAGTGCCTCGACTATCAGATACCCGTTACTCAGCTAAAGGGACCAAAGGGAAATTGAGATAAGCAAGCAGCAAAGCAAGACTGAAATGCTCCACCTACCGGCGGTAGACAGATTTAAGAGTTATGGGCGTTAGGGTGGGCGTGGCAAATTTTTTTTTGGGTCAATCGATAGGTATTGACGAGACCAATACAGTTCAGTTAAAATTTTGTATCTAGCATGAAAATTGTGGGCGCCACAGGTTTGGGCGGTTTGTGGGCGTTAGAGTGGGCGTGGCATATTCGCGTAACAAAATTGCGCTGCGTACAAAGCTACGAAATCTAAATCTGAATCCCGATTCTCTATCTTTGATAGTTTCCGAGATATCCACGTTCATATTTACGATTTTTTGAAGTTTGGGGGCGGTTTGTGGGCGATATAGTGGGCGTGGCAAACTTTTTTTTGGGTCAATCGATAGGTATTGATGAGAACAATACATTTCAGTTAAAATTTTTATTCTAGCATCAAAACTGTAGGAGCCACAGTTTTGGGCGGTTTGTGGGCGTAAAAGTAGGCGTGGCACTCTACTGAAACAAACTTGCGCTGCGTAAGAAGCTCAGGAATCTGCACGCCATCTCTATAGCCTAGCTCTCATAGTTTCCAAGATCTCAGCGTTCATCCGGACAGACGGACAGACGGACATGGCTAGATCGACTCGGCTAGTGATCCTGATCAAGAATATATATACTTTATGGGGTCGAAAACGCTTCCTTCTGCCTGTTACATACTTTCCGACGAATCTAGTATACCCTTTTACTCTACGAGTAACGGGTATAAATATACGGTATTGAATAAGCGATATCTAACACAAGTTTTTTAAGTGAGTGGTCAAATAAAAATGCAAAAACAGATTTCAAAATTGTAATTATTTAGTTGCCTGAACTCACCTACAGTCGTTACGCATTAGGCTCGCTACCCTGCGATATGTATCGTATTCGACGTGGTCCTTCGAAATAAAATATCCAATAACCATACCATTGCCCACGTCGGCGCTTTTCAGCTCGTCGATTGTGTGGAACTCCTTGATTGGATCCGATAGCTCCTTTTCCACAAACTGCACAAAGGCCTCCAAAGATCTCTGGCCACGGTACTCCTGATTGCTAATCAATCCATTCCTGACGATCTTTATCGTCGGATACTTAATTATACGAAACTGGTCGGCCAGTATTTCTTCTTTGTCGCAGTTTACTTTTCCCAGGATCACACGGCCAGGTTCGGGGAATTTCTGATGAATCTTCGCCGCCGCCTCCTCGAAAATAGGTTCCAAAATCTTACTAAAACGGCACCACTCCGCATAAAAACTGAGCAACACCAACTCATTGGAATCGATAAATTCGTTCACGTTTTCGTAGGTTACCACCACCGTAGAGTTTCCAGTGACGAGGGAAAGTTGATGAACTGCGACTGCCAGCAAAGTGAGGATTTCCAAACTGCCGGCCACCTTCATCTTCACGCGACTGATGACGTTTGTGGGTTATTTTCAAGGAATGAGACCAAATTGGATTCGACCGATTTAAAAATTAGACGCGATTATAATGGATTCGCCTACCCCCATGAAAGTATACAAATTTTTGAAATCATTTCTGGTTTTATACCAACATTTGCAGTCATGAAGCTGGTGTGTTCGATGAACATCGCTCTCCTTGGCAAGGCAAGCAATTTGGGGCAAATTTGGTAGACCAACATTCAATATATCATTAATAAGTTGATCAAAGCTTTCGAGCTTTATTTTTCAACAAAATTTGCAATGAAAATAAATAAATAAATTACAAAATTGTGTAGTAGGTTTGGAAAATTCAACCTGGGACCCCTATTAGTAAATTCGGGGGTATATGTGATTTTTTTTTATTTGGTCTTTTAGGAATGATTTTTTCCGGTCGGTAAACTCATATTTTTGCCAACTATAATATTTGGATAATTCTATGTCAAACGTGGCATCCAATTCGTAGTAACTTCTTGGAAAAATTTAAAATACATTTTTGTATATAAATATAATTTTACATTTTAAATAATAAATAAATAGCAGATTGTCATCAAGGAGAGGATATCCAAATAACTGGTCCAAAACATAATTAGGGAAAAAACTAATTCGATACATCAAGTTTAAATAAAATAACAGTGCCCAATGGATTCGTTTTGTACGCTTGGTCATTTAAACAACTAATTTCTGTTGGGCTTGATTTTGTGAAAAGTTGTAAATTAAGAGGCTAAAGTGTTTTTTGAGCGTTTTGCTTCCTAGAAAACCACATTGACAAGAATTGTCTTAATATTTTAAATCCAACTAAATAATCCACATTTCTGTAAAAATTTTAGCATTCGGAGAACATGTATTTCTGTATTTTATTTATTATATTTTCCATGTTCAGTATTGCAAATTCAATTTGGGTGCCGCCGTTCTGTAAGTATGCACTTACATTCTACTAAATTTGTATTAACTTAATTACAAATGAACTCCAGGTGACCTTTTAGTAATAGATGCACCTTTAAGTAAGAATGTCAACCAACAAATAACTAGATTCCTACATATTGTCCAACATTTCAGAATGCTCCCATTCTAAAGATTGCGAGAGTAAGTATTTCTTTATGAACATTCTAAATTAGATATTAACTTTAAATTTTACATTAGCATATAGGAAGTGCTTAGGTCCTAAATACACATAATGGTGAAAATAATATAAAATATCGATGCGCATTTCATTATAACATCTTGTAGGGCACCCAATAAAATTCCTTGCCAGCTAAATATATGATATATATGAGTCTTCCAGTAGACTTGGATGCTAATGATGCGTCATGGTCATGGGACGATGTCTGCAGTTTAAGACGAATTTTCAGCAGACAATTTGGCAAGCTGTCAACGCCACTCACAGTTGAAGGGGGCGTGGCAGCTTGGAGATTTTAAGAGGGTAAGAGAATCGACAACTCGGAGCTAATGATTGTCTGCGAAAGGACATCAATCAATCCGAAGTTAAAGCAAAACCACCCTCAGGGGAGAAATCGCCCCGTAAATGTGGTTCTCACATTAAATAAATAAACAAACTTATAAACTCATTCAAATCATATTTAAAAATCATCGCCGAACAGCAGGAGCAGTAGCAACAGCTGTCCGTTTATGAATTATTAGTTGAAGCTTATCAAACGTGACCAAAATCGGAACGGAAAAGTTAATAATAAAAAAGAGGGAACAGCGGTGGGCCAGCTGTTGCTATTGAAGGGCCAAGCAAGTGTGAAAAATCAGCAAAACGGAGGTCCAGGAAAATATTGCGAGTCCCACCCCAAAGAGGAGTGGAAAGTCCTGACAGTTCGAATGGCTCACATGTGCTGTGTTATTATCTTTTGGCCTGACCACAAGACGTGTCAACTTGCGGTTCCATCTACAGCCGAAAATATTTCATATATAAATCAGGCTAAGAAAAACCCTGTAGACTCGTGAGCTTACAAACTTTCTTTTTCAGCTGGCAAGCCGCTTATAAATTTTTCAGCAACATCTTCTACTCGATGCTGCAGTGAACAAAAATCGTTTGAAAGTATCATACGGATATTGAATTTTTATCCAAATATTTTGTTCGTATGAATTATTATTAGGATTGTAGATACATAGATATTAATCCACCACTTAAATAATTATTAATCGGGTGTCACAGAAATCGCTTGGGGACGGTTGCTGTGATGTCCGACATATTATCTATAAAATTGTATAACATTTTTAATGTGCTTTTGAGTAAATTTGCTCTGGTTTTAGGAACAGTCCCTTTAAGGCATACTTTGTTTTAAATCATATACATAATTTTTGCTACAGGGTCTTTGTTTTTGGTTGGAAGAAAGTTAAAATAAAAAAAGCAAATTGACCAGATTATCGAAACAAAGCAAAATCTTGAACTGATGCTTTTAGCAAACATTAATTAATGGAAAATGATTTCATTTAGATATTCATATATTAAAAATTTGTCAGAAAAGGTACACCCAAAACTAAAAAAAAATATACTTTCTTAGAGTCCCTAATATTAATTTTTTTCTGTGCATAAAATCTGCTTATTGAAAGGACATGTGGGTGGTCCGTTTGTCCTCAGTTGTGGTCAATATTACAGGACTTGTCCTACCCAACGAACGTCTTAAAGGCGAGCTCTTAAAGGTCTTCAGCAGCTCGGGGCACCGCCCAAGTTGTCGGGCCATGACTGCCACGGCAAGGTGACGTAATTATAGATGTACTGGTAAGTCGCCAGCCTTCGAGCCAAAGTGCAATGGACGCGAGACAAAGCAACCCTTGAATGCAGCGGACGGCCAGCAAACAAATTCGCAACGGGAACCGGTGTAGCTGCG
This sequence comes from Drosophila subpulchrella, assembly GCF_014743375.2. Taxonomy (NCBI): domain Eukaryota; kingdom Metazoa; phylum Arthropoda; class Insecta; order Diptera; family Drosophilidae; genus Drosophila; species Drosophila subpulchrella. The sequence goes on from NW_023665577.1 coordinate 1,188,811, forward strand.
AAATGTTAAACGTTGAATGCTAAATGGCAAACGGCAAGGACAACAAAGTCAAGGAACAAGAGCCGCAAAAGGGTTGACACGGCCCAAAAAACCGAGTAGCCAAGTGGGCGTAAACCAACGCCGTGCGGTTGTCCTGTAATTAAAAATGGTATGAGTCCTTTGCAGTGTTGAAAACTTAAGATTTCCGTAAACCTTAAAACAATTCACAATCACTTTTTACCATTTGCCAGTATGTATATATTATATATTTATCTCCAAAAATAACCACTTCAAAGCAATGACAGTGTTTTATTTTTGATTGTGTGTTTTATTTTAAACAATAATATAAGATATATTTAAATATACTACATATATTTTTACGTAAATATTTATAAATATTCAAATTGAATATTTTAGACATAATTTGAAAATTATAGATTTTTTTAAAATACCTAGTTAGCTAGAAATAAATGTTAACAAATGGTGTATCCTAGGATTTCTGAGAAGGCATTCAGAATGTTAAGTAAAATTTTATAAATTACACAAATTTTATATATTTTCACATGATTACTCGCTGCTTATACGTATTTTGTTAAAGAAATACAGTCTGAAATTAGCTAAACTGGCAGCTCTGCTCGAGAGTATCTAGGGGATATGCGTTCGAGTTGGCAAGAGTTGAGTTGTCGCAGTTCGGTATCTTGTAATCTGGCAGTTACAAGACGCTGCGACACATTAGCATAAAATCATGATTAAGATACGAAACTTCTCCTGGCAGTGCGTATCCGTATCTATGCTTTAATGAGCATAAGTATCTTATGGGTAATTAACGCACACAAGACAAACGTAAATCAAGGTTATCTTCCGTTCGAGGTAGAGGTAGAGATTCAAGAGCCAGCAAATCCTTTTGTAAGAAAACGCAGTGTGGACATAAATCCGCTTAAAATGCAATTTATAGAATTGTAGAATGGACATCCTTTTTCTTTTTTCTTTTCGGCTAGACGTTTCCGTTTGACGCAGTTTCTGGATGGCTGCAGCTGAGTGGGAAAGTGTCATTAGCATTGATTAATTCGTCCTGCGATTTACATGGAAAAACAATCAATCAACACGTCCTGCTCGTCCTCCATTAGTCAATCTCGAGATTGAGATTGAGATGCACAGCGCCACTTGAACCGCTAGCGAGTGTCAACCGGGCAAAGCCATTCCAAGCTGTCCATCTGCCCTGTCTTCCGTGGATTCCATCCATCTATCCACCCATTTCAGGGACATTAGCAATCACAATCGTCTGCCGTGGGGCACATCATTAACGGCTTTCTGGCGGTGGTGCGGCCTTTCTGGGGCGGCTCATCAGCAAGGCCAAAATGTTTATAGAGCTGTTCTTGCCAGTTTCGGTTTTAATGAATTACCACGCTCCCACCTCGTGTGGGAGCAAAAGTTTCCACTCGGCCACAGTGTTCCCCAATTAAAGAGGTCGTTGGTTTAAGGCAGGTGCTTAGTGTTGGGTGCTCTAATATGTCTTCTAAAAATCTATAGTCTTACTAAAGCACTCACCCTAATAAATCGATAATCGATATTTATACCAATATTATAAACTTATCTATAAATGATAACTACTTTAAGTTAAGTTAAACATTGTTCTAGAATCTAAATGCTTTTCTATCTATTCTATTCCCATGACGACCCCTTGGGATCTCTCTTTCTGTGCTTCACCTAGATCATTGCAGGCATAATTAAGCCACATCAATGTCGTGTTAAGTAGCCGGCCGACTAATGATAGCAACATTTGCAACAAAAGCCAATTGTTGGGGAGAAGGAACTTGGTAAAGAGGGTTCCGAACTTGTGGGGAAACCCATACAAACAAAAGCTTTGGGACTTTAATTTTTATGCGTGAAAACACAGACCAACAAAGGCCCATAAAAAAAAACAAACAAGTAGCGACCACAGGCGGCACTTAAAATGCGAGACATTCATTTTTCTAGGACTCAAACACACAGAAGGACGAGGGGCGGTGGCAAGCGGAAGGACACGGGAAATTCAATTAGCCTGAGAAGTTTCGGGTTGGTTTCACCGTTTGGGCAACGTTTGCTTAGGTAATGTTTCAATTAATTCGGTCCCCGGACCTCAGATGTCTGGTCAGTCCTGCTAATGATGCTGGGTGGTCCTTACAGGGGCGATAGCATTAGATGATCTTTAAGGATGATGCATGGGATTTCCATCTCCCAAAGACCAAATCAAATCAATTGCCCGCAATTAATAACACCAATTCGGGCTCGTTGATCCAGACTGCGACAGCATTTCATTATTTGTTATATATTTCAAAGATATTTATTTGATAAACGCCGCCGACGTCGCCGTCAGACGCCAAAAATCTCATCGCTTTAAGTGGCTCATTTCGGTACGAGAATCGTATGGGTAATGGGTGTGGGCAAGGGTCCTTTGCAGCCATAACCGCAGGCAACACACCAACACCAAGCCGGAAAAAAAGAGCAGGGCTCCACGGCTACCGGGTAACATATCAAAACGCCGCAAATGGGCAGGAAAAAATAAAATCATATGAACACAAAGTGCCAAAAAAAGGCAAACATGCGACGTCGTCTAAAGGATTTGCCCCATGGCAGGCAACGGCAAAGACAAAGTAGCTGTGGACCCTGAAAAAAAGAGAACTGAAAAAGACCCAAAAATGTGCTGAGCCAAGACCACGCTGTGGATATATTTGGGAATTTATGCCGCGATTTCGAAATGAAAAAAGTACGGGAAAAAACGGGAAAATAAAAGTGAAATAAATGCAGGGAGGATGGCATTGGCGGCGGCAGAAGTCAGAAATCAGAAGAGGATCGCGTATTCGGTAGCCCGCAAATGTCAACCAAATAAATTTGAAGACTCTGCTTCGGTAATGCTCTGCCGACTAAGTGATACGCTTTTTGGAGTAGAGTCCTTGGGTTCGAGAATTACGAGTATACATATACATATGTGTTAATGAAATTAGGACTGAAAGTAATGTTGTTGACTGCGTCTTAGTTTTGAAATATTAGGTATTTTAAAAACCGAGGTGCGATATGTGAATAATACAATTTTAATTTATTAACACAAATGTTTGATTTTCACTCTATACGAATATTATTCAAACTCAATTACTGTTTTGTTGAAATTATAAAATATATTTGTTAATACTGTTTAAAATTACATTTTGTCGACTTCTTTTTTACTTTTGATAAATACATTTTTAAAAGATGTTTAATTTAGATGGATCAATAAAAAAATGTAAGCGACAAGCATTTTATGGAAAATAATATGCATACAAAAACTCTATGTAATAATTTATTCAACAAGTCCATCTCTTTTAGTATAATTATGGAACTGAAAAAAATAAACATTTATTTTCAAAGAAAAAGTCTAAGTATGTTTACAAATTTTCTGTATTTATGTAAATAGCTGGTTTGAATATAACTGATTATATTTTACTGAAAGCTTATCCCATTTCAATTCACGACAATATTTATTTACAAGTTTCATACTTAATATTTTTTTTTGTTCTTTCTTCCTTCAACAAGAATATAATATAAACATCTAATGAAGGGTATTCCTCATATCCAATTCATCTTCTGATGCAAGTGAGTCACTTGTGGGACGCTCCCTGCGATTCCGACCTCAAGCTGCAGTGGAGCTCGCACTAGGCAGCGTTAATCCGATATGTGATTACGAGTGTTCTGACTTTAAGCATCTGTTAAATTGGCTTAATCTCCGGCTCAGTGTGCGTGTGAGCCAGCGTCTGCGTTGTTCTTGGCCAGAAGTCGTGTCTCCCGCTGCCACTTTGTAACTGTTGTCATTTTTATTGCCCTGGGAATGTTTTTTGTCCACTGGCCCAGCGCACACGCCCCGCAAAAAAGTTTTTTTTTTCTGCCTTCCTTCCCGATTTCCTCTCCTTGCCTTTGCGACTGGGTGTCCTTTGTACTTGGCTAAACAAAAGTTTTGTCGATGATTTTATTGACCAATTTTTGGGTGCGTAAGTTCTGTATTTTTTCCGTATTTCTTCTGTTGGCAGCAAAGTTTTTTGCATGCCTGCGTCCCAGAAGCCAATGACAGACAATCAGGAATCGAGTTCGTTTATTTTGGATTTTCTTTTCTTGGACTTTTTTTATGGTTATATTGCTTTATCTGCGGGGACTTAAAGTTTTATTGTGATTTAAACACTTGTTAATCGTGTGTGCATATGTCAACTCACTGTCGCCTTCTTTGTATATGTTCGTGGGGGTCAGATTCGGTTTTTGTGAGACTGGGAGATTAAGTTGTTATTGTATATTATGGAGCTCCTGTGGAATGGGAAGTAATAAAAAGATAGGTAAGTATTCTTACGGTTCTGGCATAATTTTTGCAACGTCTGTGACTACCTTAGTGTTAGTGTTGAATGAAATTTTAAAAAACAGTTTACTTTTTTGTGGAATTTATAATTTATTTAAAAATGGCAATAATTATTGAAGTAAAGTAGGTACTACACGTTGCTTTTATAAAAGTCATTATGGATTTGTGAATGTTTTTTTAAGTTTATAAACAAAAAAATTTTTATTTTATTTACAGAAAGTTTATAGAAAATTACTAAAAGATGACGTGTATTAAATTTAAAGAGTAAAATATTATTTAAAATAAAAGTAAGGATATTGCACTCTGTTCGATCCAATTTGCGATGTTGTGATGTTGTGTATCTAAGTCGAAATTTACATTCGCGTAATTCATGTCACCACCAGCGCCGGGGCTCTCGCATCTGGAATCCATCGTTTCATTGATAAATTGTCCCAGTCCGAGGAGATCTGGGCCAGTCCGCTGGACAGGTTCAAACGTCTCGGCTTTGGCAGAGGCAAAGGCAATCACTTCGCTTCAATCTGCGGGTGAGGAGCTCCTGGCCAACTCGACTGCCACATCTGCTCAGCTCCAGCCGGATGAACGATTGTAATCAAAATACAACAAATTAAGGGGAGAGGAGCGAGGCGAGTGTGCGTGAGATCGGGCTGGGTACCTTTTTTAAAATATTTATTTATGCAATTATTTTGCAAGTAGCTCAAAATAAATAAATGAAATGAAATAAAATAGCAGACCCGGCTAACCGCGTACCTGGGACGGGTTCCAAGTGCCCGGGCACGACTTCAATTGACGAGGCAGTAAATTAAAATTTAAATTTATGCCATTTGCCAGTGGAAACTGCTGCCAGAAAGGCTGCTCTGAGCTCTGAGCCATGTTGGTGTCCCGAAAACGGAGAGACAGGGCACAATTAGGTGCAGCTAAAGGTGCGCCCGGCCGTCTTTTCAGGTGATGAGTAGACCCGGCCAAATGGCCAATGCCCGGGGAAGAGGAAGGGGCTCAGTATCGGCCATGTCATCACTTCTATTGTCATCATCTCGCGTCATCTTTCTGTCAAAAATGTATTTATTTATTTGTGCATTGCAAATACAGTGCCCGAGCCCTGAGTAAAACGTCATTGCGGTCACTTCAGCGCGGTGCCCACCTGCCAACAGGTGTTGTTCGATCCCTCGCAGACGCGTTTTGACCCAATTAGTTGTAGTTGTGGCCGGTTACATTGTAAGCTCGGAGTTTATGGCTCGTAAATGTCGCGGCCGGCCAGTGTTCATCATGCTGCACTAACAAACGGTCGAGACTGAGTCGTATACGTAATCTATACGGTCACATAATATACATATTTTTGGGAAGCTCTCTATGATCTCTTTATAAACTTAAACAACAATAAATAAATAAATAAATATGTCTTATAATAAAGAGATTTAAAAAAAATTATATATGTGTGTTCTCTACTGCATATATATTTATCGTATGTGATATAGATTTAGGAAATAAAAACGTTTTGAAGACAATTTCGTCCAAATTCGTTTTTCAATAATTATAGTTATTCTTCCATATTTTCCATGGATTTTAAAGTACCATTTTTTTGAGTATTATGCAGAGTCGTCCAATTTTACTCCATTTGTGGAACAGTTTATTAGTTTTTCTCTTAGAGTAAAAAGATTTTGTGATTACTGACTTTCCTTAACAAGAAAATTAAAACCTTTTTCCGCTGTGCATTTCCGTTAAATGTGTGAATCCGCAACTCGTTTCACACAATTACTACCGCAAATTACTGGGCGATCTTCCTGCACAATTTGAGATACTGCCTTTCTACACTCATTAGCCCAATCATAACTGTGAAGTTGTAAAACCGCCAAAAACAGGAAAGCCAGCGGAAACCACCCAGATCCACTTGCGATACAAAGACATCCTCGACCGCCGAAAGGGGGCCATAAATGGCAATCAACAGACAATCAATGGGTTAAACCCTTTTTGCTTTATGATCCGAAAACAATTTAAGCTTTTATTTGTTTTTGATGCCACCACAACAAGTAATCAGGAGCCGCCAACTTGTCTTCCAAATGGTAGCAAATCAAATTGCCCAACAAAGAACGGAGCGGACCAGAAAAGACCATGGTCCCCACTCCGCGAGGAGCTGGGTGCAATGAGCATACATCATGGCCAGAAGTTGCATTTGGACACTGCCCGAGTAGGAGTCCAATTGATGGATCACCGAAAACCGACTGCCCGACTGCTGCAATTGCTGCTGCTGCTGCTGCTGCCGATGCTCTGCCGCAGTTGCAGTGGGACCAACGCCAAATGAGTTGAGAAGCAGTTGCGCAAAACGAAACCAGCGATAATGATCATGCCAAGCGCAGAACGCGTTAAAGATTTCAACGTCGTCATCAGCGGCAAACAGAAGCGGTCTGCCACAGAGGGTACCCGCTGGAATGAAATCGCCCTAATGCCAGAAAAACAGAACAAGCTTACACTAATTTCGTCAATGTATAATGGATCATGGATGGATAAACCCACATGGACTATTATTCATAAACTTTTATAAAAAATAGTTTGTTTTTATATCCCGATAAGAACTTAAATCATTATGTCCGTTTTATTTAGCTTTTTTATAAATGCAAAATTTTTTTTGGAAGATTTATTTTCACAATTGCTTATTTTGGGTAATTTAATGGTAGAGTTATAGTATCATAGGCCTTAGGCTTGCCCTGAGATTACATAATTTAAGAAACAGTAAGTATCTAATGTATAAATGTGCAAGTTTTTTCGTTGGGGGCTACATTTATTATAAATTTATTTATTATAAAGAGTGATAAATATATTGACGGATTTAAGAAATCAAATTGTTTTCTTCGCGATGTCTTAATATAACGTTTATCTAGTAGGCTTATGGTGCATATATTTTCAAATCTTAAATGACAATGAAAATAAGTAAGCTTTTCGTATGGTCTCAAATATCTTAAAATATTTAATGCATATAATCTAACAAAAGAGTTTTTATTTTAACCACCAGCATTTCTTTATTTATTTTATAAAACCTGTTTTGAAACTAGTTAAAGTACTTCCCTATTTTGAAGAATAAAGTCGGGTTGTAACATCAAGAGATTCTTCTGTCAGCACCTGCAGCATCCACTGTAGCACACATCTGGAGTCTTCGTCAGCTCCTGACCCATCGGCGACCGGACGTAGTCGCTGGCCAAGTGCGATTGCAAATGCACGGAATTCTCATTGAGCCCCCATCCATGGGCAGTCCGCCCCTCGGACACCTCGCCCCTTTCCGCAGTTGGCCAGGCCATTAACGCGGCTTACTAGCACTTGGCATCGGCGATCGGCTACCGTTGCTACCGGTTACTTCTTGGCCATCTTCATCTCCATCTCCATCGGCCGGCACTTCTTCCTCCGAACGGCATGCCCCTTCCACCGCTTCCACCGCTTCCTCCGCTGATGAGTTTAGTGCCGCTCACTCGTCAATGATTTGTACTTTTTTCCCGGTGCGCGGTGCCCGCCGCCTGACGAAAATCATAATAATCATAATAAAATGCAGCTATATCCATTTTAACACCAAAAATACGAGTATGTCTGGCTCCTGCCGTTGAGCCCGGTCCGCGGGATATTGGCGGCAGGGAGGAGCGGAGGACCATTGAAGTATTGCCGTTGTCATGTCAATTTTGGACCTGCGGACCTAGCCAGAATGGCCTGTCGCATTAAAGTCGGTGATTTGTGTTAGGCATCGACGGTAGCCGCTTCTGGGTGGTTCTGGTAATTAAGTGTGCTTAAACGTGCTGAAATTGTATGTTGAACGCCGTGGTAAATGCTAATGGAAAGTTTCCTATTCGCTGTGAGTTGTAATCTCGAAATTATAGGAAAAATAGTTTATTATATATCAATCAAAAGACAGGCCTCCATATTTTACTAAGCTTCTCGCGCAGCGAAAATCAATAAATTATTAAAATTAATTGTAACCAGGATTTCATTGAATCCCTTTTTTTTATGGTTCTCTGTCTTTTAAACTCTAACTTTAAAATAAAAAGCACAAATAATTATAGTTGAAACTATAATATATACGAAGTTATTGCAAAATTTTTTTTTTATAATATTAACTGGAATATTAACTTTATCAGCATGGAAGATAAAGTGAAAATTATGTGTTGCATTAAAACCATTTATGAAATACACATTTAAATACTCCTTACAATTTGGCTCATATTTTCCCATGTACACAATTGTGAAAAAAGTTAAATAAAAAAACATATAAACACTTGCCGAACCGCAAAACAAATTTAGTTACAACAATGACAACCGATGCAGCAGAAACGGCTGTGTATCTGCATCTGAACTTGTATCTGCATCTGCATATTGATCTTGCAACGTTTTGCTGCTCCGTTGCGGCGATTGATGTTGTCAATCAGAGCAGATTTAAACGAAGGTTAAGAGTTGCATACGTTTAATCGGGCAGATCGGGTCCGCGGCTGAAATACGAACTGGGATCCAGAGGCAGAGACCACAAGCAAATCATTGAAGCGCGTAAAACGCGGCAAGTCCAGGATGCTGCAACGAACCCCAATCCGAGTCATCGGTAATGATGCAAGTTTCTCTGCCAGATGCCATGTGATAGAGATGCGGCGCCGCTGATTGCAATCGCCGAGCGTTTACTGTTCGCTGTTTGCATTTGTGTTGCAAATTTACAGCTCCATCAGTGGTCCGCAGGTTGCGGCTGCATCATTAGCCCCACCAAGGTCATGGCAGATCGATGAGGCAATCAGTTCGCGGGGCCAACGGCAAATGGCAACAAATTAGCCAAAGTGATGATGCGTTAAGTGGCAAAATGGCGCAACCGCCAATAAGGAAATTAGTTTTGGCGGTTTGCGGAGCAGCAGGGTGCTAGGGGTTCTAAAGGTTCCAAGGGTTCTGACACTCGTCACATTGCAGTGACAGCTGCCCACACTCTTTGGCACTTTGTCTTTGGCCAATTAAAATCAAATTTCAAAATTTCGAAATGTTCAAAATTTTGTGCAACTGATGACAGTTTAATTGCCGTCCTGACAGCTGCTTTCACTTAGGCACGAGTATCATCATCCGAGATCTGGAGCGAGTTGATATGGGGATGCGAGATAGATGTCCCCGTCGATAAGGTCGCACTCCGCAAATTTTGACATTAATTACTCATCAAATTGTGGGCACTTTAAAGGCGCTGCCTTTTTTCGAAAGTCATTGTCATTTGGGTTTTAAAAGGGTTGTCGTTAAGGGCTGTTTATTTACGTATAATGGATAAAGCTAACACATAAGTGAGAGAATTTTTGATATGTAATCAATTTTAATATTTTTAGAACCATCTGCGGCTTGTAATGAAAATAGTTGTTGATTAATCAAAGATAAAATTATTAAATTATATAGAAAATGGTTTTGTTTGTGTTATTTTATTTAAATTAAATTAAAAAACTGCAAAATTATAAGTCTAAAAGTGTTTCTTAAAGTTCCTTTTCATAATGATATCTCACTTCACATTTGCCATGATAGAAAACAACCAACCGAATTATTATATGCTTTAATAAAACTACCCCGGTCAACGATTAACCTTGAGAACGTCTTCGCGATTTCATGTCCAGTCTCCCCAATTTGTTAGGTATATGCAAATGCGCCAGACAGATAAACACACATTTCCAGCTACCAATGAGCCGATTCAGTAAACTTGGCCCGAACGCATTACCGTTAGAAGCGCCAAATTGCCGCAAAATGGAGATCAATTTGCATGTGAGGCCGCCGCGGGCAAAAGCCAGTAGCTCCAATAACTTCAAATTGGAAATCATAATGCGGCAGCGAGGAGAAATTAGAATATCAAAATTTTTTGTCTGCCGATCGATTGGCGGCTACTGCAATTTTGTTGGCGATAATCGAAATTGGCCCTAATCACGAAGGTCCCAAAATTGCCGCCGATCGTCGCGAGTTCGGAAAACTAACTGTTCATTTTCGATTTTGCATAATCGCTGCGAGTTGTGTGTTGCGGCTCTCATGCAGATCCGACCGATTGCATTAAATAGCAATTAACCTTAATTGATTGCACGATTATCGCCAAACATAGACAAACAATTTTCCCTCCCCTCCGCCAGCAAAATTTCACTTTCAGGCTGTGTGCAATTGTGCAACTTCCGAACGGAATTACAGCCAGCGCATAGAACTGGGGGCCCGGTTGTCTATCATTAGCATCAAAAAGCTATCATCATCATTACCCGAGCACGAGCTCACACCTTGCACGCGATGAGGCTGCCGGATTCGTTGGTGTTGCTGCGGTGCTCTTGGTGTTGCTGCCGTGCTCTTGGTGTTGCTGCCGTGCTTTTGGTGTTGCTGTTAGATACGCACGCAGGCAATAATCATAGGTCAATCATAGAGGTACGGAGGTGTTGCTTTGTAAAGTGCGGTATAATCAGTGGGCATGCAGCAACTATTTAGATTTCTGGGAAGATGCGTACAGTTCTTTCATCTTACACCCAATGTTGTTCTTCTTCAACACTGGACTGATGAAACCATTTATTCTCTGTTTTTCTATTGAACTTTAAAACATGGGCTCTTCGAGGGTTACCTGACATTCAGTTATTAATAGTGTTTTGCTCCAATATTATTGTTGTTCTAAGTATTACGCAATACTTCCAAAAATAGTATAAAGGAACTCAAGAATCCTAATAATACTAATCACATTTTCCCGATGTGATTAAATTGTTTGGTGGTATGCTTACATCAATTTGATGAACACCGCTCCAAAACTCTTTTTGTTCTAAGTGGAACTCAAGAATAATAATAATATTAATCGCTTTAGAATAAATAGTTCGATGGAGTGTATTCACATAAAATTTATGAACACTGGGAACATCCATCTCTACAGGTATTTAATCCCCTTTCCGATTGAAGGCTTTCAGAAGGCTGACATAAGTTGACAAACTTTTCCAGCCAAAGGCAGCCTGAATCGCTCAATCGAGCGGCTACAAAGTTGGGCTCCAAATAGATATATCAGTAGCTTTAAATATAAATCAATAAGCGAGCAAATGGCAAACGCTGCATGTAAGCACTAAATCAAAGTGTCAATACGGGTAACTGATACACTGGAGCGGAGCGGAGTCGAGTTGAGCAGCGGAAATTGAATTATGCCCCGTTGGACTGCGAGACTTCAGGCTGGACATGCATGAATGAGCGTTTGACTGAATGGCTGCCGTTGCTGCTTTTGCCGCTGATGTTGCTGCTGCTGCTGCTGATGTTGCTGCCGTTGGTATTGCTGCTGCAAATGTTGCCGCTGAAACCGCTGCCGTCTTGAGTGACAGACGGCGGACAAGTGGTGCTCGAACTCGAATCGGGTGCAACCACTTTCGTTGGCCAACGGACATCGTCGATCGGCATCGACTGTGTGAATCTGTGGTATATAGTGGAGTCGGGCAAATCTAATGTCCACGTCTGAGCGATTTCCTTTGCAAACCCGTTTCAGCGGGCATTAGATACGATACGCATATGCGATACTATACTTTATGGTCCACAATTAAAATTGTGCGACTTGAGTGCACATCCAGGGAAGTGACTGAGAGGGGGTACAATTTCTTTAAAAATATTAGAAGATTTTTCAATAATATAATTTTTTTATTGAAGAACAACAAATCCTTTATAGGACCAATAAATAATGTGCATTTTTGTAATTTGCTTTGAATAACTCGTATCCTATGTACCTAATCTTATTGTTAATGTCTCATTTATAAATGCTAGCGGGATAGCTGAAATATGATTGGCCAACCAAAAAATCGTACAGAAAAATACTCATTTGGCAACATATAGACTTTAAAAATATTACATTTAAGACCTAATCTGTATTTAAGCAACACATTTTCTTAAGTCCTTTAAAGATAATGGTTAGTGAGTTGTTAAAAAATAAAACGGATTTGAAGACGAACCAGATCTTCAAATAATATTATACATATTATGCATCCAATATGTTGTATATATTTAAGGAATATGCGGTGACTTATTATTTGGCCAACAACACAAACCCCCTCTGACTGAGCCACTGTCCCCAAGAGCCCGACAAACGCATTAAATGAAAATTAGTTGCAATAACATGAAAATTCATAGCTTAATATAAGGCACACACACACGGCACCGAGTGGTAGTTGGCTGACAAAAAACTTTTACTTATACATTCGCCGATTGTGGCAGATTGACATGGGAAAATGCTTATAAAAGGACTGTGCGAAGTGTTGAGTTATGATCTGGGTTTTTGTGCAGCTCGGAACAATAAATAATCTGATTGATTGTTGGCGCAATTTAATTGAGATGATACGTGGGTCCGTCGTTGACAAATCCAATTAACGGCCGATTTCCCATGATCTAGTGTCGCAATATGCAATAAAAGCGAAAGTGTCGCTCATTTGAATATCTGGCTGTCTATCCGCTAGACTGACCACTTTCAATTACCTGACACGTTGAAAAAAGTGTTTTCCGAAACGGAAGTGGAAAGTGTTGCAATTACACAGCCCAAACAGTCGAGGGGGTAAAGTTAGCCAAGCAGCAATACCTGAACAATACAATTCACGAGTATTTGTTGATTTGTTTTAATAAATCATAATGCGTTTTGCCCGATCTAAAAAGGTCCAATTAGAGTCAAATAGGGCAAATCCAAGGGCTGCTATTAAATTCGGATGCCAAACATTTTTTGGTCGGCGATTTCGTCTGCAGGCAGACAAATATTTACCAGATATTTGGCCCAAAGATTAGCAAAGGTTTGCGGTTGCTAACGGCGTTTTGGGGCAGCCAAAGAAATCCATCAAGGGATCATCAAATTCGAAGTGACGTATTACGTTTTCGGAGGCCCAGACTCCTGAGCTCAGGAATGTGCGGACCCAGGCCCCAAAAAATAATGCCTAACTGAGCGCTCGAAGAGGAGATGGATGGAAAAAAGCCAATAAAACATCAACACGAGCAGAATGATAACAACTAAGTAAACGTCTGTCACTCAGTCGACCTGGCCAGAATTTTGATCAGCCAAAAAGAAGAGACCAAAGGAGGAGCACTGGAAAATATGTAAATAACATTAAGATCGATATTGATATGATATTTATAAAAATATATATATAGATCTTTGTCACATCTTTAAAAATAGATCTAACCATTCCAGCGGAATTGTGTTGTTAAATATAGGTTTAAATTATAATGTAATTAAAAGTGTTAGCAAATTTAGATGACTCATCGAAAGTATCATAATTTTTTTGGGTGTATACACAGAACCCTTAAGTTCAAGGATCGGGAATCTTCGATTGATGCCCACGGCAGCTGATCAAAGGCCCCCAAACTTGATTGAAGGCTGAGGGACACTGACGATTGCAGTGCAAATGATAATTTATTAGATTGCGATCTTTGGCCCGGCACAAAAATGTGCCAGTCGCGGAATAGAAGCTCCTCCGGGCTCCTTTGGCATTTTTATTGAATTAATTTAACTCGTCATCGTCTGCATTTCTAATTAAGCCGAATTAATCATGAGCATCCGAGCCGGTCGCAGTGCACTAATTATGCGTAGACCAAACTGGGCTAACCGATCTGGATAGAGTTCCTCCATCTTGAGTTGGTTTTAGTGGGCCGCGGGAGCAGCTGCTGGCGGCGGTTTTGAAAGCATTTTGCCAGCACGATGATCACGATGATGGTACGATTATGATCAAACACTTGATACCGCAATCGCAATGGGAACTGGAACTGAAACCGGGGCAGAACATTGTCGAGCTTTGAACCGAACTCGATCGGGCTTTGATCTCTTCCGACACGCACGACACTCTTAATGTCATTGTTTACCCTTTGGACCCAGACGACGGCCTTGATGGGGACCCCAGAGTGGTATTCGATCAAAAATGCCAAAACAGTTAGTAATCATTTGGCCCTTTTTGGAGCTATTTTTGCACAAAGGAATCACCAAACATTCCACATTTTAATAGACTTCAGTCCTTCATATATAATATGATTTATACAAAAAAGATCATATCCAAAAAAAAAAAAACCATAAAATAAATTGGAAAAACCGTTTAGTCTTATAACTCAGAGTGATAACCATTTCAGTTGTCTCTCAAAATTAAAATTACATCTATTTCATTCCGCTATCCTATTTCGAATAATATTGTGATCATTCTTGAAAATTCCCCGTTTCTTTTCTCAAGTTAAAAAATCATTGCGAATACCTCTTTAAAGACATTGCTCGTCCTAATAAATATAGAACATTTAGCACATTTGGTTATGAAATTTATAACCCAAAAGGGAAATAGTCCATGAAATACATTACATAATTCCCTCATAATCTAGTATTCAGATGGAAAATTTTACACTAATTTGCTTAATGCTCCACGAAATATACCATTTAATTCCCTTCTAATCCGGTCGGTAAAGTTGCCCTCTACAGAAGCGGATCCCATATTTGGCTTGGAGGATTCCCTGGCAGACTCATGTCAGGTTTCCTTACAGACATGTGTGTGTGTGTAACCTGCCCCTTTTTAAACCGCTTAATAAAGTCACTTAAGTCGACCTTTTGACTACGTTACAATTGACACCCAGCACAAACACACAGACACGGTGGCAGGAGGGGTGTTTGTGTGTTGACAAAAGTTGTTTTTGGACCCCGGGGTGCTGCCATTGTTGCTGCTGTTACAAGATATATGCACAAAGGGGCGGCGAGGGGATGGGTCGAGGGGGGCGGCGTGACAGGCTGTCTTTTGTTGCGGTCAACCGGAAAACTGCAAAACATGTCGCCCGAGCCGCTTCCTCCCTTGTCCTTGTCATAACAACAGCCAGCTAAAAAAAGGATCAGAAACAAGTCTGTCAAGTTTTCAGCTTACAAAATACCTGTCGCCGCTGGATGTTTGCTATGTGTGTGTGTGTGTGTTTGCAACCTCCTCAAATGTGATAAATACGTGCAACATAAAATTCTGAATCATTAATAAAAACGGGGGTTGCAACCCCCCATTCTCGCTGGGCCTAAGCAAACAGGATGAGTTTGTCCTGGAAGTCCATTCCGTTCTGGCGCAAGCAATTCGCCGTAGTTGCGGTTGAAGTAATTTGTACAATTTTTCAGCCACATCATGTGTTGCCCCATCTCTGCGTTTGGGGCAATCTGCGCATCATCATCATCATCAGCAGCAGAAGCAGAGGATTCCTGCGATGTCCTGGCCCACATGATGGCCTTCCTGTTGGTCATTATGGTCATTAAGCCCCATGCTACACGCATCTTAATCCCCGGAACACAGACAACCGTACTCCAAGTCCTTTATGACGGATGGCCGGAATCGTACCTTTAATTTGATCAGATTTTGTGAGTTGGAAAAATGGCTGAAGCATTAATCCTGGCACAGATATGTAGGTCAAAGTTAAAGAGGTGAACCAGTGAGTAACAAATACTCTTTGAGTTTGTGGTGCTTATACTTTCTTGGCACTAATTAAAATGTATATACCATTACCCAAGGCACAACCTCATCGCCTCAGTTAATTCTACACACTTATTTTCAACCATTATTTTTTGCACTTGGCTTAAAAATGTTCCCGCTTTCTGTACTTTATAATTTATGAGGCATATGTTACCAGGCAAAAGTTACTATGACACAAGGTTGATGTAATCTAAATAAAAACGCCGGGAAATCCAAACAATGCCGAACAAATTCCGTTGCTACCTTTTACCAGCAAAAGAATTTCACGCTGATTTATTCGCTTTCCAAGGTATGACAAATGTAGGATGAAAATAGAAAGAATTCACATTAAACGGCGATTTCACAGCTCAGCCTTATATTTTGTACAGTTACTTACAGAGTTGACCATTAAAGATGGACCCCGTCATCTGAGTTCATTGACATTCTGCACCGATGATTCACAGAGCACTTGACAAATGAATTAGCTCAATTCACTCACAATGCGATACAATGCATGTCTTTCAATGGCAAAGTCAAAGTGTCAGGCTGAAGTCAAAATAACAGTAGACAGAACCCACAGAAATATATAGAGAAGTCGCCGACAAGCAAACAAGTCACACAAACAATCAAGGGCTTCCTGCTGAAACATTGCAAACTTCCGACAGGCCAAGGAACAGGGAAACATATGCCGGCAGTGTGGGCAGCGACCCCGCCACCGACCCCACCATCAATATACCAATCTACAGTTCCAGCCAAATCCACGCAGAAAAATATTCTATTAAATTTATTTTATTTAACAATTTGGGATTAGCGTACAATGTTAAACTGGACTTCGACTCTGGCTGTAGTTAAATAAGCCTAGGTGGCAGATTCTATTAATTTTTATTGTATCAATCTAATCACATATTTTTTAAACAACATTACATTTGGTTGATGTTGTTGTATGTATAAGAAATACTTGAAGTTCGTATCCTATCTTACGGAAAAATGATTTATTTGATAAATTTTAAGCTTCTAAATTTTGGAAGCTGGATCTATAGGGTATATATTCAATGCAATATATCCTCTGATTTGCAATAGAAACTATTATTATTTTTTCGGGACAAGCTGCTAAAAACGTTTTCATTCAATCCATTTAATTTCGAAATTGCCTTGCCAAATTTTTCTCAGTGAAACTTCTAAGGAGCGAGTGTAGTTGAAATATTTTTGGTGATTTATTTGCAGCGCGTAGTTTGTGGCATGTTCACTGCCGACAAAAGACGAGCCAGCGCCAATAAACAAATTGCCGACGCATTTTGTCAGCCCTTACGGGGCCAGGATTATGTTAAACAGTTCGCCAGGGCCCCAAGAACCAAGGAACCCGTCCGACTGCCAGTCTGTCTGTCGAGACCCTCGATTCGACTCTTCGGGGGTCTCATTCTGAGCGGAGGATGAGTTGGGCGAGTGATTTAAATGAGCGTCTTTAGAGCGCCACTTAATGTGTCATTGAATTTAAATCAATTTGCCGTTGTGTGATGTTTAACTTACTTTGGGGTACTCCTGTTTCAGATATTTTTTTAAAATTAGGTATCTTTATCGGTTTTTCGGTCTTTGTTGCAGATTCTGTGTCCCCTGAATAATAAGAACTGAATTACATTAAAAATAAAGGTTTTTCAATAATTCCAAAAATTTGAATATCTTGTCTTTTGTTTTTTATTATATTTAATAATATCTTTTATGATCTTAAATAATAAAAAATAATTTAATAAAATAAATTATAGTTAGAAAATAATTATTGTTAGATTTCTTTGTTTATTGCATGTAGAGGTAACCGATAGTTGAAATAAATTTAAACATCTCCATTTTTAATTTAGTTGTTTTATGAGTTGGAGAATTTTGTAGATAATTATTACTAATCCTGGAATGCCACGACATCTTGCTTAACCAACATTGCACATACGCCCCATGTGTTTATTGTACGCATATTCAGCTATAAAGATTACCAGCTGAAGGAATCGTAGACAAGGCAATCCATTCACATTAAGGCCGCCCCTCGCTGGCCAACTTTCAGACGACAGTAGCGCCTGCAGTGAAATAAATCACAGAAATATGTCTTTCATCTCGGCGCCTGCAGTTTGCAGCTTTGCAGTTCAGTTGGAAGTTGGTCTTCAGCCTTCTTTGCTTGGTAGCAATCACCGCCGAAGCGCCTAAATGCAGGCCATACATCATCGCACATGCCAGATGGCCGGCCACGCCCCAATCCGAGTGTTTGTCGCCTTAATTACTAGCCAGCACCTCACAATATTTGTACAGTAACTGCAGAGAAAACAATTATTAGTTTTTATACTTATAAACTTAAAAATAAATAATAAAAACCAATAAAAACATACATTTATACAGAAAAATTATAAATATATAAATATTTTAAGGGTAAATGTGGCATACCATAATATTGTAAGTAACGTAAAAATAATATATGTTTTTTCACATACTTAAAGTTTTTCAGAACAGAAATTCTTTGGCACTTCGAAACAAAAATATTTTATAATTTCATTTAAAATGATCTATGATGTAGCTAAACTCGATCGTTTTTCTCTGTGCAGTGTAAAACTTGCAATTTACCTGTGATTCTTGATGAATGAAAGGCGCCCGAGATTCAGAGGAGATTTGAAGGGGGCTCGTGCAGGGGATTCTGGGCCCCTTGATTGGTGGCTAGATCATTTGTCAAGGAACTGCATAGAATGTGAGCGCCCTGAGGTCGCAGCGGAAGCTGTAATGAGTTATTCGAGGCAATTAACTGGCGAACTCTTCCCCAGGGTCTCAGATGTCTCCTTCTTCCTCCCTATAAATACTGCGCCATCTTCTCCCACATAAGTTTTGGATAACTGCTTTCACAGACACAATGTACCTTGACTTGATAAACCACTAAAAATAATTTACGACTTTCTTAGGAATTTAAATTTCAACGCCATTGCCCTTTCTCTCTCCTCCACAATATTTCCTTCTCTTTCTGGCTATCCCTTGTTGGTGTTCAAATACTTGAGATACTTTTTTAGCCGCAACGCGAAAATTTATGCGCTGCATGTGTGTTTGAGTAGGGCTCACAACAACCTGTTCCGAACGCCTCACCCACTCGGTATAACTTTCACACTTGGAGAAAAACCAAAACAAACTGAAAACATTTCTGAATCAAGTAAAATAATTATTAGTTACGTAGTACACATAACAGATATATACGGGTGCTATACATAAATCTTATTTAATCTTACCGAAATTTGTTTGGAAATAAGTTGGGTGGGATTTTAAAATAATTACTCCTCTGAATTATTTAAAAAAATGTATAAGTTCAAAAAGTTTTTAGGCCAAATACATTTAATTTTATAGTGAACAGCTCATTCTTTTGCATACTTTTATATTTAATATTTATGTCTTTGAAGCTTTTTTAATTTAATTGATGGAAGTTATTTATGGCTTATTATTTTCTATCCTTTCATCGAGATGGCTGTTTATTTCAGAACTGAACCCATGACCTTAAAAACTAAAAACCTTTTTCAGTGCATTACAAAATACACTGTGAGCCTTTTTATTTCCGCTTAGATAAGTTTACTTCATAAGCGACACTAAATTATATGCCAAGAATGTGTTTGCTGGTCGCCGTTTCTGGTAGACATCTTGTTCATTGTTGTGCCTCTTGTTCTGCCACTGTTATTATAATTTATGCAAAAATATTTTCGTCTGAAAAATACTAGTACTCGTACTTTTGCGGTGGTCTCCATAACCGGCAGCCTTGGCTCCTTCTCCAGACGTCAGAGATGCGACCGCCTTATCCACATCCGTATCTGCTGGGAGCAGGGCACGTACACGGAGTAGTTTTGATAAATGCTTAACTTGGCCAGAAACAGGGGAAAAGGGGTGCTGCAAGATAATAAAATACACGTATCCAGGTCTTGGCTTTTTGGGTATTGGAAGTCTGTTTGTGACGGTTTTTTACTACCAAGTGTTGGAAAACGAAGTGTAAATTGTTTTAGGTTCTGTAAGGATCAAGGATAGGTTAAAGCAACCAAAATAAGTGAAATAAAGGCATTCAGGCAAATTAATACAATTAAGTTAAAACATCTGTGCGAATGAAAATAACTGCCAATTTGCAAGAAAAAGAAAATTTATAAGCACATGGACAAAATCCCTCCATCAGCCAGTGCAATGTCAGAAATGCAATTTTCTAAATAAATCGCAATTCAACCCCCGAAGCGGAGCAACACGAGCAATTTGTGTCCCGGTGGGCGTTGCCCAGAGCGAACATTTGGATGACGAGCGTCCTTGCAGCGTCTGCAAAATCTGCATAGACGTCACCTCCCTGAGTGGAGGAGAAATTTTGGGCTGCGCAAGTCTCGAAAAAGGGGAGCCACGCCCCTAGCACTGGTGCAACAAAAACAGCAAGTTCAAGTTGAACGGGGTGATTTAATAACGAACTTGCAGAAAAAGCACGGACCCGGGAAATGTGCAATGTAAATGGCAAACAACAAAGTTGACATTGATATCGCCGTGTCAGAGGGAAAAACCAGCTATGTCGGTTGTAAGTGGAAGAGTTCTTTAATATAATAATTGCTTAGATACTTTGTAATCACACTATCATTTCATCTTTTTGTATTAAAGGCCTTCGTCCTTTTTCGTCGAATTCTTAAATGTGTCAAAAGAGTGTACACCTGGATAGATAATTTTTCTAAGAATTGAGCTTTGCCAAACGAAAAAAGAATTCAGTCTATATAAGATCTAGTTAAGATAAAGTTTGCAGACTTTGTAATGATTACATTACCAAGCTACTTTTCATGCCCTTACAAAGGCTACTTTCATTTTTCCTGCGATGACTGTTCAGGAAAGTTGTGATTTTAAAAGTAAGAAATTGTGAAACAACTAAATACCTACACATGTATTTATTTTTTAAATATTTATCATATTTCTTATTAGTGAAATTGTAGAAAAACATTTAATATATTTTTATCGGGCCTACCTTTACTAATAAAATAAATTTTATCTATCCAAATCTTAAGCCGGGTTAAATTCAATTAGAATAAAAGAAAATCATACAGACTTTGATTAAATAAATGTATTATTGGTTTATGAAATTCCAAACTTTTGTGTTATTATCCCGAATTCCATCGTATGGCTAAATAAATTTTATAATACTTCGAGGTATTTATACAAGATGATACGTTTTAATAAGATGTCAGTTCATAACTGTTTTAGAACATACATTTATTAAGCTTTTTAAATTATTAGGCAATTATTCAAAATACAGCTGAGCTTATCGGAATGGGAGAGGGTATCTTAAGTCTTGTCCTCTGTACTCTTCCTCGACCGAATGCAACTAATCCCTTCCATATAGGTTCTTCTTGGGCTTTCCTCCCAGCTGGGCAGCCCACCTAGACATCGGCGGCCGTTCCGCTGCCGTGACTAATATGGCACCGACCGATGGCGATGGCTTAGACCCGCAGTACTCCTACTGCCGGCCAGCCAGCACTATAATCAAGCCTTGCACTTCGCAGCTATTAAGCCATAAAATCCGAGGGGAGCGGGGCGGGGAAGCCCGGTGTCTCTGCAAGCGGCACCGGCTGCAGAGTCTTTTCTCCGGCATGGCTTTTAATTATTGTTTACATTAAATGGTCATGAGTCCACCGCTCCGCAAGTCGAGGCATTGGGCGTAATTCGCGTTTAAGCCGCGACCACTACCGTGTACTTAAACAGCGATTAGGCCTGGTCAGACTCTCTTCGCGTAATTAACGTGCGGCGGGGGGCTGGGGGAAGATCGGTGGGAATTACTGTGAGAACCTCGGCGGTTTGTGGGGCAACAGGTCAAAACGGAGATTTGCCAAAAAAAATGCCACTTCCTGTCCTCCTTTAATTCGCTTTTAAAAGTGGCAAAGTTTTTAATTAAGCACTTCAAGTGAAGGGTTATTTGCCCCATCATCATCCTGTGAAATTTTGCACACGTCATTTCCCGCTCGGCATGAATTTGCATTTTCCCGAGCCACCAGCTCATTTCAATATCCTTTCGCTTGTTTTCCCTGGGTAAACGATGTGGGGGGTAGTTGGGTTGCCAAGAGCTAGACGAACGGAAGTCATTTGTTTAATATGCGCCGACATTATCCTTTATTATGGCGGTTTTGCATTTCTGTGGCTTATGAACTGGCACGGCATCGAGCAAAAGGGACGGAGGGTCGAGCGATTGGGTCTGCTGTGCAAATTCAAATTCGGTAATGGTCCTGGCACTTTTTGCCGAAGGTTGTAAAATCAATTAAGTGCCTTAAATTGTTGGAAACTTAAAGATTTTTGGGAATGGACTTGAATTTTACTGATTGAATATTGATTAAAGAAAATTAGCTATTGTATTGGCGTACAAATTATGAATATACTTTTCCAAATTTTGCAAACATTAGGTAAACATTTTTTTAAATAGAAGGCTTTTTTAGCTTATTGATAGAAATGTAATGTACAATTTTTTTAAAGCTATTTTTAATTGCACAGTTTCAGCGTCAAACATATAACACGTACAAACTCGCATGCCAGTTTTCAACTTAAGATACTTAAAGTTGGTACATTTATAACGTGCATTAAAATATCCTCACTTCCCTCAACATTTCAAATCCTTGAAGGGTCAATATCTGTAAATCGTTTTATTGCTAACGTTATTGCCAATTTCACACCAGGCGGGCCAACTTTTTCCAACTTGCCAAAAACTTTGTAAAGACCGTGAATACTCAAGAGAAAATAAACTATTGAAGATGACTCGTCAAAGACAATTTTCTGTACGGGTTGCAAATCATAATGCTTTAATTACAACCAAGTAAATTATTATATACCAAGATTTATGACTTCATTCCTGTTAAATAATTAAAGAAATATGATTCTCCAAGGAAAAATATTGTATTATTTGTCCTTCTGTCTCACAAATTATATTCGCATTTGTCGCGCTTTTCCAACTCCAACGACACACTTTAGCATATCTCCAGAATTTCATATGTCTTGGATATACCCATTCCCTAGTCGTCATCCCCAAAAATGCCCGAATCCTTGGCTTCCTTTCACAGAATCAGGATCTTTCCTTTTCGACTCGGCTCACATAAATCATTATTGTCGCTGCGTTTATTTTTGACTTTGACAGGACTACCACTTATGTGTTTATGTTAGCGTTGAGAAGGAGAAGCTGAGAAGAAAAATGGGAATGAGATTTGAATGGAGAATGTGAGGGAGAATGTCTAACAATTTTTTCGTCCTTTGTTTAATTTGTTTCAAAGTCTTGATAGAGAAATATGTTTAATATACAATTCTTTATAATTTTTGGAATACTACATAGCAAGCATTTAGATAATATCTCTGTCAACTTGTCGTATAGAGATTTAACTAATTACTCAGTCCACGGTTATGAAAACCAAAAAAACCAAGCAAATTTTCCTCTTTTTTTCATAGTCCATTTAACTCACCATTACACTCTGGAGTTCTACACTAATTTCTACAATCTCGTCTCGGGACATTTTAATTAATACATTTTATAAATCACAGGCAGGACCCCCATCTTCAGACCCGATAAGGGAGCGAACTTACTTTGCAGCCCCAACCCCAGAAGGACACATACAAATTTGCATGCCGGACATCGCTGGACATTTGCTAAATGACCACAACACTTAGGCCAAGATTTATATGCACTGGCCGGCTTGGGTTTCATTGTAGCCAAGTTGGTGTTTACTTTTGAGTGAGCACACACAAAAATAGAGATATAATTGAAAGGGGTCTCCGCTCGAATTTTACACACTTCATTTAGCCTTTGGCTATTGCCTCATCCCAGAAACGACCTTCTGGATTGCAAACTGTGGGCGTTGATTAGTTTGCTTAGCTAAAAAATTAACCCAAAGCCAAGCACTGCGGAGCATAAAATGTCCCCCGAAAAAAGTTATGGAGGGAAAGAGTTATTTGCAATAAATTTAAGTGCTGGGTGGACCGGTTGCAAAAAGCGAGCACTGGAAGTTACAGTTTCTAATTTATGACAAATGCACATGCCCGTCTTGAAGTTTTTGGCCTGACCAGGAACCCAGACTGAAATCGAGACTGGACCAAGTCCCACCCACCTCCGTTTGTGTATCGTTACTCGGGGAAAACTTATCGGGCGATGGGTTTTGCGGTTTCGAAATGCGGCGACTCGATTTCCAATTTACTAAATTTGCATGCTCAAGTGTTGCGTAAAGCGTTGGTTTTAGTTTCTGAAATTTGCAAGCATTTGTTATGATAAATTGCACAGCAGGCGGTGCTGCAATAATAAGCAGGGGGCTGAGCTAAAAGTGGAAAATTCAATTTAGGAATTCATACAGAGCGAATGGAGATGGACGGTATAGTTGTAGATATAGAAGTTTAAAAGGTACAACCAAATATTATAATTTATCTATGATTTTATAAAGTAATTGTTTCTTTAAAAAGGATTATGGCTTTAAAATATGCTTTAGTACAGGTATACTTCCCAAACGAATAATTTTCTGTGTTGAACATTATTGATAAAGGCCTTAAGACACTTTATTTTTTGTTAACTGACTGGATTTATTTTCAAATGTCGAAATTTTAGAATCTGTATAATAAATCATGCTTAGGCTACCATGACTTTTTTAAAGAAATCCAAACAGCTAGGCAAAAATAAAGCAAGTGTCATAAGGCCTTAAATTTGGTTTCACTATTTTCATAGGGGCCAATAAGTACTGACACGCAGATAATGTTATTTTGCTTAAGCAAACTTGTATCCTTAGAGCTCGGAAATTGTAATCAACAATTGCAATCTTAGTCACGCCCCTGGACAAAGTTGTGCACCCTCATCAGTGCCAAAAACTATTTTCAATTACAAAACAAGCTCCTGGAGCAGTGACTTGGGGCAGAAGGAGCTGGCATCCACAATTTAATCACAGCATGTGGTCGGAATATCAAATTTTCGTATCGAAATCGAATAACTCACCAGCCGAAATGCTGGAAGTCAGCAATTATCTAAAAAGCGAGCAGCAGCGACATCCTGCGAAAAGGATAATAGTGCTGAGGCAAACAATTTGCACGGACCAATTTGGAATGTGTCCCGCTGCTGGCGTATTTACACAGAAAGATTTCCAAACATGGCAGAAAGAAGAGCAGCCCATAAATCACTCCACTGGGTACAAAGGCCGAATACCAAAAGGATGTGAATTATATACAAATGATTTGACATGGCCAGGACATCGGGGGTTGCATAGCCAAAACATATTTCAGTAGCCGCGGAGACGATGCCAAAGTTCGAGATAAGCGGAGTTGGCAGATAGAAAAATCTGCGAAAGCCTTGGAACCTTGGAAAACTATTTCATTTTAAAATGGCGAGCGATTTAAATTATACATCCTTATAAAATCAGTAAAATTAGGTTCCAAACCTTATAAGTAGAATAGGAAAGTAAGTATAAATGGCCTGTAGTTGAAAATGAATTCCAAGGGAAGCATTCAACGAGGACATTTAAATTCAATTTTCCTCCCTTTTGTTATCTTTACAAGAGCTCTCCAACTTACTCACCCATATTCGATGCGAATCAGTTTTAATTACCATTAACATTCTGGGCTGGCCAGCATCTGAATTTCCAATCCGGCCTCGAACAAGCTTTCTTTGTGCACATTTTAATTGCCTCGCAGACCCCTGGGCCCCCGACATCGGCTATTAATGAAATGCTTTTTAAATTATGTCATTAACATTGCAGCCTGTGCCGTCTAGGACTGGTTTATCTTGGCCAGAGCCAGGGTTCTGGATAATTATGGCATATTTTTATTGGCTCGCCATCGAATCGGAATTAGATGCTTGTAAATAGCTCGCAACAATTATTTCATTAGGTTTCGAGCCTGCTGAGGTGGTTTCTCATCCGCAACGGCGAGGGATTTTCCCAGTACAGCCCCAGATCCCGAGCCACGGGATGATAAACTGCCGCAGAGGAAAGGGGCGCGGTCATATTGGCCCTATTATAAATGACTGGATGTGAACCGCCTGTCATGTTTTATCTTTATTCCCGTGCATTTTCGGCGGGCAGGCGGCGTGTCTGCACATTTTCCGATTCATATTTTTCGCCAGCCAGCACGATGACGATAATGGCGCTTGCAGGCCCACTGACGTTTCTAACAAAGTGACTCGCATTAAGGATAATAGAGGCAACTAAAAGCAAGCCACCACAACATGAAACAAAGCAGGCCAGAACGGAGCGGATCCGGAGGATGAGCCTGCGATGACTGCCAGCGATTTGCGCATCATTATCCCTGGGAGGAAGGGAGGACTTTCGACAGAGGTCCCTGGCCCCAAGATGTCCATCAACGGCCAGAAAGAAAAGCTGCACTGCCTCCTGGCCGCATATCCTGGCACTTCCTGCCGCTGACGGTTTCGTCGTCATCCTGCACGGAGAAAAAACTTTATTTATTTATTTATTTATTTACAAACTGCTTGCTTAAAGTTAAAACTAAATCCACAGGGGTAGGCAGCCATAGCTACTTAGAAAAAAGGTTATAAAGTCTATGTTTCTACTAGAAATAATAATTCAAAAAATTTTTCAACTTCTACTTGTCTTATTTTTAATCGGGTTTGGTCTCTAATTCTAATTTATGGAGTTTTAAATTTTGCTTTCTCCCCTTTACCCATTGTAATTTTGGTCACCATCTTGTTATTTTCTTTCTTCATCGATTTGACAAAATTTTCAAAAATAAGGGGTCGAAGAAGTACCATTTACATATATCAAATTTACATTATTCCATAATATATATGATAAAAAAAATTACCATGGGAATATTGAATTGTTATTTACAATTTTGTGTGTGTAATAAGATGATTCTTAATGCAAACATTATCTTATTGAAAATCTATTTATTAAAATCAGTTTTTAGGTAATTTTCTTTCAGTGTCACGCTCTAGGAATGATTTATCGTCGCCCAGAGGTCTCAAGTGTCGCACCCCCAAAAGCCAGGGAATGTCCTGCAATTGACAATTGTCCATTGTGTTTGAGGATAAGAAGATTTCGCCTTTTCCATACCTCCACTGACCAAACCTGAGCGAGCCAGAAACTAAGCAAATATTTATTAAGCGAATTAAAGTCGCGTCTCACAAATTGCCGGCAAATCCCCCGAATACAAATGACTGGAGATTTCTCATGGCGAAACATTTGATGCAGGTCATTTCGACACCGAAACAGTTGCCCCATGACTCGGCAGCTTCCACCAACGAATTATGCGCTCTGCCGCCTCATGTTCTCCAGCCAAATCTTCTGTCATCATTAGTCAAAGCTTTAAGCCGATTTAATCAATAGCAATAGCCAAGCGGAATAGGCAAGACATCCCAGCTCGAGTGTTAACACAAACCAAATTGCGTGTTTTGGCCGAAAATTATGAAAATTAAATGGAGTCTCACGTGCCATATGCCGGATTTAACCACCGTGTTGCCAGCTGGTCCTGTCGCCTGAAATTTTGGTAACCGTTCTCAAGAAACGGAATTCAAAAGGGCGGCCGAGGGACTGCCACTCATTAAATAATTACCGTTTGCTCTTTTTTACAGATTCCATTTTACTTTGCGTTTTTGTGGCCATGTTTTCGCCCCAAATCACACCACTTAGAGACGGGATAATAAGAACACTTTTAGATCGACCATTATGTATTTCTTTTCTATCTGGTGTGGTTATGACTTTTGGCAGTTGGATAAAAAAAATGAACTTAACGGGTGAAAGTTCCTGCAGTGCTCCCAAAATAACATTCATTTCGTTGAAAACTAATGAACTCGAAAATAAATGCTGCATATGCATACCTACAAATGTTTGTGTGTTTTTTTCTTGCGTTTTCTTTTATTATTAAAATTTTTATTTTATCACTTACTTATGAATAAAAGTGCGTTAGTCGATTTCTAGTGTAATTCAATTGAATATTAAATTTTGTGTGCAAATTAGTAAAAGTATGAAATTTGTGTGCGTTTTTTTAGCAATATCTTTGGGCAATAGCCTTAACCTTGCTTCCGGGAATCACTCTTATACAAACTCTTAGTGTTCTCAGAAGTGCAAACACCTTAGGGTATACGACGGCAAGCGTGTTAATAGGCGTTTCATGTTCCGCAGAAATTTAAATTAAAGCGAGTCAGAAACATACGCCGTACGACAAATTTCGTTAACTTCTCCAAAACAACTGTGTAAATATTTGCAAAGTTAAAACAACATTCTTTGCCAACGATCAAGTGACTCAAGCGAGACAAGACTGCGATCAGTCTACGTCTGAACGCCGATTTATCCAAATACTTATATCTTACGATTCCAGTTTTCCGTTATCTAACCATGTCTAATCGCAATCTGGTTAAAGTTTTTCTTTTGGTGGCATTGCTCGGCTTGAGTTTAATGCCATTTAGCCAAGCACATCCGAAACGTGGTCGTAAGCGGTCCTTCGGTAAGCGGTTAAATATTAAAAACTTTAATTTAGAGTTAAAATTTGATTTCACATTATACTTAACACAACAAAGTGTATAATTCTCTACAATTGTATGCCTTTCTCTCTGTAATTCAATAGGCTTGGGTCTTGTGGGTGGAGTTGTAGCTGGTGGAGCTTTAGGCGCCCTTGCGGCCAGGGCCCATCAGGCTCCAGCTGCCGCACCTGCTCCTCCGGTGGCGGTCGTCCATCACCACTATCCTTCAGGTGTCCCTGCTCCCGTTGCTGTGGCGGAACCAGCCCATCCAGATTCCAAGAAGACGACCGTTATCGAGACCGGCACCCCCGATGCCAATGGATGCTACAAGCAAACCATCCGCGAGCCCAATCCCAACAATCCGAAGTCATACACGGAAACGCAGCATCTGATTTGTCCCACGCTGCAGCAGGCCAACCAGCCAGCTCCTGCGATTGCTCCAAGTCCTGCTCACGTTCCTGTGATGCCGCAGCCCTTGCCGGTGTTCCCTGCTCCCGTGGCAGGACCTCCTGCTCCTGCTGCTGCCCCTGCTGCTCCTGCTCCTGCTGCTGCCCCTGCTGCCCCTGCTGCTCCTGCTGCTCCTGCTGCAGTTGCTCCAGCTCCCGTCCCAGCTGCAGTCGCTCCTGCTGCTCCTGTAGCCGTCCATCCTGCTGCAGTTCCTGTGGCTGTTCCAGCTCCCGCTCCGGTTGCCCCCGCTATTTACCCCAATGCCGGACAACCCCAAGTAATCCTTCTGTCCAAGAAAACCGTGTACTACCCTAAAAAGCGATCATCAGCTCCCACACTCAACATTCCGCAGGGAGTGCTAATGATGCTGGTGATCTTCTACAGCATTAAGGCTCTTATAATTTAAATCAAGAATCGTTTGTCTTTATTAAGTTTTTTTTCAGATTCAAATGAATAATCTATCTGTTGCGTGTCTTCCTTAGTGTCCTTTAATAAAACGTAAGAAAACCAAAATCGTATGTTGCCTTTAAAAATGTTTGTATAATCCACCAGATAATTTTTTCCAGAATCAATAGATATTAAAAGCCCTATGCAAAATTTTTGAAGTTTTGATAGTATCGAAACATTATTTGCTAACAAAAAACTTAGATTTATAAAGGCATCGATGTATAGAACACATTTCAAGTCCGTTGTTAACAATACAAATTGTTAGGGAAGTACGTCATTAGTGCAAGAAGTAAAAGAGGACTACTTTTTGGAACCTAGGTCAGCTGTAACTGAAGTGCGAAAATGTATAGCTTATAGTATATATAGGTACCGCAAAAGGTAATTACTTACCAATGACCTATGTTAAGGAAAACATCCGAACATACATACATACATATTAATATTATTATTAAATTAATAAATCTATAACGATTTAAAATATTGTTTAATTATCTAAGTAATTCATCTAGTTTAAAAGCGAATTCCGATAAGCGTGCAGTATCAGTTGCTGGCCACACCAGGTTCCGGGCTCGACATAACAGTAACTTGGATATACAGTAACTTGGAACATTGAAAAAGTTGAAACTAGCGATTTATAAAATATGAAATCAACCAGTGTTTTTCATTTTGCAATTGCCGAACAATACCGCGGAATAACCGCTTTAATAATAATATAGTTTACCAGCTATTCAAATTTTTCCAGCCCCGTGAAAAAAAATCAGTTGTGCTATCGATTGTTTTACAGAAAAAGAATCTACGTCATGCGACCCCTAGCGTTTGATTACAAAACTTTTGATTTATACATGGATATATTTACGTCTACATGAATCTTACATACTTCTTACGGTGGATTTTTGGCGCCATATTTCAGAAGCAAACTATTTTACGTTTACAATATTTTTTCAGCTATCTGGCAGCATCTCAGCATAGATGGCGTGTTTAAGCTTCCAGTTTGAGTTTCAAATTTAGTTGGCCCTTAAAACAACGCATAAACAGTTTTATTTTTTCATACTTTAAATAGGTTAAAGAAAAATCCAGCACGTGATGTCATAGTGGCCATTTGTGTGATGTCAAAATACAATTTTTAGTAATTTTCAATTCGTCAGTCAATAACTACGTAGTTTAGTTTTCTAAGGTGAGCAAAAAATGTCTTTCTCACCACGACAAAACTCCACTGAAGGTCCTTTGTGCCACTCCACTCCGAGATCGGAGAACTATGCATCTCAGATCGAGTCCAGACCTGTGGCCAACCTCCCCGTGAGCGTTTATGGGTGGTATCGAGTGCTTGTATTCAGCAGCGATCGTCGAGAGTCCATCAACCGAGTGCTGCGACGCCTTCGATGGATCTTGAACCCTTTGAAACTAGATCCTCGCTATAAGCACTCTGGCGGGGAGTATGACAATCTTGAGGACTCAGGCGCCAAGTTCACATTCTACGTGGACAGTTACAACGTAGCGAGTGCTTTGTTTCGCCGTGGAAGGCTGGATAATCGCTTGTGGTTGAAGGTCAGTGACCGGATGCCCTCGGTCCGGATTACCTTGGCATTCAAGTTGCGTTTGAAACGGGTGATTCTCGAAAGGTACGATCCTGAGCAGCGTAGCCTGGATCTCACACTATTCCACATGGACGAGACCTGGCGTGGGGAATTTTGCGCGCTGGCTGAGCCGCACTGCATGAGCACGGCTGTCGACATTATGGAGCAATGTTTGCCACAGTTGGAGCATCTGATACTGGACCGGAACCACCTGACCCACCTGTGGATCTTCAGGCAATCGGAGAGGCGTTTCCCCTGGCTCCAGCGCGTTTCTCTGAAAAACAACGACATCACTAACATTGAAGTATTGCGGGTTTTCCAATATCTTCCGCTCGTCGCATTGAACCTCGAGAGGAACCTTCTGCCGCCTGCTTACGAAGGGCAAGTCTTAAGTATATGGCCACGTCTGCGTTTTCTCAATGATATCCCTGTGATGCGCTACAATTGATCTATTTTGGTGCCAAATATGTATGTCATGAGAACTCTTTTCCAGCGGCTTCAGATTTCCTTGAGTGGACTTATTTTTTATCGCGTTTGTGCACTTTTCGTTATTTGTTTTTAGTTAATGTGTTATATTTGGTTATGTCTCATAAATTTTAAACAATTAAAAATACCTAAAGCATAATACTCAATTCAATTAAAAGGCATACGTAGTGAAAATACAAGGTATACGTTAATTTAAATTAAATTTTTTGTTTTTATGCTTTTGGATAGAGTTAGTACTTAGCTTAAGGTGGTTTGTTTTTTTATTATTTGTATATAGCCGGAGCTCTTCTTTAGACCCATAGATTTATATGTTCGGGTATTTGCCAAAGAGCTTTGAAAATAGCGGATAAAGTACAAGAGATTTTACTCAACCCGTTCGCGGTCTTGGCATTTTCACACACTTGAGCGTCTTTTTCTTAGGTCACTTCAATTACGTAATTTGCCTGTTAACCCAAATGTAATGTCCTTACTCAAAACCAAGAAAAGTTTCCTTTTCGGCGACTTTTT
Source organism: Drosophila subpulchrella (assembly GCF_014743375.2). NCBI lineage: Eukaryota > Metazoa > Arthropoda > Insecta > Diptera > Drosophilidae > Drosophila > Drosophila subpulchrella. Next base: position 1,220,452 of record NW_023665577.1, read on the forward strand.
GGCATAGAACTTTTTACTTTTCACTTTGTGTTTTGCCCATGGCCGAAGCAAAAGCTCAAAAGGTGAAACGTTTGCCACTACCGCTGCTACTGCAGTTGTTGTCGTTATTTTGTTTTCCGAGTGCAAAATGAGTTACAAATTATTAAAAGAGACGTGGACACAACGCCTACGCACTGGCAACAGTTTTCCACACCGACCGCAGGCACAGGGTACACCGAAAAAAACAGCTTGATGTTTAATATATATATTTTCGTACTTTCAAAGTATACAAATCCTTTATAAGGAGCAATTTCTAAGTCAATCTAGCCATATCCTTCTGGTATGTTTTTCTTTCTGTGTGTCTGCTCGTAGGAACTCGCGAGTCTCTGGAGTCTCTATAGAAGCCAGATAGTTTAAATATTGTATACAGATTCATGGCATTCCCACAAATCTTAAATTAAAATTCGATTTAAAATGCGTTTAATTTAACAATCAATGGCTATAGAGTTACCATTGGAAACTATGTGCACATTTTTAGAATTTTAAACAATTATTTAGGATATAAATAAAGTTGTGGCGACTGCAGAGTGCATTCTTCTTTTCATCATAAAATGCTAAGCATGATCTTCAAAATAAATGCATTTTTTGTCGTGTAAAAGCAAGGGCAAGAATGAGAATGGAAAAAGTAATGGAAACAAGAAGTGGTTGCTGCGGTGCGGTGTTGGCCCAAACGGAAGTTGGCGCTGATGGCCGGGCTTTGGCTTTGGCCAACTTCAAGATGCTGCTCCCAGGGCATGGGCCACTCGCTTTTCACTTTCTTGGCACTTTATTTTAATTTCTGAGGCGTTCCAAAGTTTCCTCTCCGTTTTTTCAAACACTTCCATGCTGCCGTAGTTAGTTGCGGCTAAGTAGAAATTACTTCAACTTGCGGTTTGGACGCTCACTTTTTTCAGGTCAACCGGGCAGGCAACTCCCGCAGGTCGCCTAATGCTAAATGCTACTGTTCTCTCAAAGTACATATCTATAAATGATTATAATGATACTGTCCTTATCCACAAGCTCACATAGAAAATAACTATCAAAGTATTTTATTTTTATACCCGTTACTCGTAGAGTAAAAGGTTATACTAGATTCGTCGGAAAGTATGTAACAGGCAGAAGGAAGCGGTTCCGACCCCATAAAGTATATATATTCTTGATCAGGATCACTAGCCGAGTCGATCTAGCCATGTCCGTCTGTCAGTCTGTCCGTTTGTCTGTCTGTCCGGATGAACGCTGAGATCTCGGAAACTATTAGAGCTATGCGAGAGATTTGGTTTGAGATTTGGCATGCAGATTCCTCAGCTTCTTACGCAGCGCTTGTTTCAGCAGAGTGCCACGCCCACTCTAACGCCCACAAACCGCCCAAAACTGTGGTTCCTACAGTTTTGATGCTAGAATAAAAATTTTAGCTGAAATGTGTTGTTCTCATCAGTACCTATCGATTGACTCACGCCCCCTTTAACGACCACAAACCGCCCACAAACTTCAAAGAATCGTAACTATGAACGTGGATATCTCGGAAACTATCAAAGATAGAGAATTGGGATCTCAAAATTAGATTCCGTAGCCTTGTACGCAGCGCAAGTTGATTACGCGAATATGCCACGCCCAATATTACGCCCACAAACCGTCCAAACCTATGACGCCCACAATTTTTATGCTAGATAAGAAATTTTAACTGAAATGTATTGGTCTCGTCAATACCTATCGATTGATCCAAAAAATGATGCCAAGCCCACTCTAACGCCCATAACGCTTAAGTCTGTCTACCGCCGGTAGGTGGCGCATTTTAATCTCGCTTTGCTGCTAGCATATCTCCATTTACCTTTGGTCCCCTTAGCTGAGTAACGGGTATCTGATAGTCGAGTTACTCGACTTTAATAGTATTGACATTCTTCCTTGTTAATATTCCATTATGGTGAGGGTTACATTTAACATATAAAAACATACTGACAAAGTGTTAAATATGGCTGGTTGTAAACATTTTATTCAAATAGACACTGATACTATCAGCATTAATTATATTAAGTTTCATGGCTATTTTTCCTTCAATCAGTTTATTCCCCTCCTGGTATTCCCAAGTATCTTTGAGATCTGTATTCTGGTCTACACATTTCTGCATTCTCGACTTCAAGTTTTAAGGCATATGTTGAGTTTCATTCAGTAGATTATATTATATTAAATATAATAGTATTGACATTCAATTATTTTTACTTGCTAAATAAAAACGTATATTTCCGACTCTTTAAAGTAAAGGATCACTAGCCGAGTCCCTCCAGCCATGTTCGTCTGTCCGTGTGAACACTGTGATCTCGGAAACTATAAGACCTAGAGAGTTTTATTTCTTAGCTTAAAAAAATGTATACCCAGTGGCTGAGTTGCTCAGTAGAAATCAAACATTTTTTAATAAAATACTTAATACATATAATTTTTAACCCGAGCGGGGGTTGATCTATACCCCACATCCCAGCCGTGGATCCGCGCATGCAGATATATCTCAATATTTTCTTCAACTTTATATGGGAAAGGTAATATAGTTTTTTAAAGGTAAGGAAAAAAAAAAGAAATTGTCCTTGGAGATGCGGGGCATCGATCCCCGTACCTCTCACATGCTAAGCGAGCGCTCTACCATCTGAGCTACATCCCCATATAAAGGTACCCGCTTTTCGGTGCTGCAAAGACTTACGGATCGACTTTTTGAGCAAATGCAAGAGCTCTATAAATATATTCGTCGCTTATTATTCATGACCATGATCATTAGCTTTCCGCTTGGTCAACATATCACGTTAAAAGCATTCAACGACTTTAATGCAAAGACACATATTGATTCGAAATCAATTTAACTTCGTTGTGCACCTTTTGTGAAAGGTGCTACGACATTATAATGCAACAACAGTAAGACCAGTTTATGGCGCGTAGAAACAAATGCATAGGAAACTGGTTAGGGAAAATGTTTTCAACCAGATTCAATTTTTTTACCTAATGCTTTTAACAAAATTTTATTTTTGCAGGTTAAAAGACCAAAATTCTTTATATATATTTATGAAATAACAAATATTCCAAATGATTACTACCCTGAAATAATTAAAGTTTTTCTTAAAAAACTAATTAAAGTAAAGGGTATGAAGCCTCTATAACAGTTAAATCTATAACAGTTGAATCCCACATCTTAAAGATTTTGTATAAGTGTAAATGGAATTTTGTTTTGATCATTCAATACCTATCTACAAATTATTTAAATCGGACCATTCATATACTGTTAGAAGCTATTACCAAATATTGTAATCCCCGCTATATCGGAAAAAGTCGATTTGCTGCCTGCATATCTCCATCCAGTATCGGGTTTCTGATAGTCGAAACACTAGACCATAGCGTTCTATCTTGTTTTGTAATGAAGTTAAGTTTTTACATTTCTACCTTAAAGTCCAAGAGTTGTATCTTTTTGTGAGCTGTACTTTTGTGACTGTATTCGTGCTAAAAGCTGTTAGCTGAATGATTTGATATGCTTAAGCTGCTTGGGGCGATTCAAATTAACTTATAGTAACCTGAATTTTAGACATCAAACAATATAACCTATAACAATGTCACATAAATTCCCATTTTTCCAGAGAAACTACAAGTTTAAGCTGCCGGGCCGGGTATTCAAGATTTAAACAGATGGATAGAATGTGCATTACCTCCCAAGGATTTCAAATCAGAAAAATTTTTCGCAGGACTGAACAGACAACCAATGTCCTTAGATTCAAAAGTGATTTAAAGGCTTTTGATTTTCTACAAATCTCACCATTTTGCTATTCAGCAATCTCACTTTTTACGAAAAAGTATACGCAATGTATTGATTTTAGTTTTCTTCTTGCGTTCTTTGAGGGCCACATAAAAACGATGAAATCAGGAAATGACAGAACGCAGAGTGCGGAGTGCATAAATACAATTTATGTATGCAAGTTTTGTGTTTTCCCTTTTCAGTTCCTTTTACTTTTTCCCGATCAGCCGTTCTGGCTTTTTGGGACGACAACTGGGGGCGTGGCACGAGCCATAAAGCTAACAAATTGCTGACACAACATATGAATGACAATATATCAGTTGTGGAACCAGCTAGCTGAGTGGCTGCTGCCGAATAACGTATAATTTAAGAATGGTTCAAATGGAAAGCCCGCAAATGCCGTTATATAAAACTTACCCATTGACAAAACTGTCGGTTTAAAATGCCCAAACCATTGCTTTGATCCTTTGACACCCACCTCTGGCGCTATTTGTTTGCCTACTTCGGTGCACTTCACCATTCATCAACCACTTAACACCTTCAACATTTTTAGCATAAATTATCTCTTCACTTTGGAGAGCCCGTTCAATTGAGATACACGAAAAAATAACCGCAACACAGGCAAACTTAAAGCTTAAATAAACACAAACAACAGAGTACATACACATGTATTCGGGAGCGAATTGGGTCAAGCGGAAAAATTCATTTCCGTTTTAGCCAATCCGAAAAGGGTGACCGAAAGAGATGGGAAAAATTATGCAACATTTATATTGAATTTTTCGCCAAGGCCACCGTGACCACCACCGCTGCTGAGAAGATATATGTGCCCCTTATTGTCGGGAATATTTTCGCAGGATCAGGGATAGCATCTTGGCTAAAACAGTGGGAACTTCCCAGCACGCTGTTCAATTAATCAAATTGACACTTGTTCCGTCGACAGATCATGGCCATCTCAATATTTCAGGGAATAGAATGGTGTTTGGCATTTGACATTCGTTCCTCGTGTTTGTTACATTTCCAATGAATGGGAAATCGCTGGGAGGTGACCGGACATATTTACATTTGGCCAAATAGGGAAAACTCAAACCATAAACCGGCCAAAAACCACTGTAGTTTCGATTGGCCACTTTGGACGCCGGACGACTGACATACAAATGTTGTTCAATATGCGGCGTTTGACTTTGTGGCCCATGGCAACAAAAAACAGGAAGTGCGAGTGGCTTTGTGGTCGCGATATGGGGTTGGGTGGCTCAAATGTGTGCGTGTGGTAGGGTAAAGTTCAAGTCTCGCTGCATTTGACAGGTAAGTTTCCGTTTCCTGGCAGGGGACCAGCACATCCACCTACTGCCTTTGGGCCATTTTATCGGTAGTTAAGAATAACACATCCCATATACATCAACTCTATAATATTTTGCTAGAGTACAAGAAGGAAAAGAATGACTCTTATAATGGATATCAGCGAACATCAATATTTAAAAAGGACAACATTTTTAAAAACCTTACGAAGATGTAAAAATAAACTTAGAACTTTATGAACTTTAATTTTACACACTTCACAAATAATTTAGGTTTGGAAATCAAAAACTTCTTGTGATGTATGCTGAACAATGTTGCTTTGTCGAGTATTAAAATAATGCACATTACCATTAAATTCATTGGGCAAATGCACAGAGCTGAGCAGAAAATATCAGTAAAATGAAAGGTTAAGCCAATATGAACATATTCTCTAAAAACAAAAATCATCACCGCCCGTAATCATAAACCAGAAAATCTGAGACAAACAATATTGATGGCAGTCGACTGACCAGCTGACCAAATAATAATCAAGAACGATTACAGCGATTTGTCAAGAGTGTCCTTAAGTGGTGAAAAGTCAGCCAACGAGAAAGTTTATAGAAACAAAACTTACTAACAACTTTTGTAATTGATTGCAGGAAACTTGTGTTGTGCTTATTGGGTTTCTACAGAAACAGCAAATAGTGTTTAATGTGGGATCTAACCAGCTATTAAAACACCACATGTGTGAAAACGAGAAAACTCAGGCTTTAAATTGATTGGTAATTTATTTTACAGATTTTTGTATGAATGCTTTTCATCGAATGGGAATGGGGCTTACGAATCAATTTGTTCAGCTTTAAGCTGTTTCTCCTTCTATAAAAAAAACTCAAAATCGCCTAGATTTGTATTTCTATTTACACATTTTCAGCATAAAAGGTTCGGATGGGAAATACAAACACTGTCATAATCAGCCTACAGACACCTACACAAATGCGTATACGTAATACGCAGGACCATGTGAGCTTACAACGGGGATTGCCTAGAAAATTGTTGCCTACTTTGTGGAGAAAAAGAATGGGAAATAAATTAAATCAAGCGTTTAAAAAGAGCCCTGCTGATGGGAAAATAAATCAAAATATATAATAAGATGGAAATGCGGCATAGAATCGACCGCTTTGAAGACCGAAAGCACTTCAGACTGAAGCTTTAACTAATTGCATCGAATTTTTTCGAAAGGACCTTTGTGATGTCTGGTCAAAAAAAGAATATTTTTGTTATTCTATTAGATGATTCTCGCCTGTCTGTCTGCCTAGCAACTGCAAATGAGAGCCATAAGCTTACAACCATGTATGTATGGCCTGAAAAACCTTGGGAAAAAGGCAGCAAAGCGTTAAACCGTTAGCAGCTAGATTGAGCCGAGCAGCTGCTGGCGACACCTTGCAACAGTTGCCTGAAGAAAAAACCACACTGCTAATACCATCATCCGCCTGTACATAGAAAGAAATTTAAACCCTTTTTGGATTGATCTAATCAAAATTTGGTAAAGGGAAAGGTAACAAGAAAGGAAGCTAACTTCGATAAGCCCAAGTTTCTATACCCTTGCAGGTCGTTTAAGTGGGAGCAATGTATGTACAAAGCTTTCCGATTTTTAGAAAACTAGAAACTAACTACAGAAATTTTAAGATAATGTTCCATTTCAATTATCAACCGTATATGTTTACCGAAAACTATATATAATGCTCTTTGATTTACTTTGACATTTATTAGTAAGAAATTAATATGTGAAAAAACACCAAATTTATACATTTATTTTACACTTTAAAAAAATATATTTTTTGATCCTTCCTATTGAATGATATGATACAATTGTCCCACGCGGGTCGTACTATCTGCAGTAGAAATAAGACTTTTGGTAAGGCTTTATCCCAATAGCGTTTAAACTGAGAGACTAGCTTGCGTAGAAACGGACGGACTTTTTACTGAAATCATTTAATCCTCTGCAGGGCTATAAAAATGATTTTTATAAATTAATCCTGGTAAGATTTTCCACTACCGATTCAATAATTTGGGTATTAGCCATACTTCATTTTCATCTCGAGTTTGTGCTAACGAGTAATTTTAAAATATCGGATTCCTTACCATCCCTTCAATCATGTTACAGAAGTATTTACTTAATATCTTGAATGATTCCCTACATTAAACAGAATTTTCTCTCAGTGCTAGGTACGCGGCAGCGCTTTGCATACATATGCATTGTGGTTAAGCAATTTGCAGGAAACGAAATGAAAGTGCTAAGCGCATTGGCCGTCAGTTTTTGCCCTACCTTTCCCTTTGCGATGGTGAGTGTGCGGCAGGTGCGATATGGCAAAGCTGTCACATAGTGAGACCCATGTACAATGTATTTTTTCTGCAACTCCGGCTCTGCGGCTTGCGCTAAATTTCATAATTTTTGCGAGCGTCTGGCGCTGCCGGTGCTTGTCTGGTGTCTCCCAGTCACGTGTCATTCGTATCGCGCCATAAACAAACCCAACTTGCGTTTTCCACCGCACTCCGCCCACTTCGTTGGCATGGAGCATCGTTTGTTATCCCGACGACAGACCCGCTCCCGTCGCCTCAATTCGATTTATTTTTATGGGGCTTTCCTCGTTCACTTCTGCATTGGGGATACTTTTTGCGGAGCCCGGCTCAACCCTCGCACTTGTTAACTGAAAATACTTTCTCATGCGTAAAATGCATGACAACCGAAGCAGACACAGACGTTGACGCATTGAATCGAGGGTGGAGGACGAGTCCCCCGCAAAGGTTATCAACTTTAGGCATTGCATCTGGGAACAGAACCTAAAAATATATATTCGTGCGCTCCTACTTTCCTATTTAAGGCGGCTGATCTAAAAACTGACTAAAACAAACTATTTGAAAACTGACTAAAATAAACTATTTTTTTAAGTCTCTTTTGGTATTTTAAACATGGTCAAGGTCATAAATATATTTAATCGATCTAAGAATCAGAAACCTTTTTCTTTATTTGCTTAAAATTGTATTTTCTAACTCAAGAGATACGCAAATAACATTCCTTCACACTTGAGTTAATTGGGGATAACGGCCAAAAAGAAATGAATCAATTAAATATGCAATCGGAATACAACTCAAAAATGGAAAACAAAGGCCAATTGCCGGGGCAGTATCAATTGGGTAAATATTCAGCGGAAAAACTGCAAACACAATCGAAACTTTACCGCAGCTGAAATATTTAAATGGACGAGAAAAAGCGAAAAATATGCGCGAAATAAACAAGATAAAGTTTCATCCGCCAGTTATGAACAATAATTAAAAGGATCCCTTGGTCGGCGGTCATAACATTTCGGCCGAGTCGGTCCTCTTTGGGGTAATCACTCCCCTTGGCCGGGTAATTACGGTTGGAATTCATTAACTCATCACCCCGGTGGTCGCTGATAAGGCTGTTGAAAAGGTTTTTTATTCCCACATTTTTATATTCAGTGGAAATACAGTTTTCCGCTGAGGCGATGAATGTTCCAAATCGTATGCATTGCCTTATTTACCATGCTAGCATGTTTGTCGACTTAAACTGAGAGATTGAACACCAAGCACTTGTTTGGGAAAGGTAGAGAGGTATGCATCCTGTACTCGGCAACGTTTCATGTGTTTGTTTCAACAACTGCACTCCCAAACACTCGTGTATCAAACTACCTTGACTACGAAGAAAAAAAAGTCTACTGTTACGATACCTAGATACCTTGATATGCTAAGTTAATTAAAATTTAAGCTGAAGAGCCACAAATAAAGGAAACATTTTGTAAACATGCCTCATAAATTTAACTAATAATTTTATATAAAGCGATCTAGTTTTTGTTTGAGTTTTAATACAATTTTATTAAAAACAATATTTTAAGCTTTCTTAAATTTAAAGAGTTTAAGATAATTAAAGTACTTAAAAAACAGTTGGGAAACATAGCTACTTTCTATTCTAAAAGTTGCCATCATGCTTAGATCTTTATATGCCCTGTAACTAAGGCATACCCTGTGAAAAAATCAGCAATTGCGAAATAGGGCAAGGCTCGTCGAGACTGTAAGTAGCCACTGGAGAGCCTGGGAAAGAAATTTGAAATTTTCAAACGCTGGCCGAGCAAAGAGAAATGGAAAAGGCGTTGAATATGCAGCAGGATCTGCCCTAGTCGGGTTCAGAAATGGCCGAAAAGCTGGCCCAGAGCTGAGAGGCTGGGCTAACAAATGTTCGGCTGGACAATGTCCTGGGCGGGCCAAGGGTTTATCGCTGCACAAGTTTTATGTTAACACTGGCCACAACAAGACCAATGGCAGTAGCAATGGCGATGGCGAAGGGGCTGCAGCTGCTTGACTCCCTTTTCGGACACTTTTTGTCTGCTTAGCTCCCAAATGTGCCACAAATACGGGGCCAAGTGGCGACTCTGCAGAGCCAACTCCCTCGCCTGATAAGTAAATGAGTGCTGCATACTTTGGGGCGCGGGCGCAGTTTTCGGGATTTTCAATCATCAAGTAAAAGAAAGCCAGCCATGAGGGTGTTATTAATGTTGCGTTATCAGCAGGCCAACCCCTCTACGCCGTAAAATTCATCGTTCTTTCGATGCACTCTAAAAATCTGCAACTCGACAGTTTACAAGTTGTAAAATTAAAAAAGTATGTTCTTAAAAGTTGAAATGTATTTACTATTTAATAATAATAAACCGATTGATAGCACTATTGATACTTCTGATGGTTTTAAAATTTGGAACACTTATATGGCTTTTCTATGATTTTGAAAGTTTTGGCTATCGATGGTGGTTGTTTTAGTTTCCCAACCCTAATATTTAGAAAAATCTTTCAATAATATATTTGTCTAATTAGCTGATATTCATTCTAGATTTTATAGACTTAATGCCAGTTCACCGATAATCTCAGTTTATTAACTTGTTAATTTGTGTGATTAATTCCCAAAACTGCCTGCTTTTTGCCAGTGCTTTCACCGCAAAATGCACAGCCGGAGCAGCAAGAGCCAACAAGCAACAACCGGCGACCGACAACCAACAGCCAACACGCAGCAGCTGGAGGAGCTGGAGGAGATTCGGCCATGAGGATGCAGATTCCCGCTGCTGCTCCATGTTGGCTGCATAAAAACCCAGAAATTAGCATAATTTCAGGCACTCGGGCTGCGATGGCGCAACACTTGCGACCGCAGATAAGGCGCAAAATGAACGCAGCGCGTCTTCTGTGCATGTGTTTGTGGGTGCGAGTGTGTGGCGGTTCTATGGGTGTGGGTGTGTGCGTGGGTGGTGTGTGTGGCATCCACATGCACGCGTGAGGGGCGCGCTGTTCATCGCTTGTTATTTCGGGAGCGTTGTGTAAAAGATGCGGCATATGCGGATGCCAGCCAGTTAGCTGCGAATTTTTAACACCCTATAAATTTAAATCTTTACTGAGTTTATCAGAAAAAAAAATATACAAGACTATCAGTTAATATGCACCAGACTTTATTTAAATTATTTTGTAAACTAAACTTTTTATTATTTTGCACAAACTAATTAAATATTTGATTGATTTCTTTAAATTAAAGATGATTTAGTTAACTTTAAACTTTCTTATCATAAGTTCTCACATTAAAACAACGACAGCTTTTTTGAGAGAAATAAGGAATAGATACATAATGAAACTATCTGAAATCGATAAATTTTTGTTAATCAACAAACATGGTTTAACCATCTTAATTATTTTAAAACTAATTTCAAACACATAAAACGAAACCCAATAAAAAAAAACATTAGTTACTTTTCATTAGAATATTCTGAAAATCGGGGTAACCAAATTGTATCATACTGGGGACACGAAGTGCATTTAGAATTCGCTTCGATAACCCAACTTTGGCCCTGGAGTTCCCCACTGCACTGGAAACACATCCTTTGTACTGGTGCATACACAGCGGCACACGATTTCCATAAATGCACAACAACGGCGAATTGCGTGGCAGAAGATCTTGGACAAGAAAAGTAACCTGCGGCAAAAAGAGATTTTCCACAGAAGGTTTCCCAGTAGAACAACTTATGGGGCAACTACATATGCATGAATCTCCCGTTACCGAGGGAGTTCCACGTTTAGATTGGAAACTTTCGATTGGCAATAGATTTATTATCGATCGTGAAAGTCCCTAAAGTAACCAAAAACTAGTGCAAATGAAGCACCTCGTTAAGGGCTAGCCTCAAGGCCTCCGTCAGCCCTATTCCGTAAAAGATTTTGTTAATTAACTTAAGGTTCAAGGGGCTTAGGTCCAATTTCAAAGAGAATGATCGAGGACTGTGATGATGGTGATGTCGTGGCCCCAGATACTGCTGGAAATATAGTTGAGCCCGATCCCAGTGGTGTCGATCAGAGAAGAACCTGCTATCCTGGAGATCTTCGGCCACCTCATTACCATCGTTGGGGAACCCAAACCAGTTTCCGGGCATCGGAAGATGGGAGTCCCGTCTCAGATAACGGCTCATGCTGAAATCCGAGTCAAAGAGGTAACCAAATCCGGATACAGGCCCTCGGATGGGGCTCCTTAACCGGTTGTAGAAGGCCAGGCTCCGTTGCAGGCTCATTTTGCGAAGGATGTTCCGGGGGGGTGTCGGTGCTGGAGGCCGTTGATCCGCTGCTGTCGACATCCGCTGGCTGGGCGGCGGATGTGGGCGGTTGCGGTGGTGTCGATGCACGTGATGACCATCGCCAATCAGCACAGTTTCAGCCACGCGGGAAGGCCTCTGCCTGCTCCTCGGAGCGCTATTGCTGATTCTTTCACTGGTGGTCGCGCACATGTCTGATGGTACAGGCCCGATTGGTGGGCCTTGCAATGCTTTAAAAAAGACTAATAATTTTGGATGGGGCCGATGTGATTGCCCACCAAAGGCCAACTAGGTTCAGTCAACGGACTAAAACAACTTAAATTTTTTTTAATAACCTACGAAAAAAATTAAAATTAAGAAAATAAAATATCAAAATGCGACAAATAAGAGAGTGCTTACCAGTAAAGTTAAATAGTTTTCCCACTGTTTTTACGCACCGATTTTGGTGATATAAAGTTTATAAAATTAAAGAAACTTAAAAATAATGTTGAACGAAGTGTGTTTTGGATCTCAGGAAGTAATTATATTTAACATCATTATTTATCTACATTTTTGTATATTATATTCAAGTTTTAACAGGTTTCAGTTTAAGACATATTTTAAAATGCTTTCGGATTTAAACCACACTTACCCAGACTTTAAACGACTTTTAAGAATTAAACTAATTTGGTTTTAACTTCTGTGACTGCAAGGACGCCGACTTTGATTACAACACTTCTGCGGTGTTTGAGCCTGAATTCCCCGGGTACTGCAATTACCGTCTGCGGCATATGTGTGTTCTAAAATTACTTGTTCATATTGAAATACTAGCTCTGATTAAGCGTTTTGACAGCTTTTCCAGCAGGCAGCTCTAATTCTGCTACTGCTCGTCTGCTAGTCGAATTGCAGGATGAGCAATCCATTTGCTTGCCACCCGTATAGCAGAAGGCCCTTCGCAAGGTCCCTCCCATATCTGAGAATTCCCTGAACTGCGTCATCGAGTGAGGCACTACACTCACACACTTGAAACGGCTGCCTTCATAATTCAGCGTGGAAAGTGGAAAGTCTACTGGCAAAATGAATGATGAAAATCAGCTCCCCAGATATTCCACTGGCACTCTATTGCTTGCATACAATAAACAATTTGCTTGCTGATTTCCAGCATGAATTGGGATGTCAGCAGTCTGCACTCGAGCCGAGCAACCATTAATAATTGACTTGGCCCAGCCACATGGGGCGTATGGGTAACATTGCTGGCAAAATCACTTTGATTGGCCACGGCCACGCCCCTTTTGGCACCATTTATTTCAAGGCACTTGACACTAATTAAAATCCCCTAGTCGGTTAATTTAAATGCTTCGAGGCCAGGGCTACTTTTATTTTGCAGCTGCATTGCCTCAATTACCTGAGCATGTTGGCATAAATTAACAGCTCACCTTATCCCCATGGCAATCCACTCATGTAAGTGTATACACATATACCTGGACCATTGTCGTTAGGATACTACAGCTCTCTTTATTCATTCTCATTTTCGTATTTGTCGTCCAGCGAGGAAAGTAAATGGTAGCTCAAAAGAAAATCAGGAACGGACTATGTATTTAATTGGGTATTAAGGTTAAGCATACGCAGGATCCATGTGTTTCACTTCAGTTTGTAATTTGTAAAGAGGAATTATATTTAAAGTGTGAGCAATAAGATCTGTTTGAAAAACAAATATTTTTTTAAAGTAAATATAAATTTTGACAACGTTCCTACTTTCACTTTATACCCAACCTTAAATGGTTATACTACCATAAGCCAGCACCAATATCATTTTACTAACTAAATAAAACCGTATTTCAATATTTGTTTTCATCTTTCTGATTTATTTCTTTCGAAGGTGTTATTAATTTAAGCTCTAGTCCAAATTTGTTTCGTATTTAAGAACTTCATATAAACACAGCTAGAAAGGACAGCATCGCTGAAGGCCGTTCCGTTTTTCCATCGGTCCACAGCAAGGTCCGCAGGGTCCACAAGGTCCGCAGCGCGGTCCACACGGTCCGCAACACGGCCCGCAAGGTCCACAGCAGGGTCCACAAGGACCACAAGGTCCACAGCAGGGTCCGCAAGGTCCGCAACAAGGTCCACCCGGCGCACAACCCATGATTTATATGCAAATCTACAACAAAGGAAATGTGATTATTCAAGTAACCTTATTTCATACAAAGTTATTTACTGAATTTGGAAACTGGACTAGAGTAAAAATTTAGACGTGATTGGGCTGATAGGCAAATGAAAACTGGTACCCCTAACCGGAAAACGGGCCTGGGTGAGTAGAATATAGGTGCACAGCCATCTAGATGTTTAAATAATACCGGATAACATTAAATCAACAATTTACTCCAGAAATCAAAGTTGGCTTTTTCGGTTAAGTTGGTCTCCCTTATAAAGAACAGGGCGTCTAAAATGTTTCGTATAATACAATTTTCGAGTTTTATTAAACCAATTTCAAAGTAATCATCTGCCACGAAATTTCGCCAAACCTAAGATGGAAAAATTTCGGGAAATTCAGATCCTGTCTGTTCTTTATGAACTTATTAACAGCGAAAATATCGCAAAACATAGTTTATAAAACGAAGCAACATAATTGGGTTATTCTAAATAGCAAGTAAATCAAACCAACATATCTTTTAACTCTAGATCATTACATTTTCTTTGATTGATTTGCACGGCGCAGCTCTTTGCTGGGTGTGTGCCGACCGCTGTTGTACACTTTACGTGTGGCTGAAAGCTGCCGATGGCTGATATAGACCGTCTCTGGGCCACGATCGACATCCACCTTAAAAAACCCACATTAATGTCACTACAACCTTTGATACCATGTCCATGTCTATTGTCACCTTCAAAACGCTGTTTATTAACCCAAAAGAAATAGACCAGACGATCTTTACATATTTTTTACTGTTGCATTGTCTTCATATATTAAATGTGGCTTTGAGTGTTAGGTGTTAGATTAACCTTAGTGTGTGCAAAATATAAGTAGCATTGGTCTCTTGCATTAATTCGCCTGCAGGTGCTAGGCACTTAGCACCAACAACCTCCACAGCAGCTTCCAAATGGCCCGCAACACGGTCCACAGGGTCCGCAGCAGGGTCCACACGGCCTACAACATGGTCCACAAGGCCCACAGCAGGGTCCGCAGGGAGCACAGCTATATCCGCAGGGTCCGCAGCACGATCCGCAAGGTCCACAGCACATGGTTATTTTGTACAAGTCTAGGAAAAACTAACCAAACTAAAACAAATAGGTTTTTATTTGAACAATATAAGATTTACCACGTTTTTCTAGCCGAACAAAAAATGATTTGAGACAAGACAACAAATTTAGTGTGCTACAGAACAGTCGAAATGAGAATGAAATAAACCCGGAACCTATAAGCTTACATGGGCTTGACAGCTAAGCAACGATTTCAAAGCCTGCTGTACATTCAAAATTAGGTTTTTCTTGTTAAAGTTATACGAAGCACGAAAATATTATGCAAATACATTCGTTTTACTGAACAACATAAATGTTTTAAATAAATAAATGTATTTTAAGGAAAAAGAAAAAATGAAAAAAGGCCTTATTAGGCTGAATTATACTTTAATGTATTCCTCTCGCTAAGCACAAGGGATTTTGTTTTGTTTTTCAATACCTGTCCAACTATGTATTTATTAATATAAATTGTTTAAATCGGACCATTCATTAACAAGTTATGACCCAATATTGTAATCGCCACGAAGTGCCGCTTTGCAATCTCGAAAACGTGTCGTTGCTGCTTGCATACCTCCATCTCTCGGAAGTCACACGGAGCCAAGTCAGGCACATACGGTGGTTGCGGACGATATGCGTCGAGTTTTTGGCGAAATGGTCACGAAGGACAATTAAAATGTGAGCCATTATCGTGACGCAAAAACCAAGAGTTGTTGCCCATCATTTTGGTCTTTCTCGACGAATTGCTTCACGCAAACCACGCATAACGGACAAATATATCTTATTAACAGACCATACTATGAAAATCGAATAAAACAAACTCTCCTTACTTAGTATATACAACCTGCCATAGAAATAAGACGTTTGGGAAGGTTTAATCGCGATAGCTTTAATACTGAGGCTAGCTCTCGTAAAAAACGGACAGACGGACAGGCGGATGGAGACGGACGGACATGGTTAGATCGACTCGCCTAGTGATGCTGATCCATATATATACATACTTTACAGAGTCGATCGCTGACCTAGACCGACTCTGGGTCACGATCGACATCCTAACCACTTTAAATACCCACATTACTGTCACTATATCCTTGCAAAGCCTAAGAGTAGATTCTAACCTTCAAAACGGACTTGCTTTAAAGTACTCTACAACCGTATAATTTGTGACCTTCAGCAGTAACTACGCTGTTTATTACCCCAAAAGAAATAGACCAGACGATCTTTTCATATTTTTTACTGTTGCATTGTCTTCATATATTAAATGGGGCTTTGAGTGTTAGGTGTTAGATTAACCTTAGTGAATGCGAAATAGAAGTAGCATTGGTCTCTTGCATTAATTCGCCTGCAGGTGCTAGGCACTTAGCACCAACAACCTCCACAGCAGCTTCCAAATGGCCCGCAACACGGTCCACAGGGTCCGCAGCAGGGTCCACACGGCCTACAACATGGTCCACAAGGCCCACAGCAGGGTCCGCAGGGAGCACAGCTATATCCGCAGGGTCCGCAGCACGATCCACAAGGTCCACAGCACATGGTTAATTTGTACAAGTCTGGGAAAGACTAACAAAACTAAATCAAATAGGTTTTTTTTTAATAATATAAGTTTTACCACGTTTTTCTAGCCGAACAAAAAATGATTTGAGACAAAACAACAAATTTAGTGTGCTACAGAACAGTCGAAATGAGAATGAAGTAAACCCGGAACCTATAACCTTACATGGGCTTGACAGCTAAAAAACGATTTTCAAAGCTTGCTATACATTTAAAATATATAATCCGTTATATAAACATCTATATAAATATATTTATAAATATATGCTATAAATTTAAAATATTTAATCCGTTATATAAATATCCTTAAGGTTCTTGCAAATTAAGTTTTTCTTGTTAAAGATTATACCAAACACGAAAATATACAAATACATACGTTTTAATGAACAACATAAATGTTTCAAATAAATAAAAATGTATTTTAAGGAAATAGAAGAAACAAAACAGGGCTTTATTAGTTTGTATTGTAGAAACTGTGGCGCCTACACGGGATTTTGTTTTGTTTTTCAATACCTATCCAACTATGTATTTAATAATATTAATAAGACGGACGACAGTCGGACGGACAGACTGACGGACATGGCTAGATCGACTCGTCTAGTGATGCTGATCCATATATATACTTTATTATGTCGATCGCTGACCTAGAGCGACTCTGAGCCACGATCAACACCCACATTATTGTCACTACTTCATTGCATAGCATGGAAGTACATGTCCATTCTCACCTACAATTTGTGACCTTCAGCAGTAACTACGCTATTTATTAACCCACAAGAAAAAGACCAGACGATCTTTTTAAATTGTTTACTGTTGCATTGTCTTTATTTATAAAATTTGGCTTTGAGTGTTAGGTGTTACGTTAACCTTAGTGTGCGAAATAGAAGTAGCAATGGTCCCTTGAATCGATTCGGCTGCAGATGCTAGGCACTTAGCACCAACAACCTCCACAGCAGCTACCAAATGGCCCGCAACACGGTCCACAGGGTCCGCAGCAGGGTCCACACGGCCTACATGGTCCACAACGCCCACAGCATGGTCCGCAGGGAGAACACCTATATCCGCAGGGTCCGCAGCACGGTCCACAAGGTCCACAGCACATGGTTAATTCGTACAAGTCTAGTAAAAACCGACAAAACTAAATGAAATCGAATTTTTTATAAGAATATAAGTTTTACCACGTTTTTCTAGCCGAACAAAAAATGATTTGAGACAGGACAACAAATTTAGTTTGATACAGAACAGTCGAAATGAGAATGAAATAAACATGGAAACTATATACTTACATGGGCTTGACAGCTAAGAAACGATTTTCAAAGCCTGCCATATTTTACTTTACTACTTTAAAATGTTTATTCTGTTAAGTATATAAATGTTATTTGTTGTTTGGCTATTTTTTTTTCCTAAATAAAAAGCACAAAAATATTAAACAAATACTTATTTTAAACAAACAACATTTTTCAAATATATACTTATTTATTTTAAAGAAGTAGAAAAAAATTAAAAAGGGCATTTTTATTTTGTATTGTAATGTGATGTATTCCTCTCGTCAATTTCGATCAATTGACCTAAAAACTGTGGCGCCCACAGTTTTGATGCTAATATACAAATTTTAACAGAAATGTATTGGCTTTATCGATACCCATAGGTTGGCATAAAAACGCATTTTAAAGATAAAGTTGTAAACGGGATGTTGTTTTCTATGTGTTTATTAATATTAATCGCTCAAAGCGGACCAATCTCCATCTCCCTTACGCTCGCTTAAGCTCAGTACGGGGTATCTGATAGTCGAGACACTGGACTATGTTACTTGTTTTCCGAGCCTTTCTTTGGCAGCCGGTCGAGATTGTGAAATGGAAAAAATATACTGACCTCCAGAGAAGAGAATAGGACCAAAAACAAGGGAAAACGCGCAAGTTCTTTCCTTCTACCTGAGGGGGAGATATTTGTCCACCAAATCCCCAATGGATCAACGCATGGTTTAATTCCCAAGACCCATGCTTTGGCATAAAATATACCTAATAAAATGCACTCCATTTTTTATTGACTTGGTTCACGTCTGGAGAGGAGTTTGCTCTGCGTACAGTCTTAAGTTATTCATTGTGGTTTATTAGGACTTGATATTTCACAGGGTTGTGGATGTTCAACACCCGCAGAAGGGCCCACAGGGACTGCAGCAAGGTCCACAAGGCCCACAGCAAGGTCCACAGGGTCCACAGCAAGGACCGCATGGTCCGCAACAAGGTCCACAGGGCCCACAGCAAGATCCACAGGGTCAACAGCAAGAACCGCAAGGGCCGCAGGGTCCACAGGGTCCGCAGGGACCGCCGCAAGGGCTACAGGGTCCACAGAATCCGAGGGGTCCACAACACATGATGGGTCCGTAAAGATCTAAGGAATGTCTTGAGAAAACTTCTTTTGTTCAGATTTTACATTACTTACTTTAAACCGAACAAAGAAATAACTTAAGACAACCAACAAATTTTGGATGTTAACAGGCCGAAAGGTTTAACAAGAATGATGGAAACCTGAATCTCGGACTTGGACTTGAATTTGACAACTAAAAAGAATTCACCACAGCTAACTAGATTTAAAACATTATTTTGGAGATCATGGTAAATTCTGAGTAAGCACGTTAGCCATGAAATTCCAAATGACTGCTGTCAAAAGTACTTTCGTCTTGATTTGTCTGATATTCCTCAGTTCTCCATTACATCTTCGATAGTGAGCACCTAAATTTTCGGTGGTTTCAAGTTTCTTTTGGATTCCGGTTGTAAAAGTACTCAAAAAACGAAATCATGTACATGTACGTTAACCCAAATTACGTCTTAGTAGGGGTATGTATATCGGTGATAAGGTCTTGTAAATTGTCGAGTATATTAATAATAATCTTTTTTAGGGCCCCTGCTGTGGTGGATGTGGCCCTTGTTGCGGTGGATGTGGTCCTTGTTGCGGTGGCTGTGGCCCCTGCTGTGGTCCTTGCGGAGGATGTGGACCTTGCTGCGGCGGTACCAGCAGTTTTTGCGGTTGCGGTCCTTGCTGCTGAGCCAGATGACCGGGAAGACCATGGGATTACTTGAGGCTACCATGTAGATCTCGAAAATTAAACTGTGGGAGACAACAATCCATTCTTATTTTCTTATTTGGGAACTCTAAGGGAAATGCTAGTAGCTTTAACTAAAGTCGCCTAAAATTCTCTATTGTATGCTAAAAGGGGAGTACCAATAGGGTTGACGGGGTTTTTAGTTCATTAAATCGCTGATCGAATTCGAATCTTAAAGCGACCTTCTTTATTCTCTATCGCTCGCAGTTCAACAGCTTTCGGCTGGGTTCTGGTGTATCTTGTACCGATTGGAAGGACATTACTCTCAGATTCTCAAGCACTCTATCTCGTTTTCGCTTGACCGTTACATAAGCTTATCAGATGATGTTTCAAAATATCTAGGCCCATTCCTCAACCTTTGAAAGTTTTTTAACACTTTGGGAATTATGTCAAACCAATGTTTTTCAAAATAAGTGCCTACACTTCAGTAAAACAAAAAAAGCAGTCAAAACTATCATAATATTTATTTATATATGGAAAGGCTGATTGCGTACAATCACATCTTTGTATGAGGCATCGAGTAGATCAGCTTGTTCCAGAAGTTCGGGTGACTTCTCTCCAGATAGGTATTAAACACCATGTAGGCCCTCAGCTCGCTATCCAGGCTGTCGAAGTTCTTTACATCCGGATAAAGGACGACGATCAGGCGCTTGCACCGATCCTTCGAGGTGGCGTGCAGGGCGAGTCGGAACTCCAATCGACCCCAGGTGGACTGCATGAAGTGGTCGGTCATCAGGATGATGATGCGCCGCGAATCCCTGACAGACCTGCCGATGCAATCGGGAATAGATTCGCCCGCCAGCCAGTCCCTTAGGTAGAAACAGAGTCGGAACCTGGGTCTGCCGAGTTCCAACTTCTCCACGAACTCCTCCACCAGCGCCTCGTCCTTGTGGGTAAAGGCCAGGAAGGCATCGAACTTCTTGGTCTCGTCGAGTTCTCTTCTGGCGGCCAGACTCAAACACACGTCGTGTTCGTAGAACCACACCAGGAGCGGCTGTCTGAAGCATATCATAAAGTTAATGGCAATGATAACGGCTGCTAGGGAGATTGCGAGAGCCACATAATAAGCAAAACCAGAAGGGCATATAATATCCTGATCTATAGAGACCAGTTTCTCCCCATTGCTGCAATTTAGCTCCGTAAAATCGATAATGTTGGAGGATATACTTTTCATAAAATTTATATTTTCCATATCCTTGCAAGAACAAGACCAAGGATTGTCGAGCATGAGGAGCTGCAACGGAGACGCCTGCGACCTTTTCTCGAGAAAATTGCGGTTCATTAGGGTCAGTTCAGTTATATTGTTGTCCCTTAAGTCTGCATAGGTAACCTTGTTGGTCAGAACGGGCATATTTAGGAGTCTTTCTCCTCTGCAATCAACTATAAAGGAAGACCAGGTTGAGTTATCCAAGCAACAAACACAGGCATCGGGACAATCCCCTCGAGATATATTGCAACGGTTCAGAGTAAGATTGTATTCAAGCGGCTCGTTATCCCTCAGAAAAGAGAGGGTCGATCTTGATTTACAGTCGCAAGTCCATGGATTCCCTGACAACTTAATATCGATGGATTTTTTGAACCGTTTTAGATATTGAATCACCTCATGATCAAGGGTCTCCAAACTGTTGTTACGTAGGTCCAGATATCTCATGTTCTTCTGGAGCATATCGATGGTTACTTTGGATATATTATTTCTTGATAAGTGCAGTTCTAACTGGTTGGATATACTCTCCTTTGGTATCATTGAATCATTTTTAGGAACCAAACCTGGAAAGCTATATAGAAATTTATTCCTGCAGTCGATTTTAATGCTTTTGGTAGTGCGGTTATGACAACAATCGCATTTATAGGGGCAGGCTGCTGTCATATGATGATAATAAAAAAGATCATGTTCCTTGTTAACAGATGGTAATTTTTTGTGCAACCACTCCATATAATTATAAATGCTCATGATTTTATCCATGTCGTCTAGTTTCTGAATCATACTTGACACCAATTGATCTTCATTGATTAAAAAGTACTTTTGCTTTCTTTCGCCAAGCCTTAAAAAATGCTGACCCAAATACTTAATAAACCCTTCAGGTGAATCGGGTAACAACTTTATAAATATAGGTCGAAGCTCAAGCTCTTTCATCCGAATGATCGATTTCAGATGTTTAAATAATTGTAATAGCGGTTCATCATTACAATAGACAGTCCAATAATTGCCTGTCTGCTTAAATATGGCTAAATTTTTTATAAAATTGATTATTTTGTTGTCCATTTCATTTATGTCGTTAAAGCTAATATCAAGATAGTCTAATTTCTTAGGGAGATTATTAATGCTCAAGCTGGATAAAATGTTCCTGGAAACATCAAGTTTTTGTATCATATTATATCCATCTGAAGACATATTTGGTAACTGGGCTAGAGAGTTATTGGAAAACATTAATTTTACACCTCCGATAATGGGAATAGGTAGAGGTGGAATTTCAGAGAGAAATCTATCGCTGCAGTTTATAGACAGTTCCAATTCATCGTAATAATACTGGCAAACGCATACTTCGGGGCACTTAAGACCATTAATACCACGAGTAAAGTTACAAATATTTTGTTTGCATATTAAGCCGGTGAAGTCTTCATGTGGAATGTAATATCTGACTTTTATCAATTTAAGCCTGGGAAAATTTTTAAAATATTTTATATCCACCTCGTCGTTAATGTCAAGTACCAAGTGCTCCAGACTGTTTTGAAGAGTACTGAAAAAAATATTAAGTTGAGGTGAGTAATTTGCATTCCCGCCATTCAATTTAAAATAAGCATCTCATAATTATGAGAATGGACGTTTTGGAAAATAGAAAACTTATATTCGTAAAATGTATTCAATTCGGTATATCTCTCATATTTTACATACCTTAAAAATGTGAAATAGTTTATTGTACACTTGGAGAACACCAGCTTTCGTAAATTAACCAACAAAGCAAAAGTTTCAGTGGTAAAGTTTTCCAATTTAAATCCAGTAAATGTTAGTGAAGTTATTTTAGACTTTCCTTTAAAAACCCCATCACCAATCCTTAGATATTGATTTTCAGATTCGTCGTTTGCATTTATTATAATCTTATTTATATTATCCATTGTCTGTTTAATGTAGTCGATTATTTCTTCCATTCTTATTGAATTGCGAACATTTAATATTATAGATTTTGGTCCATGCAAGTAATGAACATTTCTTTCTATTGCTTCAAAAGAGCTTAGTTGCTTTTCGAAGCGAGATACTTTCTCAACACCAAGCTGTCGAAGGTAATCCACTGCACGTATTCCAGGGTTGGTATCTGACACAATTAATTCTTTTAACTTCACATTGCTTTCCTTGTTGATTGGGGAGAGGTCAGTGATATTTGCATCGGGAATGTTCCATTTTACCTCTAAATATCCGTCATTTAGAATCAATTGATATGCGTTGGTTAGAATAAAGTTAAGATCCTCGTTGTCGCACGTCTTTTGGCTGATTTTATCGATGCAAATGCCTTTACAATATGTTTCACAATAGTCGACACGAATTGTTTGCAAAATCTTTCTCCGCTTAGATTCACATGCAACAATATTTAGATATATCACTATTAAAACGAATATAGTCCGGCATGCACCCATTTCTCGATGCAGCAGCCACAAAAGTTGGATTTAAACAGAGTTTGCCACATCAGTTGCATGAGCTTTACAAAATTGCATTCAATTTAAAATTTAATGGGTCCCAAAACTTCCATTAATATTTTCGAAAAGTAAAACAAAAAAACAATACTCGACTGCGAAATACCCGGTGCTCATAATTATTTAACAAATTATGTGTAAAAGACTGAAAAGTAATGGAAATTCTTAGATGTTAGACGTTGTTAGTTTGTATTTAAAAGCAATCATTAAATGACTTAGTGAGGACTAAGAAATCCAAATATTTAAACTCGCATAACAAAAAGCAGCTCCAATTTTTCGTAATATTTCTAAATGGTAACTCAAGAGTGATGAGTATCAGGTCTTCCATAAATATACCATTTTGTTGCATAAAAAGTAATGAAGCTTTCACCGACTTGATAAGCGTGTGATTCATAAAAGCATTATAACCAATTCGATATGTCAAAGCTTTTTTGAGTGCTGGGAATACTGATACATAGAATTGCATTTAACCCTGTATATGTAAAGTCGAGGGGAAACTCGTTCATAAGCAGATTTAACTTCCTGATAAATACGGAAAAAGGTCCGATTTATAAGGACTGTGACAGAGCCATCACTAGAAGAGAAAAGAAGGTGCCTCTGACCAGATTAAATACAAGTACTAATGTAATACCCAAATTGACCACTACAATTTTTGATCGAGCAATACCTATTTTTAATAAATTCTTTTAAATGTGGAAACAATTTGAAAACTTGACCATTATTTCTAAAGCGCATCAGAAAAAAAATGTAAATGTAGATATATGCCCTCCAAACAGTCTGAAATTAAAAACCACTATTCCTTGCTTAACTTGGAAAATCTACAGAAACCAATAAGCTTACACGAACAAATTAAATGAGTTGTAAGCTTTGTGGGTCTTTGCTGAAACTGCAATTTAAATAATGCATCAAATGAATTAAGTTGCCAGCCAAATGAAGACGATAGCATTTTCCGGCGTCTGGAGGAGGTGGGTGCGAAGGCATTGGGGGTAAATGGAGCAAATCCTTCAGCAGTTGCAATAAAAATCGAATCATGTTAACAAAGGAGTGAAATGAAGCGCAGACAAAAAGCCAAGCAACTAAGATGGCGACCGATTGTGAGTTTTGTGTGAGAAAAAGTGAATACAATCCGGCCAGGCAATAGTTCTTAGAAATATTTTTGTGGATAACTGAACTGTTGAATCGGCAGAGGTGGGGCATACATATGCGAGTGTACGGGGCTCTTGTGTGTGTCATTGATATATCGTTTGATCCGTCGATACAGGAAACACGCAGACACACAGGATGGCAATAAAAGTGGTAATGATGTGGCACGAGGGCGAGACAAAAAGTACAGTCACTCTAGAGCTCCGGATATGAGTCCGGGCACTCGAGCTGGAAGGTTGTCGACGGTGCCACTTGCTTACTGAAAAATAGCTTACAAAAATATCTACCCTTAGGAGGTATCCGAATTCTTTTAACAAGAAAAGTGTTTTAAAAATAAGAGTTGTACTTACGAAAATTATATTTTAATACCATATTACCCCGTGTCAAGTCCATCGTGCATTTGGCTTTAGTCAATGACCCCACGACTTGCCACGAATATTATTTAACACACCACATTTAAATGCGGTAGCTTAATTTTCACCTGCACGGATGTGACTCGAACACAAATCACGTTGCAAAAAGAACACGTTTCGAGGGGCTGGTGGCTGGAGGTTCCGAGCTCTAAATAAAACATAATAGGGGTATGTCATCTAATTAAATATATCCGTGTGTAATTCTGTAGCTTAATTTTAACAAATGCGGAAAACTAAAATACGAAACATGCCAGCTCATGTGGTTACCAACAGTGGCGGCCAAAAGTATAAATATCTGTTAGTTAATTCCAAATGAAGTGGAGTTTAACTTTCCGACTTCCATCATGTGATTGTGGGTCGTTAGGTGAACCTTTTTTTTAACGCCAAATGGAGCCTAACTTACCCGAAGCACTGTGTCTGCGCCAACAAATAAGCACAAACGGCAGACGTGCTCCGTTGAGGGTGGATACACACAGAGACTCGGCTTCCGGCGGAATATTTCAGTTGAAAATTTTTAATGAGCTCGAAATTGTCGCAGTAGATTTTGCAACTCACCATGAAAAATCGGAGGAAAAATATAGACGGAAATAACATGGAATCAAATAAATGGGGGTTGGGCATTTTTGTTCCTGCTTACTTAGGCTATCGCTTTAAATAAAGGTAAACTGGCAAAGGTATGAAGACATATGGCATACAATGGCTGTTTTGTGTCCTTTTTGTGTATTAATATAAAAAGAAAAACGGAATCGCATTAATCAAATTAACACACGAATTTCACCCTTTCAGTTGTCCTGCAAGCAAATGTTCGGTTTTTGGTGTCAATACCATTCGTATGCCTTACGGTTAAACCCGAGGCATATTACATGAGTCGGTAAAATTAAGAGGATATGTTTCGCATATATATTTTATGTACGCTTGGTGTGAGCCATATATGTACAAGTGGAAGTCTGACGGATATCACCCATTGAAAGGGTAGGGAGTTTGCGGCGGCTGTGGCAAGCCCAGTAACAAACGCAAAACCAGCCTCTTTCTGTCCGTCTGGATTCACGCACTTTGGTTGACGTTTCGTTTTAATTTCACAGATTTACTTGTTACGTTCTGCTTGATGAACAGGGTGATAATGACAACGGTGATGATGTGCACAACCCTGACGCAAGAACAAAGTATATTTATTCAGCAGGGTCTGTCGGTAAGTTGTTCAGATTATTAAAGTTAAATTTCTTTTTTTTATAAATAAAAAAAGTTATCCATTGCAAAAGATTTGAGTTTAAAAATAAGTCCTAAAATTTACTTGATAAGCTTGTGACTGATTTATAACATGTAATTTAGTTGTACTTCAAAGAACGATTGATAAATTAATCCTTAAAGTATTACTAACAAAACTGAAACCTTTTTCGTATATATTTTATTTATTTATTATTAAAGATAGAGAAGTTTACAAAACTAGACTAACTTAGTTGGTAAAGCACTGGCAACAAGGCCTTCGGCTTTTAAGGTTAATGACATTAAGTCTATTGGTTTGATTACATATTGTTCGTTGTATTTTGGCTACTTAGTTGGTAAATTATTATTTATGTACATTTGGGGTATTTTATTAAATTTTGTGGTATAGGTTTGTAGCTTTTAAGAAAAGTAAGATTTTTTCTAAATTATCTGGGTTGAGTTCATTGAGGAGATTTATTGGGTTTGTGTTTTTGAAGATAGATAGTTTTGTAGGGAGGAGTGAAGGGCATGAATTTAATAGGTGGGGTATGGTATTGTCGCCTTGGCAAAAGGGGCAGGGTGAAGTTTGGTTTTGATTAAAGTAGTGCTCGTGTGTAAGTTTTGTGTGGCCTAGTCTAAGGCGTATTATTTTAATTTGATCGAGTCTGCTCGATTTGGGATGGAAGGATCTGCAATAATTGTCGATGTTTGAATTGTCTTTGTTAATGTTTTTATACCATTGATTGCAGTGTTCTATGTTTAGTTTATTTCTTGCTAGGAATTCGAGTTTTAAGTGCCTGTTTATGTCTGTTAAGTTGATGTTTGGGGTGTAAATAAGGGGCATATTGCTTGTCGATTTTGCGGTTTGGTCGGCTAGCTCGTTGCCTGCTATGCCTACATGACCAGGGATCCACAATATTTTAATTTTTGGGGCTAGTTTTGTAAGAAGTGATCTGATTTTGTTAGAGTAAAAATTGTTGTTGCTTGTGTTTCTTATGGCGTCAATTGCTGAGAGAGAGTCAGAGCAGATCATGAACTTTCCCCTTGTGCTTTTGACTTGATCGATCGCTACAAGGATGGCTATTATTTCTGCGGAGAGTACTGATGAGTATGGGGGTAGGATACCATATTTAATGATATAAGTATCTGTTGTGATTGCATATGCTATAGTGGAGTTCATTTTTGATCCGTCCGTAAATATGAATTTGTGTGTTTTATGGTTGTCTTTGGTATGTTCGTATAGTTTCCTGTATGTCTCCGGTGGTGTGGTATGTTTCTTGTGCGCTCTAAATGTTGTGTCTATGAGATTTGGGAGATCCCAAGGTGGCTGGTATTTGTGTAGTTTTACTGGTTCATAGGGTAGATTTAATGCTTGACAAAGGTTTATTGTGCGGTCTATGGTTGATGGGTTTTTTTTTTGGTTTTCTTTGTTTGACAAGTTTGTGTGTTGGTGTATCTTTTGAAAATATAAGGTTTTTTGTGAGTTTGGCTGTTTGGAGGTCTCGTTTATGCTCTAATGGGAGGATGTTGGCTTCGTATAGCAAGTTATTTATGGGCGTGGTTCGGTAGGCGCCAAGGGCTAGTCGAATTGCTGTGTTAAAGGGTGTTTTTAATTTGTTTAGCACGCTTTTCGGAGCGTGTCCGTATAGAAACAGTCCATATTCCAATTTTGCTATGACTGTTGCTTTCGCGACGTGAAGTAGTGTTTCTGTGTTACAATTGAATTTAGGGTTGGAGAGGCATTTAATGATATTTAATTTTTGGTGTAGTGGTGGAAGAAGTGATTTTATGTGTGTGTCCCATTTGTATTTACTGTTTATGGTTATCCCTAAGATTTTTAGTGCAGTTACTTGTTGTATTGGTGTGTTGCTACAGCTTATGATGCTGGTGCAATTGTGCTTTTGGCAAATACGGAGGTGTTGGCACTTAGCTAAGGATAGGTATGCCCCTGAGTATGAGCACCAGCTGTTTATGTCTTGTAATAAGTTGTCTAGGTTGAAGTTAAGGTTTTTGTTTTTGTTGAAATTTATTATGAGAAAAAAATCGTCGGCGTATGCGTTAAATTTAATTTCTCTGTGTAAAGTTATTATGTTTGAGAGCTTGTTGTATGCGATAAGAAATAGGATTACCGATATAGGAGATCCTTGTGGGATACCATTGGATAATGGGAGTGAATTTGACATGTGCGGACCGACTCTGACAATTATTTTACGTTTGAGCATGAAGTTCTTGACGTAATTAATTATTTTTGGGCCTGTTTTCCATTCCTGTAGTTGATCAATTATAGTGTGCACCCCTATTCGATCAAAGGCTCTTGCAAAGTCAAGAGTGACGAGGGAGGTGTGCCTCTTTGACTTCGTTATGAGATGGTCTACGTATAGTAGACTATCTGAAGTCGATTTGCCTTTTTTAAGGCCGAATTGGTTTGTATTTAAAAGTTTGTTGTGGGTCACAAACCACCATAGTCTTTTTGCTATGATTTTGTCAAGTGTTTTTGCTAGACAGCAGTTGAGGGAAATGGGTCTGTATGAAGAGATATTTGTTTTGTCAGTTTTTGGCTTAAGAATCGGAATGACTAGGCTTATTTTGTAGGCTTGAGGTATGTGGCTGTTCGTATATATTAAATCCTTAAAGGAATTCTCAGCCATTAAAAAGTTACCTTTCAATCGAATGTCTTTAACGAACAATTTCCCGCTTCCTATTTCTTACGCTTGGATTCAGACCAATCAGACCCTTCCTGTACAACGATAAATTGATCGCTATCCGATTCACGTATTAAAATCTAGCTCAACCAAACCGATGGATAATTAAATAAAACGGAAATTAATTTGTCAAAACGATGTTGCTGGAAGGGTCTCCCCTGCGAAGAAACAGGTAATTAAAATTATGGACAGATTCAAAGAGCACATAAAAAGTGTGTGGGCTATAAGGACTTTGTCCGCTTTTAACTAAGCAAATCACGAATCTTTTTCAGGACCTATTCCTCTCTAAAATCTGCTGCAGCGGAAGGTGTAGATACAATCTGCCCCCTCATCTCCGTTTGGTTTGGCGTCCGCAGCCTGGGCGAGGAATGAAAAATGGAAATAATTTTTCAAAAACTGCCAGCTATTGGGGAAATCCCCCCAGCAGTGTGCGTATTATCTCAGTTCGGCTGGTGGAGTTCCGTAGCAACGATTGCAATGGGAATGGCCAAACTGGGAGCGGACTCAAAGGCACCGTTTCGGTGCGTTTGAGTATTATTTCGCTGAGCTAAAATCCACAATGGAACGGTTATGAGCTGAGTTCTCTGCGCCCTTGGCTGCTTCATCAAAATCCAGCTGGATTTTCCCCATCCTATATATTCGTGCAATATCGCGTTGTATTTGGCGCTTTGATGCCGTGCATTGTTCAAGGAGCCCGCGGGCAAGGGACGCCGATCTATTGTCAACGCTGCGTATGCGTTTTTATTCTGCACCCCCTATGCTTTGGCAAACAGTGCTATTGTGTTTCGCCAGTTTAATTGACTCTAGGAAATCAAACAGGTTTCGCTATCAACAAATTTAAAAGTCAATCACGCCACACAAAGGATTGAAAAGTAACCCCTTTTTGGAGAGGTAAATACATTTAGAACACAGCCAGAAAAGAAATGACATTATATAACAAGTTGACCATACATTTGGAACGGTTGCCCAACACTTCAACTAAATATATGTTTTTTTTATTTGAACGCTGATGATAACAGTTGTTTTAATGTCGAAAAAAATTTAGTTGGTTCAGTTGATGATCAAAATTACAATATTTAAAATATTAGGTATAGGTACATTACTGTAGAGATAAAGAAAATGTTATTAAACGTCAGTCAATTTAATCTTACAACAATTTAATCTTACAAAAGTGCATTCTTTAAAAAAGCTACAAAATGTAATAATTACATCCGATCGATGTAATGCGATCGACCATAAAGAAATTTGGTCATTTTGTCCTCCGATTCTTTTGCAATACCAGCTTTCTTTGAATTTTCTAATGCTTTTTTATCTCATCTCGGCCAGATGAACTACATCATTTGCCAATTACGCACACAGTCCTGCCATCTTTCAGAATCAATAGAGTCGGTGGAGAAAAGGCTGCAAAAAATGGCAGCTCGACGTCAGCTTAACACCTTGAGGTTAAGCCCGAAAGTACAAAACCATCAGTGGCAGCAGGAAAAACGCATGGCAACATGTGCAATTTAACCTTAGACACGCACATCGGACGGATGGCTTTGAACAAAAGATACAAAAGGGATCGGGAATGGGACTGGAACTGGGAATGGGAACGGAATGGGGACTCGTGTGGGAAAACAAAAACCGGTTGGGCCAGAGGTAAGCAAGGAAAGAATGAAACAATTTAGCCAGCACTTAACCGTTTAAACCCCAACTGAACCGAGTGCACACGTTTGACCCAGGAGCGACACAACGAGGACATGTGGGAATTGAACAAGGCTGCAGCTCAAGATTCCATTGGGGGTGTTGTAAGAACAAACAGAAAACGAGAATGGGAGCAGGAGCGAGGCCCCCAAAAAAATTAAAACCACGCAGGGCTTAAATTTATAACCAGCGCGATGCTGCGGCAGAAAAAGGCGTTAGGAGGAATTCGGCTTTCGGGGGCAGCAGGACCAGTGTGGCATTGTGGGCGTGTCCAACAAGCACGAAAATGAAAGCCGCAGTGAAATGCATTTTGGAAGTTGCCTTGACGCTGACCAAATAAAAAATAGTAAAGAAAGCGAGCTTGAATGCACTCAGAAAAAATTATGATTCTAAATAATGTGTTATTAGATATTTAATTTTGACGAATGACACTTGACGATCAACTTTGACATGAATTTAGAATTTTGCAAGTTCAAGCCAAAGCCAAAGAATTTGAGCTCATAGTTATTTATTATTTGATCCCATACCTTTTAAAGTCAGACGTTTCAAGAACTAAAACAAGGAAGAACGCTATAGTCGAGTGCCTCGACTATCAGATACCCGTTACTTAGCTAAAGGACCAAAGGGAAATGGAGATAAGCAAGCAGCAAAGCAAGACTGAAATGCGCCACCTATCGGCGGTAGACAGATTTAAGCGTTATGGGCGTTAGGGTGGGGCGCGGCAAATTTTTTTTTGGGTCAATCGATAGGTTTTGACGAGACCAATACAGTTCAGTTAAAATGTTGTATCTAGCATGAAAATTGTGGGCGCCACAGGTTTGGGCGGTTTGTGGGCGTTAGAGTGGGCGTGGCATATTCGCGTGACAAAATTGCGCTGCGTACAAAGCTACGGAATCTAAATCTGAGATCCCGATTCTCTATCTCTGATAGTTTCCGAGATATCCACGTTCATACTTACGATTTTTTGAAGTTTGGGGGCGGTTTGTGGGCGATAAAGTGGGCGTGGCAAACTTTTTTTTGGGTCAATCGATATGTATTGATGAGAGCAATACATTTCAGCTAAAATTTTTATTCTAGCATCAAAACTGTAGGAGCCACAGTTTTGGGCGGTTTGTGGGCGTAAAAGTGGGCGTGGCACTCTACTGAAACAAACTTGCGCTGCGTAAGAAGCTCAGGAATCTGCACGCCAAATCTCAATAGCCTAGCTCTCATAGTTTCCAAGATCTCAGCGTTCATCCGGACAGACGGACAGACGGACAGAGGGACATACGGACATACGGACATGGCTAGATCGACTCGGCTAGTGATCCTGATAAAGAATATATATACTTTATGGGGTCGGAAACGCTTCCTTCTGCCTGTTACATACTTTCTGACGAATCTAGTATACCCTTTTACTCTACGAGTAACGGGTATAACTAAGAGGCAAAGCCAAAGAATTTGAGCTCATAGTTATTTATTATTTGATCCCATACCTTTTAAAGTCAGACGTTTCAAGAACTAAACCTAAGAGGCGACTGTTCCTAAATCATCTAAAATGTTCTTGACTTTTGTAACTTTTTCCTGGGTGTATAAGCGGATTTTTATTTAATTTTACTACTAAGTTGTTATTTAAGGGTTATTTTAATTATTCTTATCTATTTAAATTTTTTTTAACCTGGAATTAGTTTATTATTTATAATAGCAGATATTCTTCCGATTATCCTAAGCATTTCTCTCTGTGCTCTGCGTGAAAAAAGTTCACTTGGTTTTGTGTGACGGCGACGATTTGAAGCCGTGACCCCGCGCAGTATGCAATGCAATTTTTTGCTACGGGTTTGAGCCCCTTCGTCCTTCGTCTTTAGTCCTTTTGCCAACCCCAGCCCTCTGCTGTGCCAGTTTGATATACAAACTGTAAAATGGCAGTTCACCTTAACTGGAAACTCAACTGAACTAAACTCAAACCAGCTGAACTGTTTTTGCCGCTTTCGACGACAACATCACACACAAAAACTTGTCACATGTGCAACGCAACATTTCCGCCCCCTCCTGCACCCCAACCTTCCCCCACCTCTCGGTGTTCCTCTTTTTGTATGCTTTTAGTCGAATTTCAAATGTTGCTTACTCTGCTGGACATCTGAAGTTGGACGTGCAGGCGTACAGTCCCCCACTTGCCCCCCGAAAAAGTAACTTAAAAGGGCAATCTGCTGCTCCTGCTCGACTATTATTAAACTGATAAATTTGCAAGTCCCACAACGTGTCGAATCAGTTATTTTCAACACCCCAGCGGATAGAGTACCACTAGTTTACGTACATCGCGGATTTTATCCATACGACATCATCTGTTCACGTTAAGTATCCGCAGCAGTTGCCACACCCGGCTATTACTTACGAGCATTGTGAAGCCAGCGGATTGCGGGCTTATCCACTGACATGTTCCATTCCCTCCAATAACCATCTTTTACACTATCCACACAGTGGAGTGTCAACATGACTTAAAGTAACACCACAAGCCAATAATAAATTTTAATAAAAGCTTGTTAATTAAACTGATTCAAATTGCACGTATTCCTATAAAACGGTTATTAAGTGTAAAGTTGTAGGTAATCTATTTTTTAATTACCAGGTTATAAGCCCAATGTGCTTGGGAGGTTTTTATTTTCCGACACACCTCACATACCTCCACCATCCACAAACACATATTAATTTCAGTTGTAGAGTGTGCTTGTTTTTTGGGGTTTTTGCCATAGTTGAGCTGACAAAAAGCACGTGATTTGCTTATTTGAGCAGCTCAAACTGGAGCAAGCGAGAGGGAAAGGGGGAGAGAAAGGGAAAGGACACACAGGTGTGCGACAACCTGATTTGTTTCGCTGGTTAGTGAGCGTTAGTTTTGCAGATTGCATAACTCGCTGGGATTTTATGGCAGCTGTTGAAAATTATAGCTTAAGCACGTTGGAATTTAAAAGCATGTAAGCTGAAATTTTACAGAAATACGGATGGCTGGAAACTAAAATTTAAAATATTAATATCTATAACATCTCTAATGATTTTATTGCAATCGCAAAGTTTAAGCTTCACCGATTTAAAGTTTATCGTGTTGCAGGTTAAACTATTTCATGCGTAGATTTACCAATCGAAAGCGAGAAGTGAATCTACGCAAGCTCAATTCCCTGACAACTGTCAGTTGAGCCAAAACTAAAAGCCAGATAAAATTACAGAAGCCCGCTCGAAGTACAAAGTACGAACTACAAATGGGAAACTGCAACTAGAATTCGATATCAAAAGCTTTAATTTCCCCATCCGGAATTCCCCACCTCCAATCTTCTTGCATGGCCTGTTGGCTACTTATTGGCACAGAGAAATTCTTGACTCTGCGAGGCTGCTCGAACTGCTTTAGCCAGTTGTTGTGGCATGTTTCACGTTGGTCGGGGCGAACACAGAACGCAATGTAAGACAGGCCAATAGACAGCCAGACAGGGACAACAATGTCTGTGGGCCAGGACGACCAGGACCAAAGACCATATCCAGCAGCCAGTCTCACACGGATTGGAGTTTATGTGTTAGCCAGGGTTTTGGCTCGCTGGCTGGCCTTCCTTATCGGAAACAAGCTTATTCCGTTCAATGAACTGAAAAATATTGTTTACCTCTGTGTTTCCTGCAAGTTGCTCAAATTGCGTAAGCGATTTGGACTTTTTTCCTTGGATCGCCCCCTCGCCATCGCCCTCGCACTGCATTTTGATTTATTTTCATCGCAAGACCATAATTGTCATTAGGGGAAAAACATGGTTGCCGGGCAGACTGAAAAAAGCCCTCAATGGAGTGCAGACAGGTGAACGGGGGTCAAGAATCTTGCACTCTCCACCAGGGATTTTCAATGAATTTAATGTGTGGTTGGGAGACCGCTTCCGCACAAGTTTTAAGTCCTCGGACACTTGAACACTTTTATGCCATTTGGCGCGGACACGGAAAGGGTTAAACCGAAACTAGGAAAAAGTTTGTTCCCTTTTAAACATGACATTTGACATATTTCAGCAAAAAAGTTTTGCTGCCGCCGCATTTTCAACCCTTGTCAATTAGGCTGACGCGGCGTATGCGTAATGCGAGTGTGTTTGTCTCTTTGTGTTTTGGTCAGTGAAATATACGCAAAAATCGGGATGGCAGAAAAAAGTTTTGCGTTTGAGCTTAAACTTTGGCCCGCAAACGAAAAATGCGTGTTGCGGAAATTCGAGAGCCCTTTGTCAAAATCTGAGACAATTTGCCAAATGCACGAATCCCCAAAACGATATCTTTTTTTGACCTAATGGAATTCGGGGGAAATTAATGAGATGAATAATATAACGGATGGGGGTACCTTTGATTGGTGGTTTTTATTCGAATTTTTTTTTAATATATTTTAATCATCATTAATTATTTTTTTCAGTACACCCAGAAGTTTTAAAAACAATAAAACTTTTTTGACAAATTTGCCAAATATTTAAAATTGCCATGACTGTAAAAATCTGACAAACTCAAAACTACCGTCTCAAGCTATGTGCTAGTAGAAAGTTAGTGGCATGAGTATAAGCAATCAACACTTGACATAAAATTGCACCATTTCCGCAACCTAAGTATCCTGTGTGTTCATACACATGTCGGGTGCTTTGTTTTTGCCGAACAGCTTTATCTGAAACGATAATTTTATTGGACATTAAAAACATTTACGTGCCACGACATCAACGCCAGTCATATGATATTAAAAAGCCATGCCAAAAAATATGGCATAAGGCATAAAACAAAGGCACGGGACAGGACGACAAATTCTCTGGTGAGTGTGTCGGTAATGACGGGAAAGGAAAAGCGGCGGGAAAAGTTGGACCCTGGAGGACAAGTATCGCATATCAGGCCCATCAGTCATAAACTACCCATGGAAACGGAGGACCACTCGTTCCCAGACTTTGCCCTGTGCCAAACATGACGTAAAACGTAAATGATATAAAAAGCTATAATGTTCTGTTACTTCCACGATAAACAATAACAAGTATTTTTGGCTAAACACAGACAGCGCCGAAAGGACGTTAAGTAATAACTCAGCCAAGGGCGTGCCACATGCAAGGACCCCTGGCAGGACATGTGAGGACTTCTTGACTTGCACGAGGGTCCTGAAGATGCGAAAGCCGCTCTGTTGCCTTTTGTGCCCGCACATCACGAGGGGGCTACGTGACATTGCGGCGAGTTGCCCTGTGAAAATAAAGAGGTTGACCCAAGTAGTTAGCCCTCCAAAAACGTTGCAGGACAAGATAATTTAAAAATATAAATTTAAACATACAAATATTAGTAAATAAACTTATTTTCAATTTTTAATTCAACCAAAAAACTGGCTTTACAAACAGTAAGTTATTATTGTCCTTTAGCACAAATCAAATCAATTCAACTTATGCTTGACGAAGCTAATTTGGAAACTTCTTTTTTGTACAATAGCTCACAGGTGGTAGCTCGTTAAACTAGGAAATAAAAAAACAAAAAAATAAGTTAATTAAAAAATACATCGCAAATATGAAGAAAATATGTGTATTGTATTATAACTTGTCACTTAAATATTGTATTCAATTTTTTCGAAATTCTTTCTGTTCCCACAAAAATTATTTTAATTCTCAGTCAGCGAAAATCAAATGATTGTAGTGCTAAAGGGGATACAAACCACGTTCATGTTGCGATGAAAAAATGTTCTTTATCACATGAACATGATGTCGAATATAATATAAAAAAAACTTAACGACTATTGTTTTTCCAGAGCGATATTTATATTGCTGTTAATTTTTCCCCAATGCCAGCCATTTGTTTTCTACACACTCGGTCGCGAATTTGAATATTTGTGGCTACCCCTTTCCTTTTTTCAAAACAATACCAGAACGCCTTGACTTTATGGGAAAAAGTTTTGCGAACGGCAAGTCAACCATGACTTTCGGACGCAGACGGCACGTAACGAAACAAAATAAAGAATACGCACTGTGGGCTGGGACAGCAATGATGAAGATGGTAATGATGATGATGGTAATGATGGGAATGGTGACGACACCCGATGGCTGCTCAGGCGTGCAATTTATTTCAGCTGGGCAAACAACCAAAACAGCAAAAACTGTCAATAGAATTTCACACACGTCCATTCGAGTTACTTTGGTAAATTTTTAAAGTAGCATCAATATGAATAAATAAATCAATTAAAGTTGCCAACAATCTCGCCAACATTCATGAATGAAATTCTATTTTTCTATGAATTTCACACGATGCTTCCGGTCGGTTTATTGGCTTTATATAGCCATTATCGCCGTTGCCATATTTTGCGGAAAAAATCCAGTGATACAGTTGGAGATGATGTCGCCTGGTAATGGAAATGAACAAACAGATTTATGTTGCTGCCATGTGTTTGGTCGATTGCGGTTGTTTATTTATGCGATAGTCGCGGCCTTATTGAAATATAATAGATTCCCGCCGCAGGTGTGACAGTGGAGCCTCTCGCCATTGTTTTTCCCGCTCTGCCGACCGCACTTACAAGTTGTTGGGCCCACAGAACAGGCCCCAATAACTTAACACGCCCATTCCCACCGCAAAACACGGCATCTGCCGAGGGCCAAGCCAAGGGGCAGTTCCGTTCCGGCATCATTTCGCCAGTGCGGTTATTGACAAATGTATTTCCAATCGGTGGCCAGCGCCCTTTGTGCCTGATCCACCTGGTACGCGGCCCTTATTACAACTTTATTCCCGCGATGGCTCGAACCAGTGTTTCATTGAGCCGCAATAATTTCCGCTCAGCTTTTGTCATTTTTTCAATTTTCGGTGAAACCCTAACACTTCATTGAGGTCAGGCGGCATGTGCGTATTGTTTAACCCACATTTTCGCTTTGCAGGTGTAACTAAATGGGTAATGCAGCCTGTGCAAATGATTCAGGCATCGGATTTGTCGGAGAGAGATTTTACTATTTGCGCATCAGTATTTCCCGAAAAACTTTGCAATTTCAGAGGAAAATTGCTTTTATTCCATTTTGTCGCTAACAAGTTTGTTCAATTTTTGATTTCGCCGGCAATAAAAACAATCAAATATTCACAATAAATGCTGAGTTATAGTTCGAAAGTTTAATATATCAAATGCAGGGCTGGCGCACGGAGCATGCAGATGTCTGTGCAATCGCGGCTGGCACCGCCGCGTATACGTAATGCCAATGTTTGTATGAATTGCGGAACGGCAAACTACGAGAACTAGTTACGGAATTGTGCCCTTTTTTTCCACATTTTTATTGCACATGTTTTGTCTCCCTTTGTTTGCTCGCCGTGTGTCCTATTGGCGCTGCAAAAAATCACAAATAAATAAAACCAGGCCCAATATTGAAAACTACGCGATGAGAGACAAATAAAAAATACAACAAGAGTGCCACAACTAAAATGCAAATAAAATTGTATTAAATTTTAATGAAATATGTGAAGATTTATTTACCTTTTGTTTGTGCAATGTTACTGATAGTAAATGCATATTTAAATTAGTTGATAAAGAAAATAAATCAGTTGTGGAGGAGATGCAGTTTGAAAGGCTCTGAAAATTGGAATGCCGGTTTTTTTCTGTGCTTTCCACGCGCTGCAGCAATTTTCGCCACCCACCGAGATGAAACATGTCCCAAATTGATCCGTACGAGCGGGAAAAAAGGATGAGCAATTAAATCGTATCAACAGAGGCATATTTTTGGGGGGTGTCAATCACAAAATCGTAGCCTTAATTAAACGTCGCACGCAGATGCAGCTGACACACGTGCAGATCTTAAATCGGAACAGAACAGCATAGCTATTCGCCAAAAATTTGCATAACAATTCAATTCAATTTGAATTTCACTTTCTTGGCCCATAAACTCCAGAGGCACTATTAGCAAGTAAATGCGTAAGCAACCATTTGGGGTTAAATAACAGGCCAAGAAGCCGGTCCATGATTTAAAGTCCTGCTGCAGCCATTGCAAGTGGCCATAAATCAAACGAGAGCTTCTTTTTCTGGGGGCGGTCCTCTCCGGAGCAGTTTCAGGGAGGCAAAGTGAGACTCCGAGGACCCCTGGCTGTCGGCTAGTTTCTTCTGGCCGACAATAACTTAATTGCAAAGTCATGTTTGCATTGTGGTCAGGATGGGGGCAGGATATGCGATGCAGCATCCTACCTATCTCAGTTGTTGTTCTTCCCATTGCGGTTAACACAGGACCAACAGACCCACGTTGAACACGCCCGTAAACAGAACAAGCCCGGATGTGGGCCAGTGTATTATATCCCTCTTCAGGTGATACTCCTGATTTATGATTGGGGCTGCTGCCTATGTGTCAGTTGAGGAAAATTTGTATTATTAAATCTGATCAGTGGGCAGCACTCACCCATCATATTATTCCTGGAGTCTAATGTAGCAGAGTGACACCTGCTGTCGCACAGATTAAACCAATGCTATTGACAAATAGTTTGGTAAATTAAATAACGCACTTTACAGACGACAGAGAACGGCTTACAAGAGCACTTGTGAATCACACAATGGACTTAATAAAAGAGTTAATAAATCTTTTGATTGGTTTTGATTTAATTACAATATGTGGAAATTGATGGAAATTAAAGAATTTTTATCGCCCTGGGATACTATACATTATTAAAAGTATTTACTTTAACTATTTAATTGTGCATAATTTCAAATTGAGAAACGGAATTAAAGAAAAATGTTGAAGTGCTAATACATACATATTATTTTTAAGAATTTTTAAAATTGGCATTCAATTAATGTGGGATTGGTCTGGCAACGCAGAACAGCTGGTGATAAAGAAGAAATCGAAAACAAAACGACGTGGCAAGCCTGCCAAACTGAAAGACGAAAGAAGCATAAAGAATTCGCGAGACGAACGGAGAAGACGTGAAAAACGACGCATTTGGTAAAAAGAGAAGACGAACACAAAAAGACGCAGACTAATCAGTTTAATCAAACCAATTTATAATACAAAAACTCATTCTAATTAATCTATAATAAATATAATAAATATAATAACACAAGTGGGATCGCGTTTAAGTTATTTGGAAAGTAATTTCACAACCCAGTCCCACATTAATCCGTTTGTCAGTTCTAATCTTTTGTGTACTTTCAGCCTTAATTGAGAATTGGAATTATAGTAAAATATTGAAGTGTAAGTTCAAACATATTATTTTTAAGAATTTTTAAAATTGGCATTCAGTTAATCCGTTTGTCAGTTTATTCTTTAGTGTACTTTCAGCCTAAATTGGAAATTGGAATTAAAGTAAAATGTTGAAGTGTAAATTCAAACATATTATTTTAAAGAATTTTTAAAATTGGCATTCAATTAATCCGTTTGTCAGTTCTGTTCTTTTGTGTACTTTCAGCCTGGTTACTTATCAAATGGTAAGCTCTAAAGCCCTTAAACAAAAAACCTCAAAACCAGAACGAGTACAAACTGCTATTAGCAGCACGTTTAAACCAAATGCATGCGAGATCGCAAAAAGAGTGCGAATAAATATAAAATAAAATAAACATTTGGCCGGCATTTCCACGGCGTTGTTGCTGCACATGCTGGCCGTCAGGCCATAAACTTTAAAATTGAGCCAGCACAAAAACGAAGTAGCAGCGTCCCAGGCAAGTTTTAGTTTTATTGTCATTTCAATGTATTTCCGCACTTTTAACCGCAGTCGGATTTGGATTTGCAGTCGGAGTCGGAGTCGCTCTCACAGGCTCTGACCCGGGCATAAAAAAGGGGAAAAGGAAAAGAATTATTTCAAGCAGTTTCGAAGCCATAAAAAACTGCATTTGGCAGCCGTTGCCAAAAACCGTGTACGTGTAGATGTGCGCATATAAAGGCAGCAAAGCCAAAGCCAAAGCCCCGATTCTCGATTTCTGCTCTCCACATTTTCATCTATGCTGAATTTTCATATTTTTTGCCCGGCACATGGACCTTTCTAACATTTGCTGCACAGATTTGCGTGCCAGCGACATATTTAAAATGTTGAAAATTATTTATAATTAAAAGTTGGAGGCCAAAAACTTTTTGCTGTCCCCACCAGCCCCGGGCGAGACTGTTTCGCATTTGGAGAGCATTGCCATAGCCATAACCATTTGACCGGATCTGCTGCATTTTGCTCTCGGCGGCGAGCAGAATGTTTTAATAAAAATACCTAAGGAGTGGCCGAGCGACCCTCGGGCAGTCCGGTTCAGTCAGCCGGACAGGAATGATTGTTATTTACGCAATGGCAATAATAATTCACATTTTTACACCGCACACGACTTTGGGGTAAATTGAATATCTCTTTGCGTTTCAAAATTCCAAATCCGAGTCCGAATCCCAGGCGGTTTTTACTCTTTAAATAATGGCCAAGTTGCGGCACTCTGAGCTGCCTTCCGGCCAAGTTCATGCATTTAATTTCCATGCAATTGACTGCCCCACCCAGGCGAAAAGTGACTTATGCTAAGCATTTCTGCGCAACACTCCACACCCCTTCGGCTGTCCAATAAAAGTCAATAAGCATCTCGGAGATATGTGCATTTTTCAATTACGTATTTGTATGCAATGCCAGCATCCACAACAGCAGCAGCAACAAAGAGCACAAATTCAAATGACATGGGGACAAGGACTACCAGGACGACAAGGACGAACACTCCGCTGGGTGGAAGAGTGGATTGGTGGCAAGGCAGGAGCTATCGCTACACGAAAACCATGTCTTTCATTATGTACGACAAACTGGCTGACACGGGCGGCTAATAACGACCACGCTGCACACAACAGTCGGTTGGGGACACGACTAACCGACAAACTGGCTAACTGACAAACGAACCAACTGACTAACCAACAAACTGACTGACTGTCTGAGGGACCCACCATCACACAACAATAAAGAACACCAACTTACGGACTGACCCAATCCTAATGGCCAAGCCAATGCAAATTGGCAGTCCACGAAACTAAAAAGCAGACTCGATGGAAGCTACAAAAAGTAAAAGCTAAATTGGTGCGGGTCAATAAGCTTGGTTTTACACAAAAAAAAGATGGAATATCAAACAGAATTTATTGTTGGAAAGATGTTTTTTTGATTGCCTTTTTTCCTTAAACCTTTTTCTTATCACTTTAATTTTAGTAATAAATTATGATGAAGCCAAGTGGTAGATTTGTATAATATATGTATCTTTTCGCTTAAATAAAGCTTTTCGATTTATTAAATATTTCTATAAATATTGCAAAATTTCATTATCTAAACCCTTGTTATTAAAACACTGTTGGCTTATTTGTATAGTTTCTCTTTGTCATATTGAATATCCATAATTTAAAAATCTCCACCTTACTTCTATGGAAGACCCCAATACCATAATACAACGTAGCCAGATTAAAATAAAAGTTAAGTACAATAAAACGACATAAAATTGTGTTTACCAGTTAAACCGGAAATATAAGCTTGAGAAAATATTTTTGTATAACTAAAGAAAAACAAATTAAAATTAAAATACTTACAGCGGTTTCTCGCTTGGCAAAATACTTGCTTCCTTTACTCACTGTGTACTCCTGCTGCTGCTTTGCTTACAGCGAAATCGAATTAGTATTAGTCGAAAACAAAATTAAGAAATAAAATGCTCTCGTTGGCCCTGACACAAACTGCAGAGCAGCTTCCTCCGGCAGACCCCCAGCCCCTTCCACCTACACTTCCGCTTCCTGCAGGACCTCCATTACCATTACCACTTGCGCTGCTGCTGGTGCTCCTTCAACTCGCCTCCGTACACATGACTGGCCAACAAAACTTTAAATAAGAACCCAGCTGCCGTAAGCCGAGTCTCGAACTTCGGTTCGCCCGCTGCAAGGGCCAAGTCAATGGACTCGACCAAATCCGGAGCCCATTTCTCGACCCTTTCGGGTCTATTTTTGAGCGCGCTTAGTGAAGCGTGCACCTTTGGTTTGGGCCAAAGTATTTATTAAGTGCGGAATCTGGGTCGCATTACGGGGAACGCAGAGATGCCGATCAGAAAGTCGATTGCAGAAGTCCGGATCCGGCTGACAGGCGGCGCTGTCAATGCAATAAACTTGTCCTGTGGATATCCGTGTCGTTGAATTTATAAACCGTATGCAGGAAGCTGCATATTTTATTTATTAATATGAATTACTAGCGAAAATAAAGCATAAATCATGCGGCACACACGGAAGAGGAAGGCCTTTGTGCCATGAACATGTCATCGTGCTTTTTTGTCTTATTAAAATGTAATTAAGAGCAAGCGATAACTCTTTAACAAAATTAACATTTTTATTAATTACAAGCCAGGCCAAATTCTGTGATATTAACAAAATGTTGAGATACTTTGGTATATATTAAAATTTATATATACTAGCAAAAAAAACCGCAAGACAGTCTATCCATTCTAAAAGTGTCAGCAGCTTATTAGGCCATATCAATGATTAGTGTTTCCTGAACTGACAATCCCACCCACGGAAATTTGGCCAAAGTTCATCTGCTCCCGCTGCCTAATCGTCCTCGTTAGTCCTTGGATGTAGCTGGGATTTGAGACCGTTCTATGGCTATTACTGGCTCATTGTGTTATTGTTGTTTTAAATGCGTTATTGTTGGCCGAGGGAACAAACTGGCGCATTAATAACCAGAGCCATTGAAAGGCCATGTCATCAAATGAGCCAGGACAAAACGCCATCCTCCTCATTCGTCCTCGTCCTCGTCCTTGTGCTCCTCGTGGTGCGGATGATGATGATTGTTTATTTGTGCACAATGACGTTGAAACATCATTAAATGGCCAAAAGTCACGCATTTACAGTTACGACTGACAAAAGCCGACCTGCACGAGTCATTTGCTGCTCCCACTGCCGATGCCTCTATGTCAGCCAAGTGCTGGCATCCTGGACATTTTGTATCCATAAAAAATAGCATTGTGGGTGTCAATTGTGAATATGATAATTAATGATAATAATTGAGGAATAACCATTTGTAAAAGTTAAAAAAAGGGTTTAATGGATTTATAAAATATTATATACACGTTTTTTTTAATAATACACCAAAAAATGATATTTTAGGTACGGTATGGGTGAACATATAAATAAAGTGAACATTATAAGTAAAGTATTTAAATTTGGAACAATTTATAAATATTTTAAGGAATATTTTGAATAATGTTTATTATTGTTATCGAAACTTTTTGTTGTCATCACTATTCTCCAACATCTCACCCGAGCAGCGGTTTAAATGACGGCCACCCATTGCCCCGGGCCAATGACCAATGACCAGTAAGTAGTGATAGGTTCCCACACAGTGCATAAAGCTTTTGCTTTCAATCAAGTACAATTTATTAAAAAATAGTTCCCTATCAGTTTTCAAAATAAGGGTAATGGGATCTGGAAAAACTTATTTTTGATACTTAAATTGCTACTACTTGCATCTTTTTTTATCCGCATTTTAAACTTACTGTAAAATGTATACCTGTGGAAACGTAATGTTTGAGTCGTACTCTTAGTTTAACATGACAAGATAAAGCGGGCCTCATATTTAGTTTCTTGCTGTGCAACTTCCCAGTTCCCCAGCTAACAGCAGCGCTGTTGTGGCAACAAGGCAAGGACGTCGTCCGGCTGGCGAATTCCTCCCAAAAGCTAACAATCAACACATCCGTTTCCGTGGAGCATTCAAATTCACAGGC
Organism: Drosophila subpulchrella; assembly: GCF_014743375.2. Lineage (NCBI taxonomy): Eukaryota > Metazoa > Arthropoda > Insecta > Diptera > Drosophilidae > Drosophila > Drosophila subpulchrella. The sequence continues at coordinate 1,264,486 of NW_023665577.1, forward strand.
GAACAAAGCAAAGCGAGGCAGCCAGAGGAAGGCCAGCTGGACGGACTAAAACTGGGCCAAGTTGTTGACCAATTGGCTCCACTTAGATTGAAAATTTCACTCAAGCGAGGGCAGACTAATAAGTTCTGGCAGTGGGCTTGGATTAGATTTCATTGTTAAATGAAGAAATTAAAGTATTATAAAGTCTATAATGGGATCTCATTTGGTTAAGATATTGTTTTATAACAATGCAAGACTATTACCGTTTAAAAAACTAGTAAAAACTTTGATAGGGATCATCCCAACACGTTTATTGAGTTAAACTTTAACTCAACTCTCCGAGGGAAATTCGAATTAATTGAATTAGGCTTGTCCCTTAACTTGCAGCTATTTCGGCGTGTGGCATCAGTTTTGATGGCCACTTCTAATTTTTGTGGATCTCCTTCCCAGGACAACTTCCCAGTCCGTCGGGCGTTTGGTGCCCCCATTGGCTATGGAAATGACAAAACCCAAACAACTGGCCGGACTGACAGGCAGCAACTAGCTGGCCAACTAGAGGAGCAGTCGGTAGAACAATTGGCTAACAGGTAACAGAAAACAACAACTGCTGGCAAAGGACGAGGTGCGGAATGAGGAGTTACCGCAGCGGCGGTTGGCTTCCGTTTCACTAACTTTCGCATTGCGCTTTTTGTGTTGTTGCCTTGGCCAATTGCTATGGCTATACCCCCTTGGTTGTTGTTGTTGTAATCCTATTAAAACGCCAGCAAGCTAGCTTTTGTTGGCACCGCCGGCTGCTGCTTTTCCAGCCTGTCAGCCGGCATTGTTTGCTGTTTCATTTCGATTCGGCGAAACAAAGACTTAAAGTGCTCATTCACCTGATTTTGCTGGTTTTAGTGCCGACGCTTGGCTCTTTATGTTCAGTTCGCATGTTTATTTAAACCAGGCCCAAACGCGAACGCCCTGCTTTGTACGGAGCCCGTCTGTGGAATTGTTCGGCCTAAATGGGCCTCAGTTTAGCCGGCCTTTGAATCGGCGGGTCCGGTGTTGGTATGTGCATGACACACTTTCTCTCAGAGTACTTTGTCCTTAAATAAGCTCACTGATTGATGAGGGCCTAAAGTTCATTTCAAAATTACCGCCGCCTTGCTTCTTAAGGGGTTAAAGGGGGCGAATTTACGCATCCGGTGTTTAATATTGGGAAATCACTTTAAAAATCAATTTTAGAAATAGCTACAAGCTTCATTTAATTTCTAAGTGTAATTTGATAGCTTTAACATTTAACCATGGGTGGACCTCCTAGCAATATATGATGTAATAACAAAAAAGTAAAACATTTTGAAAGGATGTGTTACATTTTTAGGTCTCAATCAAATTCAACTTTCTAAATCATAAATCATATTTAAAAAATATAATTCTAAGAAAACCATATAAGATTTAATTTTATTACAGGATAAAGGTTAATTGGTCAAATATGTAGAATTTACTGTATTGATTTTATTTTTACAATGAATTTTTATTTTAAAATATTTGATAAGCCAAGTAAAATGTAGGTATTATCGTTACTTAAAAAGTAGTATACGATAATCGCTTTAAAATTATTTGGAAAATAGTTTTTTTTAAGTTTTGATTTTTCTCAGTGCTGGATTGTTATTGGTAACCAGCAAAACTTGCAAGACCTCCAGACATCCTAAGGAGTCTGTGCCTTTGGAATGAGAATAACCCTTCCCCAAGCCCATTCACCTTGCTGACTGCACATAAAAATCTCAAGTATTTTATGGGAAAGGCAATAAATTCGAGCATAGCTCACACGACGTTACTTCCGCTATTTACAGCCGTTTGCAGCAACAGTTTCCATATGCTGGCACCCCGATCACCCGATATCACAAGGAGTTGACTCCAATATCCCTCACAAAATCCGCTTATTTATTGAAATATTCGCTGCTTTATTTCGCGCAGCTTCTGGAAAAGTTTTAAGCCATTTCGATTGTGTCCTTGAGGGCCTCTTACATTGTTGCCTTTTGAGCGGCAAGGCAAGGCAAGGCCAAGTCCTTGACCCCCGGGGGCGGTGGAATATACCCATTTGGATGCAGGCACATCCAGACAAATTGTCGTAAAAATCAGCCGTAATCGTCAACATCAACCCAGTCGATTGGGCACCTAAGCCCAGTCTGCTCCCTTCCAAAAAAATTGCACTCACTTGGCCTAATAGAGAAATCGCAGTAAATTCTGGTGCCCCTCACTGTGCCAATGGCACGTCTGTTTTAGCCCGATAGATTTTTCTGTGGCTAGGGGAAAATCACGTCTCTGTTTTCGGCCAGAACAAATATGTACAACCGCACAAAGTTTGACTTTGGCATTCAACTCTTTAAACCATTAATAGTACGAGCGGCTTTATCATTTGCCATCGGGCCATAATGGGGAACAAGGGGAAGACCATCTAATGGGTTCCCGTTATCTATTGCTGTTTTTCTTGCACGTTCTAAGGTGAAGTGTAATGCTTTACCGAGTCTACAATTTACACTTTTCTTAAAATGAACCAAAGGAAAATGTGTACTTAAAATAATAGGACTTGCAATTGTATTTAAATAGTAAACTTTCGTTAGAAATTATTCTTATTCATTTTTCATAATAAAAAGTCATAAGAAAATTCCAATACAACAAAACTAGACATCGCTATTAAATAAAGTAAACAATTAATTAATAAATAACTTCTATAAACTAAACATTGAAACCAAACATAATACAATTTATTTTGTATTGCTCAAGCATTATAACAATGGTTTTCACACATTTAACCTTAAGATGGCCTAATCCACCGTAAGGGCAACTGCCTAAAGTTACTAAAACCATTAGGCAGAGTCATTTAAAATCGAATTACGCTCCGGACACTCTTAAAACTCTCAGGCCAGTGCGAATATTCACTTTGCTGTCAAGTGTAATTGAAATGGGGCGCCGTTCGCGACACGAATTCAATTGGAAAGGTAAACAAATCAGAAAACGGCAACAACGCTACATTAGCGCAGCCCCATCGCCAAAAGCTGTCCAAATGGCATGAAACTATGTCGACGGCTTGGTTCCTGTCGATGATGTCGTTCCTCCTGGCTCCCGGTGGCTCCAAGCAGGATTCGAGTCCTGCGAGTGGAACTGCGGCCGAGTCCTGCCGGAAGCCAAACGCAAAACATTTCTAATTTCAGCGCTGATGTTGATGAATGGCGATGGACAAGAGCAGGTGGCAACGGCTGCGGAAGCGGGCCAAACGCGACAACAAGCCACCCACGTGTCCCCAACCCCAATGGCCACCCACCCAACGACCCACCCACAAAAACACCCACCCAAATGGATGGGGACTCGGAAGCTACTGCGGTGGGTGGCCAAATGTCAATTGTCGTGGGGAAAGTCCCGCCCCTTGGGATTGGGACTTCGAATGGGAATGGCCCCGAGAACGGGACGGTGGATATGCCGAATGGGAAAGACCATTTGTCCAGGAGGCCTCGCGGTGACATGTCGCAGGAAATTTAGCTTAAGGAGGGCACTGGAGAAAAGAAGCAATCTGAAATCTATGATATCCCATATATTACAAGGAAGTATATCTATATTTTTTGTTTTCCCAATTTTCATTTTTCTATCTCAGGCATCAATCCTTATCAAACTGAACCCGCAAACCTGTTATTAGAAAAGTATTTTGGCTTGCACTTATTTTAAATTTGACCAATTAGTAAATATCACAAGAATTCTACGCGGTTCAATGTCAAAAAGGTTGAATGCACACAAAAAAATTCTTATAATCTTACTTAATTTTAAAATTAAGTACTTAGCAGTGAGTTTTACATGACATATATAAAAAGTAAGATGTCTTTAAAAGATATCAAATCATTTTTGCGTTTTCCTTACTATTTCAATGTTTTAAATATAGTACTCCCCCAGATTTTTTACCGTGCATGCCTGGCAGGGGATGCTGGTCGGATGTCTTGAAATGTTCGCATGGCTTTGGCACGCATTGTTGGTGGCTATGTTATGGATTTTGATTCGGACTGGAAGCGGGATTCGGATACGGATTGGGGTTCGCTGGGGGCGGCGCGTGTTCCGCCTTTGTGTCCTTCGGCCTCCTACGGATACTCGCACTCGTATCGCAGATAGATGCGAGTTTGTCGGCAGCAATTACCGTTGATCTGGAGTGTTTTTTATCGTCACGGCTGTTATGACAACGGTTGGCACGTATTCCCACGTCCAACTCATCGCATTCAATTTGCTTGATTTCATTTCCGTTTCGCCTTGGCTCGGCCTTCGTGGGAGCTCCTTTTTCTGGGGGTTCCGAGGAGGTTGGGAAGTCCCAAAACTGGTCATTCGATGGTCGGGCCAAAACTATTTCCATTTTGATTGGGCGCCCTGCTGCCAGCGGACTTTGATTTCTCTCGATGCCGCTGCAATTGCAGCTTAAGTGTGCAATTTGATTTGATTTTTGCCCATTTTTTGACAGGTCCTCGAGGTCCTTGAGGCCCGCTGCACGGCCCGGCTTCCCTGCCCGAAAATGTAGCACCAAATTGACATTTTGTTTAATATTCTCGAGTGTGTTTTGCGCTGTGTTTTCTGCCCGCCGGGGCAGCTCGATGTCCACAGGATGTGTGTGGTGGTGCCGATTGCGATTGTGTTTGTGTTTGTGCAGGGGCAGGATATGAATTGCCGGGCGATTGGCGGAGAATTGCACTGGAAGTGGGCCACGTGGCTGATCGGGCCATGTGCTCGTCCTGGCGCTGCATTTGGCCCTCTCCTGGCACCGTTTAAGGATAAGTGCTGGCGAAAAAGGCATGTTATCGTGTTAAGTACGGTGCATGCCATGGCATTAACATCACCTCAATGTTTGTGCACATTTTGAGCATATCAATCATATTTACCCCAATAATGGCATTTAAATGGAGGTGCTTTAGGCTGCTGGTCATGATATAAAGAGGTCTAAATGGCCTAGACTGCGTCTTTGGCCTACTAAAATTATAAAAAATATCTACTTACTCGTGTTTGTTTTTGAACTATGCTAAATTAATTATCTTGAAGACATGACATTTAATCTGAGGTATAAACCCATCAAATCGAGAACGTGTAAATGGAAAGAAACACTAAGAGATCTGACAACTGAATTCCATTGGTAGCTACCCCAAATCCTCAACTATTTCGTTTCATTTAATTTGATTTACTTGCTGTGTTTTTATTCTGTTTTGCTCTTGCCTGTATGTTGTCTCACTCCATTTTTGGCTAAAAGGAATGCAGCTTAGTGGCCATCCACTTTCGGAAGCAGACTTTCTTTGAGCTCATAATGAAAACACAAATCCAAATTCAGTCCTTGAAGCGCCACGTCCTTGAGCCATAAAGCCTACTCTGAATAGAGCGGGAAAAAGTGCGAAAATAATTCCCAGCCAGAAGATTAAAGCCATAAATTTGGATTGGGGTAGGGGAGAGATTATAAGGGTAAGAGAACAGAAAATAGAAATGAGAGTATTGAGTGTTAAATTAATAAAAGTTAAGTTTAATTACTATTTAACAGAGCCAATGGCTTAGATAAAATAAATAAATTGTGGTAATTAAAAAAAAATTTATTCAAAGGTTTTGTGAAATTAGGTCACAATAATTCAAAGTTATTACCACGATTTTCTCAAATTTTAAACCTGTATTGTTACGAAAACGTAAAGGTACGGTTGCTATGCGTTGTTGGTATGGTGACTTTCCGTTTCGTATCAACACCAAGTAAATTAACCTTAAATTGCACGCAAACTTGCCTCCATAGCGGGGAACTTTCAGTGCTTTCTTTGTGGGTTTTCTTCGAAATTATTGGGGGTAAAATCAATGCTATCAGGCCGACTCCCACAGACACAGCCACACGCTCACAGCTGACTTTTGGGCCGCTTAATATCATCACGCATACGCCAAGTATGCACACACGAACAGAGCCGCCTGCTCTGCAATCTTTTGAAAAGGTTTTCGGTTAAAATATTTTACATATTTTTAACGCACAAAGTATGTTGAATGTTGAGCCTGGAGGCTGGGGCTTCTTCGAGGATGCTTTATAGTGGGTGGATGGGAAGGTGGATAGTGGGTGGTAAGTCAGCCGCCCTTTGGATAAATCGCGAGAAATTGGCAGTGGGGTTGTGTGCCTGATAGTTGATAATTTCGTTATGGTTCCCTTAAGTTTATTGATTTTGTATTTCATGAAATATACACAAGACTTAAGAAGTTCGGTATATGGCGAAGTTCGGATGAGTATTTGCATTTTAAACACTATTAATTATTTATAACATATAATTATACTGCCGAGTTTGGAACAGCCTAATAGTTTCATATTTCAACCAATTATAATTATTATAGGAGCTGGAAACGAAATCTGTCTTCTGAGCAGGGAAATTCAATTCGCTTTGAAAATCCTTTATAAAGATACATACCTGTTTTTAAGCATGCCTTTAATTTGACAGCAACTCAAAGTTAAATACACACGTGTTCTGATCCCGACTAACATATTTCTTTTCGGTTTTGATTTTGCAATGGCATCCGTGCGTCCATCGCTTTTTTTTGAGGATGAAGATAAGAAGGAGAAGAAGTTAGAAAGAGCGTTTTCCACTCGCTATACTACGACCATGGGGATTGCATTCGGGAGGCAAACTACCAAATTCGATATTCCGATCCACGACAATCGAGCCCTTTTGGACCGCAATGTAAGACGTCACGATGACGACAAGAAGTATATAGGAGAATTTGATGACACAAACGATGCACGATTTTTCACCTACAAACCGTTGTACGACGATCGTGATGTCCGTCCCAAAGACCCCAGCTTTTCTAAATTTAAGGTTCCCACGTAAGGTTTAATTTGCTTATATTATGATGTATCATAACCATGGAGAACCCCTTAGTGAAGTAAGCTGTAAGGAACGTATGAAAAAGGATACAATCAGGTATAATCGTCAGCTAAATATTGAAATCTCAAAGCTAATCGATTACCAAAGCACCGCCTTGGAAGCAGCATATTTTGTCAAGTAATATTCTCGTACGAAAAATTACTTTTGGTTTAAATGTACTTTTGCAGAATGATGTCGTACACAACCCTGTGGCCACCTTATCATAGTAATCTGGAAATAGCCGATACAACTCGCAATTTTTATAAGCTGTCGAAAAGAGAACAGAACCGCTACGACTTTATAATGTCACATGATTTTTCCTAAGAACCGCGATCATCGTACTTGATAGAATAATTTTATGCTCCATCTATAATTTTATGTTCTATCAGGTATGATGATGTGGATACACACTATCGAAACTATACCAATATATTTCTTTTAAAAGTATAAATTATTTATTGCCTTAATATGCGTAAGCACTTCGAAGATAAAACAAAAAACAAATTTCACAGACAAAGATTTGCAACCTGAGACATTTATTGCAATGCAAAATGTCGCAAAGTTCGCCCAGACTCAAAAGAAAACGGAATATTTTTGCAATTTTAATTTATAGAATAGTTGGTAGTTTATTTTTCACTGTCAGAAAGCAGGGAGCAGGCCAAAACAGAAACATAAATCGGGGGACAGAAATATTCCGAGTGTTCTTGGGTACATTCGATCTGCATAAACAGTTTCCGTTTCCCGGCGACTCATTTACATTGCAAGTATTGGGCACTCTTTTTCGGGTGTTATGCAAACTAAGAGCAACTTTGTGGACGGGGAGTAGCATCTCCAGGTTCCCCAATCCGAATCCGGATCCGTTTCCGGATCTCCCGTGTCTGAGGCTTCATCAACGCAGCCGCACTGTGGTCGGTCTGTCGTTTACATTAAATATTAACCCAAAAGGCTGATAACCCGCACACATTACAAAACGTGCCGAGAAGGGAAGCGGAACTAACGGAAGTGGCTACGAAAAAATACAAAATGAATTCTTTTTTGGCCGGGCTTACTTTTTAAAAAAGCGATGGGAGACGGGCGAAGAAACCCAAATTTTTCACTTCACTGAATTATTCATGAATGCAATTTTTGGCCACAAATAAAATATAAGCAACCTCAGACGACTGGAGGCGGTGGGCTGGGTGTCGGAGTGGGAGTGGCAGGGGGCGTGGCACCGCGGAAATGCAGCTGCGCCCTGTTGTGCTCCTGTCGACTCAGACGTCGTTGCAATATTTAGTGTAAATTAAAAATGCATATAATAAGAGAATAAGCAGTAGCGCCTGGAATTTCGCGTGAGTTATGAGTCCCGTTGTCACAAATATTTCTGGGCTCTGTTGTGTTTAATTTAGCGGAAAACTATACTTTTTCACATTTTCAAGGGGGAACTATTTAGCCCAACGAGTCATATGTATTATTTCTTGAGTTGGAACTACAATTTTAAAAATATTTTTTAAAATACTGTAAGAAAATACATTGCAAGAAACTACACCAAACAGACCAGTTCTTCACAGAGAATATATCAATTGCATGACGTAAAGTATTTTTCCATGGTAACTTTAGTTTGGCAACTTTCGCATCGAGCACTTAGATGGGACTTGCCAAACTTTTCGATTTTGCGGCAACTTAAAAATTTGAATTTCAAATCTCTCTGCCCAATGAAACCAACTTGTACTCCCTGGAACAAGCTGACAAATGACTCCACTGCAGGAAATGCACCGTGAATGACTTTTGGAGGCGAAACTTTTGCAGGTGTTAAATACATCTGCATTGGCAGCCCCGCGAAAACAGAGAAATCATGCACAGCATAAGTACGTTAAGTTCTGTGGCATCAAACAACCGAGAAGAGCCATTAAAATAATCGCTGCAATAACCGCATTTGGTGCGATTTGGTTGCCTTTGTCTTTCACCTTTTCGGTTGCGGAAGGAGGGCCAAATGGGGAAATTTGCATGCATAAGTTATGCCAAGTTTGGCTGTGGGACGAGCAGCAAACGTAACATATTGACACAGTAAACTGCTTAGATTGTCAAAGTTCGAGGGGAGCTTTGCCCACAACTCCCCCCCCCCCCCAGTTTACCCCCTTGCACATTTAAGGTGCATTCAAGTTTTTGAGAGTGCGCGCAAACAGTTGGCCAAATCCTAAAGGGATTGCGTTGCATATTTCTGTTTCTGGCCCGGCTGTTTCCGCGTGTGTTTGTGCGCCAAGCATATGCACTGAAGTCCTGGCCAAGTCGGCAGCACATGTGAGAGAGTGGGTCCTGAGGAGCTGTATCGCTGGCAAGAAAGTCCTTTCAGTTCCTTTACTTTTGTACGATTTTGCTCTCAGGTTTGTTTTTACTTTCATGCCACACCAAACGGGAGATGTGTGCGTTGGGTAAAGTCGGAGAGAGTGGCACAATTTATCTGGCTAAAGCGACATTTATCCAACCAATCTGAGGTTGTTCGTTTTTCACAACCTTGAGAGAGGAATGACGCATGCCCAGAAATTATTGAGTGAAAGTCTTTGAGAGGCCTTAGAGAAATAGTGGGACTTTCTCTTTTAGGATTTGGTATCATATCTCTGATTTCAAAAGGGGAAATACTGGTTAATGGAGTCCAGGATGCATTAAAGTATTGTTAGAGACAGAATCCTATGTTGGTTAAACCACAAACCTCTTTTACAACAATGTAAAGTCGTTCATTATTAAAAAGTTAACCAAATAATATTGTTATCACCAAGTTATTAGCATGCAGCATACAATTAACCAGAAAATAAAACTTAAAAACCTGTAGACTCCGAGCATAATATATATATAATTATGCATGCGATAAACCTGTTAAAAAGAAAAAGGATGAAAGAAAACTTGAGATACTTTCCAGGACTTTATTTTAGCTAAATATTATTCTATATTCATAGACATGTGCTAAAGCGGCACAAAAACTCCTCAACCCCTGACTAAATTTAACTTTATCTAAATTCGAGCTATATTTCCCTATATATTTTTTCTTAACCCCCCGAAAAGTCGGGGAATTTCCCACGAGAGACACAGCGGTCGAATCGTATCAAGTGCCGTGCCCCAAAAACATCCCCTCGACCAGCCGCAAGTGAGAGCCCTCAGCTGGACTCTCTTGGCGTAGGTCGTAAACAGCTGCAGCTGATGCGGTCGCCAGGATGATGGTCCTTCGGCTGCAACAGCAGCAACAGCGGCGAGTCCTGCAGCGGAGCATCGGAGCGGCAGGGCTGTCCAGTTTAACGAGCGCCCTGACCAACTGCAGCTTATGTGCTCAGGTTTCTTCGCCACACATCCCCACACACCGAAGTACCACTGTGGATGTGGGGGCAAAGATTTATATTTTGTCACACTTACTTGAAACGACTTTGGCTGCCACTTGTTCTGCGGTCTATTGCAGGTGGCCGAGTAGGAGGGCTATCCTGGATTTCCTTCATTGGTTCCATCGCCCTGCCATCATCATCGTCAAGAATATCGTCCTGCTCGCCGTCGAGGGACTGTAGTCAGCAGCATTTACTTGCCGGCATTAATTTTCTTGCCATTACAACTCTGGTATGGCTACGTGATGCTGGGCTGCCGATGTGAATAATATGTGGATTTCAAATTCACTACTGATAAATTATTTACTTGTACTTTTGTTTTTAAACATATGTTGTTTATTACTGAACAAAATATTCTTTTACAATTCTAGAACCGTTGAATACCAAGTTAAAGAAAAATTTCAAGATCTTTGGAAATAGTATCTCTCCCTATTTGTTTGAATGCCACACAAATGTTTTATCAAAGTATTTTTATTACGAAATGCTAAAGGTAATTAAATCCAGAAAGTGAAATAGAACATCATGTCCCAGCTGCAAACAAAAGTTTGCAGCATAAACCAATTCGTTTTCACAATAAATTGTATTTCTCACATGAAGTCTCAAAATGTATTATATTGCATTTATTAACTTTTAATTTCACTTCCCAAACATTAATTTATTGAAATCCCATCGTTACTAAAAATTAATTTATTGAAGTCCCATCGTTACTGAATTTCATCGGTGATACAATTTTAAGGGACTTAGTTTTCACAATGAAACGAACCTCTGGCTAGTAAAAACATACAGTTTATCACAGGACTCTGTAAATGCAATAAAAAGTTCTGATAGTATCGTTTTACTTCCCTTTTGTAAAAGTACTCTACTAAACTCTATTCGGACTCGTTTGCATCCCGAAATCCCCTCCGAATCTCGTGACTCACAGGAGCATCGCTGACGCATTCGAACAGAAGGCAATGTAATGTGCATTTCGCCTTGGCCACTGCACCTGAGTGACTTTAAGCTGCGGCTGTCGCGACGTATGGCGCTGGTAATGATGGTTTTGGCCAACGCCAGTGCGGCTGGTACAGTGCTCACTCGCAAAGTACATTGATAGCCGTGCCATGGCGACCCCGCCGACGCGTTTCACTCTGCCACTTTTTATTTGCAGCTGCCACTTTTCACGTTTCCCTTTGCCGGTTTTTTGCGGGCGGGACAGGCAGCACATGACTCAATTATGTTGGATTGACATTTCGCAAAGGTTTTTCATCAATCAAGTGTGCTTTTTCCGATGCTGCTGCCGCTGCTGCTTGTTTTGGTGCAACGCGGCGGATACGTAATGGCTAACAGCAATTGCTAACATTGCACTAGCAATTTATCGTTTTGTGGGGCAGTGTGTGTGCCTGAACGACCTGAGGAAATAATTTCAGCATTCCATTTTGTAAAATTTATTTACTTTTCGTTGTGGGCTTAATTTCGATTGCATCTGTGGGCCAAGCAATCTATACGGGAAATGGAGTAAGCCGAGGTGATGTATGGCTAACTTTAACATTGCTGTTCCATGTGGGAGTTTGCAAAAGGTATAAGGAACTGTGCTGATTGATTTTACAGAAAATGTGCTACAAATTTTAGCACGAAAAACAGAATTTTTACTTGTAATTTTCTTCGAAATCGATCTAAGCAAAATGATTTATATACATATATGTAATTCAAATATACAAACAAGAAATTGTATCAAATGTAAACCAGTTAAATATTCTTCTAGAATTATAACAACATAAATGCTCTCCAAAAGTATCAGTAACTTAACTTTTACTTATTTTTTCAATCCAATACACAATCCCTACATTTTCCACGAATATCCCAAGGTCTTAGCCAAAAATTGGATGTTAAATTCATCACGTATACCATTAAATTTTCATGTTTCCTACAAATATTTGTCAGCCAAATCCGCGTAACCCCTTCCGTTGAAAACTTCGCACTGACTTTCCCTTTTCCCTGCCCCAAGTAATCCCTAACCCGTTTCCGCCTTTCTTGGCCTCAGCAAGCCAATATATTGTTACCTAAACAAACAGAAGAGGAAACAAACGGAAGGCAAATGCAATCACCTGTAACACAAAACTGAATACACAAACAAAACAAAAGGAGGAGGGAAATATTTATGCCAGACTTTGATGTTGCCTATTTGGGAGGGCAATCGTGGGGAAAGTGTGGAAAAGAAGGCTAAATGGTGTAAGCGCTTTTTTTAATGCCTTGATTATGCAACAATTGAGCAGAAATATGTAAAAATTAAATGGCAACTCAAGCGATTTCGGTGTCTGCCCTCAGAAAACTTTTTCTCTCCCGTTTATTGGCAAATTTCGCTTTTTGTGTTGCTTATTTATGCGTTTTTCTATTTCAGTTCACTTCGTTTCGAGGAAAAAGGTATAAAGAGTTGGCCAAAGTTTATTGTGGCCCCCTTGAAATGAAAACTCCTAGGAAATCGGGAAACGGGAGTGTGATATTGCGAGTGCCGCCCCCAAAATGGTCGGCTAAATTTGTTGGCCCATATTTCCTCTATCCTGTGATTTTTTCTTTGGTCTCTCCTCGGAGAAAAAATGTAAAACACTGAGAAAAGTAAGCATAAAAAACTGCAATAAGAAAATAAGATGTTAAATTAGGCTTTATTAATTAGGAGATACTTATTTTTTCAATAAGCAAGCGATTTATTGTTCGATCAATTGTGATTTAAGGGACAAATTCTTTTTCTCTAAAGTAAGAAATAAGGTTTTCTCGCTGTGCTGCCTTTCTTATCCTTGTTCTAGTCAGGACACCCACTTGCAGCGCGATTGTCTGAATGGGGAGAGTAAATTTTGCGCACAATATGCAAATAATGCTGACAACAATGACGGAAGTTCGGCGACAGGGGGTGGGCTATAGACCATTAGCATGGACTGCACTGATATACGAAAGGCGGAAGATATTCAGCGAAAATATTGGCCATTGTGTGGGAGTTTTGGGTCGGAGTAATCAGATATGCTCGCGAAATGTGATGTAAGTGTGGGCACATAATGCAGCCAAGACGCAAATGGCAACAATTATGTTATTGAGTTAGAATGATGGAGACATTTTCATATTTCTATTTAAAGCACTCCACATCTTTTGTGTGTTCGAGTAGGAGTTTGTTTGTTGCTTTCAGATGTCTGAGGCCAGAGAAAAGCTTAGTGTCTGGCTTTTGTTACAAGTCTGCAGCGAAGCATCCTAAAAATAACTGCAGTCCAGACAAAGAAATCCAATCTGCGTTCCCGTCCATCAACGCAGAACAAGTGTATCCAACTTAATCGCTTTTCAATTACTTTAACTTAACCACTTAATTTATTCATCGTATTACAGGTGTCCAAACTGGCAGCTCGCCCAATCAGCGTGCAAAATCCGAGAGAGTCCATTTGGCTAAAAAAAATGCAAAGAAAAGTATTTTTCAGGACCCCTGCTGGCAAAATCTGTTACACAGAGAAAACTTACAACCAACAATTTTAAGATCTCACATAAATTACAATGTTTATTAAAAATTAAACTAAATAATCCATATTATTGTTATTTTACTATATAATTATTTTGTACCAGATCAGATGTTTAGTTATTATCAAATAATATACATCACATAGATTTATTTTTTAGAATAAAGAAAGAGATTTTAAGGGGTTGTGAATACACAAATAATTGTTTACCTTTAAAAAATCAATTATAATATTTTCCAGAGTGGGACATCTATTTGCGAAACACTTTTTGCTGTCTATACTTAAACTAAAATGTTTAAATAGGTATTTATCCATACTTGACCGAAATCCCCAGAATTTTACTCATACAAATTTGAGGTTCTTTTGTTATTTTGCCAGGTGTAACACCCTGGAACCCACCACTTAGCCGTCGACACTCTGCCATTGTGTGCGCCGGAGACTCATCGCTCGCCTCGGCGCCATTAATCCAGGTGAAATGAAAGGTGAGCGATTTTTCCCAAATCCAATTTGTTATAAAAAGGGAGCGGAAAACTAAGAGTGAGCGAGAGGAGAACGGAAAATGGAGGACGTGAGCCCGGCCCATTCCATTCTTGATGCTGATTTCAGTGTGTAACGTAGCGGGAAAAAGCGTTTTAAGAGTTTAAACAGCTTCTTGCTCCTCGACCTCCGAGCTGTCAATCGTGTTGACGTTAAGTGCAGTTTCATTCCATTTATTTGCCGAGCTTATCGCCGCCGAGCGTCTAATGTGTCAGTCCTCCGAGCGATCCATTGATTCTGCATAACTCATTGCCAATTATGCAGATGCAGTTCCCAGTCGGTCGTCAGTCTTCAGCTTTCAGTTTCCCGGCTGGAAAATCAATAAGCCCCTTGCCCGGCGACCACTCATCAACAAAGGTCGTTAGTTTGATAAACCCTCGGGGCCTCAGGTCCTCGGGTCCTCCGTTCCTCCCATTTTGCACCCAAGAAGAAACTTGCCAAAGTGTCTCGAGTGCTTTAAACTTCTTCAAACTTCTGGCCGGGCCAAGACGGCGATGATGCTCAGTGCCATTTCCGCGTTTCCTGGTCGACTGACTCTCAAGTGGCCAAGTCGCTCCGGCTCCAAGCGGCATTAGGCCAGAAGCAGGTGGAAGTTGCCACCTTGTTGAGTCGAGTGTGCGGTCTGTGCGCACCAAAAAAAGGGCAAAGGTGGGCGCCGGGGTGAAGAACACTCGAACAAAAACCTCATTCATACTAAGATGATAGATATCTTTTGAGTAAATTGTTAACAGATGCAAATGGACCAAAATGTTCCTATTTCGCGAATTGTTTATCGAAATGCTGAGGTATATTTGGCTATTCTACGCGCAAAATCACATACAACATTTCTACGTTTATCTCCCTTTAAAAGCAATAGTATTCAATTACAGAAGGAATTTGTAAGAACACTCTGATACGGCACCAGAAAATGAAATTATTTGAAAAATGTCTAAGGATATGACTATACTTATTTATTGACGAGTCCAGAATTTCCCAATCGAATAGAGATAGAATTCAAATGCAGAAAGAATTTTGTATATGTGATAACAATATAATAATACATCAGCCCATCATATCTATGAAGTTCTTTAAAATAAACCAAAAAATCTAATGAATTTATTAAAACATATATATTTAGTTATTATAAAAAATGTATAGCTTTTCTGTTGCGGCCTGAATTTCTCGCCTTTTTTGATTTCAAGTGTGCGAAAGAGGCCTGCAGCCACATTTCAAGTACGACCTCTTCGAACGTTCTTCGATAAACTTAATGGCCATTGAGGGTGGCCCTGAACCGCCTGACCCCGCCCCCATTTTCCAGCCGCGAAACCGTTAAATGATTATGAAAATTGTTGGCAGCCAGTGACCTCAGGGAGAGTGGGAAAATTGAATGGTCTGCAGTCGGGCTTTGGCAGCTGCCGCAGGTCACGCCCAAACAGTTTTCGAGTGTTTTTCTTTACGGGGGAATTCAAGAACTGCCTGGGAGTTCGCTTTGGAAAGCTGCAATGAAAAACTTCGGAATTATGGCAGCATCATTCAATTACATTTAACAATGCAATTTACATATTTATAACAATTAATCAGTAAGTAATTTACTGATTAAATTATTTATTGATACGGAAACGCAGCACAAATCACTCATCAAAAAAATTATGATTGAGTGCCATTTTTTGTTTATTTCTACTAGTTTATAACCGTGCAATTAAGTACATTAAAATGAAATTGATTTGATAAAGGGTGTACTTAAAATTGCTTTAAAATATTCCAGAGAATAAAAAATTACAGGGAAATACATCATAACTTCCTTAAATTAAACAGCATCAAAATACATCTTGGAAAATACCCAAAACAATTTTATTGATTTTGTATTTATATTTTAGTTTCTAGCCAGAACTATATTTACAGCAATCATTTCTCAAGGGACGCCCAGAAAAACTTATAAACATACAAATGTGACTTTACCTAAGCAAGTTTGTTTTACAAAAGCTTTACTGTAAAAACAAAAAAAGATTGCGAAAAAAATATTTAATTAACTCCAAATTGGCTGTAAGCCTTTGGCAAACTTAATCAAGTACTTAAATTAAGCGGCTTAAAATCAAAATATTTTTGCTGACAACCAGATACTCGAGCACAGGAATACGCAATCAATTTTTATCGCCAACTTTTTTCCATTAACTCCAATGCGGAATCTATACACCAAAAAAGAAGCAATTTAAAATTCGTCATTGCTTTGGCTCTTCCTGTTGTTGTTCGTTACCAACAGTCATCAATTATGGCCAGCAAAGGACGGCCGGGGATAGGCCGACCCGCCTCCGGGTTACGTGCCACGCCCACGCCCCTTAACCCTCCGCTGGCCCGCTGAAAAAGTGTCACAGGCGGAAGCGTCCAACTAACTAAACTATGCAAATTGGTTATTTTATGGCCGAAACCCTTTTGTTGTTGGCAGCAGGATAACACGACAACGCGCAGACAATGCAGCAACAAAAAAGGCGGCGGCGCAATAGAACAGAATAGAATGCACTGGAAACAATATATATAAGCAGAACATATTAAAAATAAAGAAATAAAAAACGGTTGTTAAATTTGCACATGACAAGATGCCATATACATTCAAATCACATAAGAAATTAATAGGTATTTAATAAAATATTCCTTTTATACTTAACTCAAATAACAAATTAATAGGCATTTAATAAAAAAATCCATATACAAATTAAATTATAAATTAACAAATTAGAAGATATTTAATACTTTTGCAGAAATGATTTATTAGTCTAGGCTTTTTCTTAATGGTATTAAATTTTTAAGTACACATGTATATCTAGGAATGGATAAGAATATGTTAGGTTCTGGCGTATCAAGACAGTACAGTTTTTCCGAGTGTAAAGTAATAATAAAAAGGAAAAGCAGGGACAACGCCAACTAATGGCACAATTTCGCCAACTAGCTGGATGCGAGTGCGGATGCGGATATGTGAGAATTCAATGAAATGGAAACTAACAAAATCAAATTGATGGAAAGGCAGAGCACGGATCCTGCTTTAAAGGACACTGGAATGAAAAGAAATCGGCGCAAATCAAACTGAGCAGCGCAGCAGGAAAAATTGGGCCTGCAAAAAAAATAAAGGCGCAGAACAAAAAAGGTTAGCGGAAGCGCAGCGACAAAAGGGCGGCACCGGAGCTCTTCCACCGCCCATCCCTCCCCCTCCGGAGGACAACAAAAGATGCTGGGAAAGCCGAAGGAGTCACGACATGGAACAATGCCTCCGCCTCGGCCTTGGCCAGGAGATGAACGGGGGGTGGTGGCTGGTGGGTGGACGGGCGGAGGAAGTGGGCGGCAGGGCGGCCAACTAGCGGGGCATAACTCGTGGCCAGCTTCCGTTCAATTTGAAGCCTGTTTGCTGCCCAAGTAGAAGAAAAGCCCGGGCGAAAAACAAAAGCGGAAACGAACAGTTGGCGGCCGATTGGAACAATTGCAGCAAAGGCATCAGCCATCCGCGGAGGTAGCAAAAAAATTTAAGAAAATTATGAGTCCTCCAATTTGAGACGAATTGTAAATACCCTTTCTCTTTTATAGAAAGTCTTTAGGGTCAGTTTATATTTTTGGTATAAAAAATAAGAAGATTTAGTCAAATAAAAAAATAATTCATTATTTGGTTTCCAATTCAGGTATTCTAATGGTATGGTAATGGAATGGTATTCTAATGGAATGGATTTTATGGATAATGATCAAATTAATAAGAAATTTGAAGTTAGGTTAATGTATATTTATTTATATTATAGTTTTTATAAGTTAAATAAAGAGTTTATTCAAGCCCATTTATTTTCTAATAATACATTTTAATATTGTACTCTGAGATTTGTATCTTACAGTATTAAATATGAATCATTCGATTTAAGGATCTGTATTTTTAAAATCGGCAACAAACTTCATGTCGAAATTTCGGTTCCTTCCGAATCAGTAAAAATAAAGAGAGTCAGGCGCAGCGGTGGCAAAAATTAAACAAACATGGCCGACTGCGGAACCGGCAAAAAGAACCGGCAAAAGGGGAAACTACTTGGCCGGCCATTGTTTGAAGTTATTATTGGTGCAGTCAATCGAGTCGGAGTCCGGCAGCGGACCCAATCATCGGACCGACTTGTTATTGCCATTTCTCCAAGGATATCGCCCGACTTCCCCCACTGCCTCTCACTCACCCTCATTTCATATAATATTTTGCCTCCTCGATTTCTGTTTGTCTTTCCTTTCGCAGTTGGCATGTGAGCGTATAATTTGTAAAAATTATTTGCCCTGCTGTCGTCCTGGCTGCAGCTCCTGCTCCTTGATCGTCCTCCACCAAGCCCCCGTAACCGGAAGGGGAAAAAAATATTTTTTTCATCAGTCCATCCTGGGTCGGGACTGAGGACTGAGGACCGAGGACTGGGACTGGGACACAGGAAACGTTGCGGTCGCCGCCTCCAGCAAAAAGGGTTTAAATTTTAAATTAAGCTCCTTTATTGTCGGGTCCGAGAGGACGGGACGATTCCTCTTGCGGTGATTGTCAAGCCCTTTAATTGCGTCAAGTGACCCGACGACCTGGCTTTAATTGGAGCAAAGATGATTTGCAGATCGATGCCTCGAGTGGGCCATTGAGCTGGAGATATGTCAGCATACCACGGCGATTGCCCATCCACTTGGATTGGAATTCACCCCAGTTGAGAAACGATTAATAAATATTTGCACTCGAGGATAAACTTAGGTTACTAGTTACCAAACTCTTAACAGCCTGGCTTAAATAACTGTTGTTACAAGATTAAAGGCATTACTCGGGTATCAAAAGTATGATTTTCTGATCCATATTGATGGCCTAGAAACGTTTTCATAAACTGTATTTCATGTTCTTCTGCTCTGTTTATCCATACATATTTGTTTTTTACATCGAGCTCTAAGTTAGCAATTTCGGCTACCAAGTTCATTTATAAGGTGTTCTCTATTTTAAACATATTTTAAGGATTAGTTAAATCAGATTCATAGTTTGGTCAATTTTACATTTTAGTTACTGAATATCTTGAAATAAAATAGAACAATTCGTTTTTAAAAATATTCCTTCTGTAATTACTTAAAACATTGTATATACAATTTTCTATATCCATCCTTTTAAAATAATTATTTTATCAACATTCAAAGTGGATAATGGAGTCTCCATTTGCTATGAAAAATATTAAAGACTAAAAAATATAGACATACCATGGAAGGAAGATCACATCTATAGGCACTCTTTCAAAGCCTTCATTCTTCACATGTTAATCAGCGTAAAATCTTGGGATAATTTGCGGATTTTTGAGCTAACTGATTCGACCAGACGTTCCAAGGCTGGTCCGCGGCCAATTCATTACGGCACCGGCAGTGCCAACATGCTCCCGGCCATTAAGCCAAATCGAACTGAACCGGGACGCACAAAAAGGACGTCCGGATGTCCCGGACAAGGGGAATCGGGAATGAGAATGGGTAATGGCGTGAACTGAGGGGGACGCCGATTTTAATGCGGCCCACTGACGATGAGGACAGCCGGGAAAATGGGAGTTGGCGGCTAAGCCCGCCAAAGGCCGCAGAAGTGGCCGTAATGAGAGCTGGCACATCGATGACCCTGACCAGCCAAAGGGACTGCCGCTGATGAGGGGACAACCAAAAATCATCCGCGGACATTCTTGGCCGGAGACAGCCACTAAGCCGTCTGCAGTGAGGCCTCGTAATTGGAAATGATGCTCGAGTCCCTCTCCAGTGACGAGCGAACCATTAATGGGCTCGAATGCAGCGGGCATTATTTTACACAGAAAATAAAAATCTCAGAAATTAAATTTTAAATTTAAGCTTCAATAGAGTAAAGTATTCCATTTTTCGCGGTGCAATCGTTAAAGTGTTTCCGTTAAATTAAATGAATTTGACAACATTTTCCCGACACCAGGCAACTCTGCAATGTTTATTGGCAGTAAACCTCACTCCTGGGTGCATTTTCATGCCCTGAAATGGCGTTTCATCTTTTTAATTGAATTTTAATTTGTTTAGAATGCGCTTAGAGTCGACAAGTGGCCAAGAGCTACCCGTTGGCCTTCTGCTTCTGATTCCTGCTCCGGACTTTCTCCGCCCGCAGTCTGGAGTGCGGACACGCCCTCACTTAATTTACCATGCAACCCATCCGGATCCGGCACTTCACTATACCTCACTTCACTTCTCCAGCCTGCACTCTGCCGTTGTTGTTGTCTGGCAGCTTTTCACAAATCGATTAAATTTAATTTGTTTTCCTTGCCGGCTTTCTCCGCTGCCAGTCATTCTCTTCCTCGCCTTTCTATTCTTTCCTTTTGGGGCAGCTTAGTTTCTACCAGTAATTTCATAATGAGTTGACTTTATGCGGCCCAGTCCCAGCTGCAGGGAGAATTTTCGCCCATTGCTGTTGGCAAATAAAACTGTTCGCGCCAACATTAAACGGCTATAAAGTGTAGAAACTAACAATGGAAGGAACTTTCAGTGAGGAAAAGGAGAGCCAAAAATGGGAAAGTCAACTAAGTTATAAAATTAGGGAATAATTTATTAAATAAAACCAACACTCCTGAGTTTACAACGAATGTTAGTATTTGTTACCGGCATTCACAAGATAATAAATTCGGCTATTAAGAAAACTGGCCTCAAAACAATGACTTGTTTGTTGGAACACTATCTTTCATTTGGACAAAATTGAACGAAAAGATATTAAAATCTTCAATTTTTAAATTATTATAAACTTTTCACAAATTGTATTTCACATCTATACCGCTGCAGGACGAAAAGTATGAGTCGCACATTGTTGTTGTCATTTCGAGGGACTTATTTCGAGTTTCGTCCCATGGCTGCCGGGGACTTTCCGCTTTCTTTTTTGTTGGCTGCTTTTATTTGGCCCATGGACAAGTTTTTCCGGTTTCCAGCATACTTACCTACAATTAAAATCCCCCGCAGTCTGAACGTAAAAATAATTATCAACAAAAATACGGCGGAAAACGAAGAAGTATTTTTTTAAAGAAATCTTATTTAATAATAATAATAATATCCCCAGTTTCGAGAGCAGAATTAATTAAAATGTTTTGTCGTTTATTTTGTGTTGCTTCTTCACATTGCTATGTAATGACCAGGGCATTACAATAATTGAGGAACATTAAGTCCGTGCAAAGAATTTAAAGGAAAGCTCTCTTGTTTCAAGCGGATTTCGTAAAGTTATTTTATTAAAATATTCTAAACTAACAAAATAGTCGAAACAATCAGTGCAGGCTATTGTATAATTATTGAAAAACATAAGTGGCCTGTTAAAGCATTGCAACAAACACAATATATATTAATAGTTTCGCTATTTTAGAACCAATTGAAACTATTACATTAAATTCCTCTATTAAATTACGCAAAGTCATCGGAGATTCTGCGGTACAGAAATTAAACCAAATTTACCTGCGGCTTTTTATATAAAATGTGTAGAACGGCAACAGCACACATAATATTTTCACATGAAATACTAAATGAAATTTTCCCACGTAGACTTGCGCATTTACAAATGCGAAAACGTCTGCCATGTGTGAGAAAATGTCAAGAAAGAGTAGACAGTGCAAAATATAAGCACCGAATTTAAAAAGAAATATTTAAACGTTCCGCTGGCTTGCAACAGGGCGTATGCGCACTTGTTTTTGCCACCCCCTGCATGTGTAAAGACAGAGCTTCCGCGCTCTCGAGATTTTTTAGCAGGCAACCCGCGTATTCGATGGAAATCTTGCGATAAAACGCCAGCGAATTTCCCCTGCTCTCAATGAATACATTTGAATGGCCTTGTTCTTCCTGGCGCTGTTTCAGTTTTCAGCTGCTCATTTGCATGTGGCCTTGCACAAAATGCTTTTTGTCATTACCGGCGAAAGTCAGCTAAGCAGGGCACAAAGGGATGCCAAAGACAAAAGGGGGAGCTGCTTCTTCATCCGCATCCGCATCCGCAAAAATGTCAACAAATTGAATGTAATTCCTTTTAATTTCGGAGCAGTCTGAAAGTCCTTGCAGGACTCTATCTCGCCTCCATTTCGGCCATCTTATCTCCTCGCCACCCCCTTTTTGGCACGTGGCAAGCTGTCGTGAAGCAAATTGCCCGAATGAAGTTGCCTGCGAGTTGCATGCCGCGTGCCATGAAATTAAGTTGCAAGCTGCAGGATTTGCTTTCAAGTTTCGCAACATTTTCTGTGCCACACTTTCCCAAAAGCCACCGAAACCATCTCCACACAGGACCCTTCTCGGGGGACACACGCCGAGGTCCTTGGCTCCGTTTTCGTGGATGCTAACACGCGTTTTTGTCGTTTCTCGTAGCTTCTTGGCTGCAGTCGGATAATGTCACGCTAATGCCACCAGCTTTGTCCTGCTTAATGTTGCGTCTAGTTATTGGATTTTTGGTATAACATCAGGGCAGGAGCCGACTTCTTGCGAGGTGCACCTCGAATGGGGCCACCTCGGAGTCGATGGAGCCCTGATCGATGCGGCGAATGAGTCAGGAAAACGGTCACTGAATTAAGTCGCAAGCACCACTATAACTTTGCATAAAAAAGCAGGGATTATAGGAGTGTTCTTCTAAATTTAGCATTGTAAATTGAAGAATATTGTATTATTAGTATAAGTTTTGTCTAAAGTTTATTAGAAATTTAAATCTTGATAAGGCCTTCAGAAATATTCATATACAATATTAAAGCTTAATTAAAACCAAACACACTGCATTACCAGAAGAAATATAATATTAATAATAAAATGCTGTTACCACTTAAAGCTGGACCCGTCTGGAAGCCTCCTTGCGAAATTGTTTAATTACTTTTAATTATTACGTGCCGCACTCGCACAATACTCACATTCCCTTCAAAGTAATCACCGTATTATGCATCCTCGGAATAATTTTCTTGTCAACCGCACAATTTGCATGAGTCCAGAACACACCGATATGATTAATGTGAATAAATTATGCACATGCAGGGGAAAATGAAACCCTATAAAAACGCCAGAGGCCCCGCACAAAGCAAACACAAGTTGCCCGGAGGGAAGTCGGTGCTAAAGTGGCCATATAAAATGATTAAGTTGCAAGTGAAAGTTATTTCTTGGCCTCTTATAATTTTAACAGCATTTTTACGCGTGCTGCAAATTGAAAGCATAAATACCAATTTCCTTGAGCTGGCGGCCTTCGAGGACTTTCTGCGTTCGGAGCACTTGAGCCAGGTCCTAGTGGTCCGCGGCGATGATGCTGATGGCGACTGGCAAATTGAATGCCACCAGAAATTGTTGGCCAACTATCGTGTGCAATTTTACCGGCCAGGAATGTCGGCGAATTTCGAGGATCTCATGTTCTACGGGTCTCCGCGCACGGCGGTCCTGGTGCTGAATTTCGAGGATGTACTCGTGAGGCGCCGGGTGCTCGGGGTGGCCTCCGAGGCCGGATACTTTAACAACTCGCTGGCGTGGTTCATTCTCGGCTCTGGCCGGGAATCTCTGCAGGATGAGCAGCTGATTGAGCAGCACTTGAGTGGCTACAGCATGGCCATTGATGCGGATATCACAGTGGCCCTGAGGGGTCAAGATAAGTGAGGCAGGGCACTATCCTACTTAAAGCAGGAGAAATACGCAACACATCACTTTTAAAATGAATTTCATATAGTTTTCTTAAGTGAAGCTCAAATTGAGTAATGCCGATCCTAGAACACAATTTTACTTTATTTCTTAAAAGAAATTACTTATGCATGTGTTCTTTTTGTTGCTTTAGTTACTCATTAAACTAATAGAAAAGTTTTAATTTTTGACATGATTTCGCTAATATGTGACATCTCTTAAAAAATAGCATTTAGAGATAAACACATTTAAAGTATCTTTGATAAGTGCGTTTTTTCTTAGGGAACATTCAACAATTTGTTGGTCGATTTGAGCAACGTATGTGTCTTAATCATTACAACAATACTTTCAGCACATCTTGGCTACTCTACGATGTATACAGAATCAGTCAGAAAGTTTCAACGCCTCTGATCATTGAAAAGAAGGGAGTATGGACTATTTCTGCAGGCTATCAGCTCTTTGATAGTTTTAAAAACACCTGGGTAATTCGGCGGAGCAACTTCCACAACGTCACTCTATTAGGCAGTACTGTGGTGGGTGGAAAAACGCCCTTGCCCAAACACCTCTCGACTTTCACTTACCACCATTTTCCCCAGCTGACAGAGAAACCCCCTGGCTTCGATGACATGGAGTATCTGGCGGACGATAAGCAGCTCCTACAATTGGATCCCATGCAGCGGAAGACCTATCAGTTGTTTCAACTCGTTGAGCGCATGTTCAATCTCAGGTGGGTCCATGAAACTAGCATCGAAGAAGAACTTAATTAACCAGCTCGAACACTCGGAAAAATTAGCCTCAAAATTAGTTATTAGCTTGGAAAAAATTAGTTTCTAAGGCTCAGTACTCACTTTACTTCAGTACTCACAAATTGACTGCAATCTTCAAAACAACATTTTCCCTATAACGTTTTCCGCTTGTCATTTGATTATAGAAATTTTCTTTTCTTACGCTTTCTGAGGCCTAAGGCGTATCATGCTATACAAATATAATTATAGGACTAAAAAGTTTTTTGGAATATACCTTAATAAATAAAGCAGAAGAAGTGAAGAAGTGAAGTGAAGTTCTGTTTTGCTGGATAACGTTTTCCATTTTGATATACAAAATGTACAAAACACGAATGAAGTTTATACAGTTTTGAAATTTCCGAAATTGAACATAATAGGATTTTAATATTAAATTTAAAAAGACTTCGAAGTCTTAATAGTCTTCATTTTCCCCGTGCAGCTTGGTCATCAGCTTCACGGATAAGTGGGGCGAGTTGCTGGAGAATGGCAGTTGGTCCGGAGTGATGGGTCAGGTGACGAGTCGCGCGGCGGACTTCGCCGTGTGCCCCATTCGCTTTGTGCTGGACAGACAGCCCCACGTCCAGTACTCGGCGGTCCTGCACACCCAGAGGTGAGTTAATCACAGAGAACTTGACTTGGGTCGAATCTCAGAACGGGCCTTCCTCCGCAGCCTCCACTTTCTCTTCCGCCACCCGCGCCGCAGCCACATCAGGAACATATTCTTCGAGCCGTTAAGCAATCAGGTGTGGTGGTGTGTCCTGATTTTGGTCACTGGAAGCACTCTTGTCTTATTGATTCATGTGAGGCAGGAGAGAATGCTATCTCCTATGGAGAACCGACTGTCCTTTGTTTGGTTTACCATGCTGGAGACATATCTGCAGCAGGGTCCTGCCAATGAGATCTTTCGATTATTTTCTACTCGACTCCTGATCAGTTTTAGTTGCATTTTCAGTTTTATGCTGATGCAATTTTACGGCGCCTTCATAGTGGGCTCTTTGCTCTCCGAAAGTTCGAGGAGTATTGTAAACCTAAAGGCCTTATATGATAGCAATCTGGCGATTGGGATGGAAAACATATCCTACAACTTTCCCATATTTACCAACACCAGCAATCAGCTGGTAAGGGATGTGTACGGGAAGAAAATTTGCAAGTCCGGAGAACACAATATTCTAACCCTACAGCAGGGAGCCGAAAGAATCATCCAGGGAAAATTTGCATTCCATTCAGCCATCGATAGGATGTACAGGCTGCTTTTGGACCTCAGAATGAATGAGGGAGAGTTCTGCGACCTGCAGGAGATAATGTTTAGCCCGCCCTACGACGCGGGATCCATAATGCCCAAGGGTTCTCCGTGGAGGGAGCACCTGGCCCATGCACTGCTCCACCTTCGAGTTAGTGGCCTAATGCAATATAACGACAGGAAATGGATGGTCCTTCGCCCGGATTGCAGCCTATTTAAGGCCTCGCAGGTCGAGGTGGACCTGGAACACTTTGCCCCGGCACTTTTTACCCTCGTACTGGCCATGGTGGCCAGTGCCTTGGTCTTTCTACTGGAACTCTTTCTGCACTGGCTACCGGACTTTCGCAGGAGGTTGGGGGCCATGTCCTTGTCCACTTAAGTAATCATCCTGACCCAGCTCCAGCTCGAGCTCCAGCTGCCCTGCCACGACTTTCGGCTACAAATTTGTGTCGCTTTTAATGTTTTCTGCATTTTTAATAATAGTAAAAAATTTGTAATAATGTCAGCTATTCCCAGCGCAGAAGCTCCGGAGCGGGACAGAAATTAAAAATTCCATTAAACTACAAACACTTGCATGTACTCAACTGGACTCCGCCCTGCCACCGATCCACAATTCCGCTCCTTCTGGCCAGTTCCTTGGCTGGGGTCGTCGTGTTCATTTAGACTTAATTATGAAGCTGGCTGGAGGCGGTGTCACTTGTTTTCTATTAACTGACAAGCTTTTAAGGGGGGGCAACTGTTAGTTTCGCCGAGGAGAATTCATTTAGCGGGAAAGGAACAACGCTTCCGCTGGTCGCACAGCATTTTCCCTGGCTAATCATAAGTTCTGACGAGTTATCACTTTTTTACCAAGGGTACTGTAAGGGATATCCTGTATCAATAGCCTTTCCGTTGAATTTAATTAATCTTACTTTATTTTCCGATCCAAAACTTCTTTTAAAATGGCTAGCAAACTATTGGAGTAAACAGCTTTCTAATTGTGCAATCGCATTTGCTGCAATTGGATGCGTGATCAGTGTCCTGCATAAAGCTTTGTGTTCGGGACCACGCATGTCCTTCAATTAAGTTGTCATAATGTCCGACAACTCGACGGGAAAAAGGGCGGTTCTCGGTGGGTCGGTGGGTCGATATAATCACATTTAGACGACAGTGCGGAATGAGATTGTGCAATGGGACGACACGACTGCAAAGCCGTACAAGTGCGAAAAAAGTTGCTAATCCAACTTGCTTTAATCTGTTATTTATAAGAAGTGTCAACTGGAAAAGGCTATTCAAGCAGAGATAATTACAACAATTAAATTGTAATTTGAACATATGCAAGTAATATGATAGCCTGGGCTTGTTTTTCCACACAAATACCTACTCTTTGCAATTGACACATATACGCCTAACTAAAGAAGGTAATATAAATGTTATTAAAACTATTTGACAGTTTAACTTTCTTGAATTAAAGAAAAACGCACAAGTTGGTTGATCTATTTCTAAAGAAATCATTTTTGAGTACTTGGCAGCTCTTGCAGCTTAAATTGAATTATCCTAAATTAAAACATGGTAAAAACTTTTGTGCCATTTAACCAATAAAAGAATTTTCATGTCACATACTTTTATTTCGTCATGAAAAGCCAAATTTGTAATAATCTCAAATTATTGCCTGTTATTCTATTATTTTATGTTAACAAAATACCTCGGGGTAGAAATTTAAATTCAAATTTATCGTATCAGAGAATTAATTTCCTAAGCACTTTTTTATAACGAACATGGTATTGGAGTGTTGTTGGGAATTTCAAGTAACTTAGTGAAAGGTGCACAATATATTTAGCTGTCTTCCCTGGGATATTGATACTCCTTACGATTCGCACACACGCACACATTGACGTCAAATTATGCAAATTTACAACATGATTAAGCTCGTTTAGCTGGACTCCCGTCCAACAGCTAAATATATATATAGTAGTATACCCCAATGTCGTCAACGTTCTCGTGTTTGTTTTGCAATTCAAATGAATTTGCTGAGGTTGGGTATGGAACAGGGCCTAAAACTGAAGATATAGCTGTGAGGGATGCTAGTCACTGGGCTGACTAGCTTGGAAACTCCAAAAAAATGTTTAAAATATTTTTGAAAATACTTTTTGAATTAAAAAAGAAAAATTTCTACAGATTGGTTTGCAAGCCACTATTTCTTTAACGACCAAAACTCTTTATATAAACTAAACAAGGTAAAAGTATTCAAAGATATGTCATTAAAATCATATTGAAATTTCTGAAAAAATTGGACAGACATCTAGCTTTAAAATATATTTTTTTAGGATCTTACCATTGCTTTTTTATGAAGCAATAGTATGTCGGCAGCACTGTGGCTGGGGATAAAGTCCCTAACCCCCCGGATATTTCGGTATGTTTGTTCCAATGTTTAGTTGTGCGTTGTCTGGGCAACCTCCTCCTCCTGCCTTGCCCACATATATAAATTCGTACAAATTGTTCAATGGCCGTTCGCTCTGTTCCTTCGCCCAAAGTATCAATTGTTGGCATTGGTCTTTATTTATGCATTGTTGGTGGCATTGTTGTCGGCATTGTTGGTATGGCCTATCCGATGTCTGCGTGGTGGTCTGTGTGTTTTATTGCTTATGGTTATAGTGGGGATATGGCCGACCGTGCTCTGAATGAATTTATATTGTTTTTGAAGTGTTTAAATGTTTGTCCGTGTTTGCCACAGGGCGCTGGCACACTGGGCGTATGCGTAATGCGAATTTATGCAGGCTTAATGTTATGGCAAGTGCCCTGGAATGGAAATTTCGTCGCCTCAGCCCCAGACGGGAGATTGAAGTTTATGCAAATAGGGCTTTAATCGAGATCTCTCTCAAGTGCTAATTAAATAAGACAAAGCCAACTTTAATTTGCAGCTAATAGACTCTTGGAGAGCATTCGAATGCGAGTTTTGTTGGCAGAGCTCTGTGCCCTTCGGGGTTTCCTTGTTAACCCAAGAGCCCTTTTGAGGACTTGTTTATTTTTTTCCATTCACGCTTGCTTGGTTCAATCTTGGCCCTGACCAAAACCCGTAACCAAAAGCTGACTAAAGAGCCGCAGCAACTTTTGCAAATCAATATTAATTGCTCAGATTCACTCAGCCATAAACTCATTTAAAAAAGCAAAGCTGCAGAGTTGCTGGAAAAGCGTGCAGAAAGAAAACAACAATCTGTTATATTTTTACTATTTATGCTGGGGGTTTCCACCGCCCCTCTGGCGATTTACCTCTCTCCGCTCCTTTGACCGATTGTCGAGTGGAGAAAAACTTTGCAACTTTTGCGCTGCATTTCTGAGGCATCCTTTGGTCCTTTCCGTCGTCCTGCAGTCGGCTAATACCTCTGCCCGCGCCCTTCTCCGGCGTCATGTGCTTATTATAAAATAATTAAGTCCTTTAGGAAATTATAGTTCTTGTTGCCGTTGCCTTGCTTTCAGTTGTCGTATTTCCCCAACTCATGCAATCTGTGCCCGTTTTTATTTCGTCCTCGGCTTCTTTCTGTGCACTGTGATTTCTGAGCTGTTGCCTCGCTGTTTCCTTTACTTGTGTGTCTTTTTACTACACGCAAAAAATCACGTTGAAAATGTTAGCTTAAATTTGTTTAAGAAATTAAAAGAACGAAATAATGGCCATCTGAATATAGTTTTATCAACTTAAGTGTTCTTGTTTCAGGGCTAAGGATAGAAAAAATGTTGTTTAAAAATTTTTAAATACTTAGTTGTCAAGAATATGAATATTTAGAGTATAGGGAGATCAAAAGTAAGAAACAAAATTTAATAGAACTAATACCATTTTTAAAGTCTTTTTATCAATTTTGAGGTATTTTCTTTTTTTCTGTCTTTTCTTCTTTTTCTTTCTTTTTCTGTCCAGTAAAATGAAGAGAAGCTTGCATCCTTGGCGTTGCTTGATTACTCTTGTGAGTGTCTGCAATGAATAACCTGGGATGGATACCCAGAGGTTGAAAATTCTACATAAATTGTTTCCAAGTCCTGCGGCTCCCCACGTTCCATCATTTCCAGCCTTTGGGAAAAAATTGACTCGTTTTGTCTCTTTTCTCTTGTGGGCTGCCACTGGCATATGAGTAATTTATTGTGTATCTAATTAATTATTGCTGCCAACGTATTTTTCCACACCAAAACGAGTGTGGCCTGTGCGACTGTTTCTATCTGTATCTGTATCTGTATCCGAATCTGGTTAGTTGTCTCTGTGGGCGTCTGGGTCGGCATCGTTAACATTGACTTAATTGCCAAACCACAGAATGACTCCTTTTAGGAGCTGGGAAAGAGAGCCTATAAAAGCCAGGCAGTGGTATCTTGAACCCACATGCAGGTCGGACATCATGATCTATGAGTGGGACATGACACTTTGCATTGGAATTTATGTATCGTCTGGCTGTCCCATTCCCTCTTTAAAAATGCAGTGCCTGAGCCCCGGTTGTCCCGAGTAGAGCCATCCATTTTAACATGCCACGGAGTATGACAAGTGTCGGTCAACTATAAACAGGAAGGAGCGTCGCACCACTAGGACCCTCGACGAACACATGGACAGCGATGCCAGGATACTGGCAGGACTTCAATGGCCCTTGGGCCGGGGCATGAAAGCCGCTTGAGTGCGATGTTCTCGCGGAGCCTGTCGATGGTCCATGGTATATGCCATACATGTAGAGGGTGGGTAACATCTGGATAAACCTGATCCCCACTGAAAAAACATCCCATCCCAACACTACAGGAAGGGCTAAAGCAGGAAATAATTAATACAAATCAATTAAGACTGTTAAAGTCAAGCATCTCGGTTTTTATGTTCCGTATTCTTGTCACAGGCATTGCATTACATCCGAAACTTTAAGATATATATTCTGTCAAAACGATGTTCTTAACATCTAAATTTAATTCAAATTGTTTAAAAACATTTTGTTAGTGCTTATACTAAATTTGGATTTCTTACATTTTAGAATAAGTTGTTGAATCTAATCTAATGCCTTATGATACGGTGCTTAAATTGTAAAGTGAAAGCCGGGCTTAATGACACTGAATGTGATTACTCAAAATTTGGAAAGTCGCCATTAACATTATAACCACGTTAACGACTGGTTACCCAACTGCAGTATTGACCGGCTAAACAGTATGGAAATTAATTACCGCATAAGCTCACGAAACTTTTGCCCCAAAAAGTTTCGGAATATCAAGCCAACCAATCAATTTTCGTCTGGGCGACAAATGCGCAGCCAAAAGTTGGCCAACAAATCGTTTATCAAATTTAAATTTATTTCCAATCTGGCTAAAATGCAGTGCGCAAAATTCATCATGGACACCAGTGTAAAATCCCGCAGATGTGTCAATGTATCTAGACTAAATGTGTCCGTATGTGCGTGTCTGCATAATTTTGATGGTTCGTTTTTGGGGGTTCGAAGAGGTTTGGGTTTTTTGGTCATTTTCGGTCTGTTTTTTGACCAGGCGGTGCATAAATTTGCATCTCAATTCGCTGGTGATGCTTCCCTGTTGTTGTTTGTGTTACCGTGCGACGAGTGTGGCCAAAGTCCTTGTTTGTGGCTGACGATTTGCCATTTTAATTAGGCAATGTCCTGTCACAAGCAGGCGGGCCTGGATATGGTTATGAGTTAAGAGAGAGTCTCTTGTTTGACGACTTCACTGAAAAAATTCATGTATCTAATAAAAAGAGGTTTTTTTTAAAATAAGGATTTGTATAAAGTATAAAAAATAAAATAAATCATAAACAAAATTAAAAGATAGCAATTATATATAACCCTCTTACACTTTTCGTTACCTTTACTTTAGGGAAAATTAGTTTTAAGTGTTGGTGGCCAAATGTTTGTTCAGTCGAACAAAGTGCAAGCAAAATCCCCCCTCCTGTTGGCCTTTTAATGGGGCTTCCCACAATCAGTTTATACGGTAAGTGCCACGGCAGAAGTGTGTAGCAGATTATAATAAGCTTGCTATTTTAATTATGTTATAATAAAGAATATTATGAAGCTGTCGCCCAGCATCCGTTTCCATTTATCTGAGTCCATGTGCATCCGCTGGAACGTTTGGTGCAGTTGCGTTGGAGCCACAAACTAATTCGCAACCGTCACTTTTTTCGTTTACATTAAAACCAGCAAAGTTTTACATCCGTTTTACGTCTAAAAACAAATAAACAAGCTGTAACTAAATAATTGCCAAAGACTGTGCAAACGTCAATAAACAGGCCCCACACACACACGCTCACATGGCGTGTTTCCGTTTCCGCCTTTTCCATGGCACGTGCGTGTCTGCGGCTTTTGGCCATGATTTTAGTGTGCGAGAGTGTGTGGGTGTGGTTGCCATGCCTGTTGACAAATTTGTGGTCAAGCGAAGTCAACAAAGTCGTTTCAAATCAAAGTGCTGGTGCTTAAAAAAATTATGCGTTAAATCCTTGCTGTTATTGACAGCTAAAAGTTAATGATGAAACGATTAAAGTTAATGCAAAAATAAATACAACTGTTTAAACAACTTTTTTACCGGATTATGTTTTTCGTTTGCGTTTTTTAGCTTTATAAATGAAAATAACTCCTAGTTCCAGTAACCTACATTTTTGTTTTTTATAGCTTTTTAAAAGGAAAGGTTAAGTGCGGGATGAAATAAAAATACCGTTGAATTGTTTTCAAAATCGGCAGACATAGAAGCTTAATATAATTCAATTAAGTTCATCAGGAAGTTGCAATGTACTAAATGCTTGTAAAACTCAATTATTTAGTTTGTCCTAATTTTTAGAAAATTCAAACTCGAGTTGGTCAGCTACGTGCGGCGTAACTGAGTTAAAAATAAAGTAGTTTAAAGAGTTTATAGTCCGTATTATTTAATTACCTTTCTCCACAATTTATTCTGAGGCAATTAACTTTTGCCTTGGTGACACAGCCTAAGCCAGGTGAGGATTGCATGCTTGAGCTACCCATTCATTTCGCCGCTCCATCGTTTGGCTAAAGCCTTAAACCTCACTCCATTAGGTTTTGCCATTGCGTTTTTAATTAATTAATGTGCCTCCATGTGGGGCTTCGCCACTGTTTATGGTTTAAGGAGATCAAGCCAGACAAAGTATTAAAATTTAACCGGGCCACGTGTGTGCGTGTAATTAAAAGTGCCGCCTACTGGCTGAAAACTGGAAACTTATGCTCGGGAGCTTGGAAGGAAACGGAGTCAACAACTTTCTATTTTGTCAATGAGCTGGGCTGCTCGCTTCGCAACCAGAGTTCAGAGGTTCCGACCGACCCTCCTGTAAATGACACACTCTGCATACATACATGCAGCTGGAAATAATTTTTCAATTCGCAAATGAAACTTTTGACACACACAAAAAGGAGAGCAAACTTTAAGTTTGCAATTGCTGCAGCGGCGGCAGCAGCAGTTCCCCGGTGGAGAGCGGTAAACCAGAAAAGGACGAGGACGGGCATTCGGGACTCGGGGATCCAGGAGGAGCCGGTCCAGCTGCAATCGTCATGTGCCGTGCACTTCTTGGGGTTTCTGTGCCATTTCTTGCTGTGTTTCTTTTAGCCACGGCCCGGCTGCAGAAGGAAATTACAAACCAAAGTAAACGCCAGCAGCAGCCAAGGAAGTTGTTGACGCAGGACGAGCGCCGGCGCTGAGTGTCAGTGTCATATCCTGTGCCAAAAGTGCACACAGAACTTCGGCCCGAGACTCTGCACTCCAGATCCTGGGACTGGGTGTCCAGAGAGGAAAAATATTGGAACTTAGAACGGAAAACGTTTTAAAAATTTGAAAGTCCATTATGTAGCACATAGTTATGCAAGTAAAATGTAATGCAAACTATAATTGTGCGGGCGTGTTACCCGGGCTTAAAACATAATTTTAGGTGTCTGAAAGTACGCAGTTATATATTTTATAAGTCAGAAGTAATATGATTTTTAAATGATGACTATCCTTTAATATCTGAATACTTATAGACAATCAAAATATTATTCAAAAGTGATTTTTGTGGCCCCCTCTGCAATTTTCATATCTGTGGGGATTTGGTAGATTTTAAAAGTAAGTAAAGTAAATGATAATTATAATAGTGCGGGGTTGTCACTAGGGTCTTAAATATAATTTTAGGTGTCTGACAGTATGCAACAATATATTTTTTAAAAGTCAAAAGTGTAATGTATTCCAAATGATGCTATCCCTTATTAACTGAATACTTGTAGACACATAAAATATCATTCAAAAGAGATTTGTATGGCACCCTCCACAATTTTCATATCTGTGGTGATTTGGTCAATTTTAAAAGTTTAGCTACATTAAAAAAAAGTATTTTCTCTAATTCAAACACAGCCCAATCATGAAATACACATTTAATATTATAAGAGCAAAACCTCTCACCAAATAGTATTATATTATATAACATGTAAAGGATATTGCCTCATGTTTAATTCTACATAAGCCAGACAAAGAAATGTTTCGTTTTTCCCTGTGTAGGACTAAGGGCCAGAGTTGCTGCACATTACAAATGAATAATTTATGCGCGCGCTCTCTCAACGGCAGATGGATGAGGGATACGGATGTGGATGAAGCCGCTGGCTGGGGATCCAGTTGGGCGGCTGGGTGGCTGGGAGAGTGGGGATACCACGGCCCGAAGACTCAGTCACGGAGGACTGCGGCAACGTCCAATCCTGGTCAATGCCAAATGAGTTGTGGCAGCGTCTCGCTGGTGCCATAAAAGGGAAAAGGGAGCTGGAACCGGGGGATCGGACTTGGGACGGGGATGGGGATGAGGTTGGGAAGCTGTTGCTCGGCATAAACTGAAATCTGCTTCCCAAAAACTTCGCCCCAGAAGGGCAAATTACATGGCTCTGGTGTGAAAATTATCTTCCTGGCAAGCGGCGGCAAAGAAGACGGAAGAAAGCGCAAACTCAAAAGTTATTAGAGCAAATTTTTGCCTTTTGCCTAAGTAATGGCCAAGTGCATATCTCTCAGCACATATTGAGTTATGACTTAATTGGATAAGAGCCCGGTTTGCGCAACTTTTCACTCTCAGCCCGCTTTCCACAATCCCATTCCCCTCAAAAGACCTCTAGTGCTACTAAGTTGGGCAAAAAGTTGAGAAAACACTTTTTCTTCTGCTCTAGGAGACTTGGTTTTGCGGTAATGTATCTCGTAATACTCTGATTATGTTTTAGTAAGCCCTCAGTTACTTTGCCGGATTATCTTTGAAAGTGTTCTATCAGTACAAAATCTAAGCGGGATATCTGGTATTCTTATGTTTCCTATTCTACGATTTTGTAAGTATCGACCTCACTTATGATATATCTTTCTGGCATTGCAGTAGAGTCCATTCAAAAATGAAAACACATTTTTCAACATGTTGATTGGTTCAATTAATAAGCCTTTGCCATGAGTATAAATGTGTATTTGCTTAAATATTTTCTTAACCGCTTAATGAAAAAAAAAACACATTGATGTCGAAATAAAAAGGTTGACTCCCTCTGAAGCTCAACCCATTTTAGCTAAGCCCTTTGAATTAAACGTGAACAGCTTAGTCCTGCTGAATTCCAATTGAAGGGGATCACAGTCCCACCACACGACTGGCAAGATCAGACGGATGGAAGCGAGCTAAAAGTGTCCCAAATCCCTGCTGGGAGCCCAATCAAAGCGACTTTAATGCAAATGCGCTGCCATTTCCCCTTCCAGTCGATTCCGTTGACACACAAAAAGCGGAAAAACACAGAAAGGGGATAGTGATGCAGGGATATAGGAACAGCGTCGAACCGGCAGTGCGATTTGTGCTCATTTGTCAATGCACGGTGATGCTGCTTCGGTTCCACTCGCCTCACGTCAATCCACATAACGTATACGCCCCTTTGGCCACTCCGCATGCAGTTTGTAGCTCTTCCAGTTGTTGATTTTGTTTGCGGGGCTATGTGGGCGGCTTGGCGTTTTGGCTGAAAACACAGACGGAACACAACACACAGAAAAATTCCATTGTCAGTTCCAGTCCTCCATCCATTTGAACATCAAACACTCTGCCCTGAGCCCGCTTTGCTGTTGGGACTTTAATTTATAATTCAGCACTCGAACATGGCACCAAAGAGTTTCATCAATATGCACTCCAAATCAACTCCACGGCGACGTAAACCGATTAAGCTATTCGGTGATTGGGAGATCTCTCCTACGTAAATCATTAATATTTCAGATGGGCATGAACACAAGAAACCTGTTTCAATAATCTGTTTGCATATTTGGAGTAGTTTGTTTTTTAGTGAAAGCAAAAACTGTGAGGCAACCAAAGAGTCTGGATTTACTAGACCCACTCTTTGAGCCTGCACAGTGTGCAGTGCATACATTGAAATCTCATGGCTTAAAAAATATTCTCGGCAGTTCCGAGTGCCCCTAAAGATTAAAGCTATGGCAAATATAGTACGACAGAAAAGCGTCACCTATCGTTCATTTCTATATGATTTACTGTATGAATCTCCAATCTCCATCCCTCTCCCACTCTATTGAATTTGGTAATTATCTATTATAGTTTTTTTATAACTTTTTAATGAATGGTCCGATTTGGCATGAAGATGTTTTTACAAAATATTAGCGCGGGCTTACGCGTTATTGGCGGAAATTTGTAAAGCTCTGTATATGCATTTCTCCCACAGGCTCGACCTGCAATGGTATATAAACTATGGCTTGCCGAAGTTAGCTTCCTTTCTTATTACCTTTTAGCTACTTAATATTATTACATCTTACACTTTTCACTTTCATCTACTGGTTATGGTGACGATTTTCTTGCTAGATATGGGTGTATAATTAGTATGATGGCTAACAATTTTTATTGTGCCGGAAGTACAAAGCGGAATAAAATAAAGTACACTTTAAATGAAAATGTTTAAAAATTTGGTCGCCACTAGGGATGCGCAAGAATCTTTGGAATCCAAATGTTTTATCCCAACTTTCTACTTTTAATAGTTTCCGACTCGGCTAGTCATTCTGATCATAATCATATGATCATATACATTATTGGGTCGGAAACGCTTCCTTCTACCTGTCTAATACTTTTTCCCGAATTGAATATACTCTTTTACTCTACGAGTAACGGGTATTAAAAAAGGAAACAACTCTCCTGAAATATATTTA
This sequence comes from Drosophila subpulchrella, assembly GCF_014743375.2. Taxonomy (NCBI): domain Eukaryota; kingdom Metazoa; phylum Arthropoda; class Insecta; order Diptera; family Drosophilidae; genus Drosophila; species Drosophila subpulchrella. Next base: position 1,301,440 of record NW_023665577.1, read on the forward strand.
TTCTGAAGAAGGAAGTACTTCAATGCTCTTGAAACTGAAGTTTAAGTTAATCTTCGATGTGATGTCAAATTAGATCGGCATTAACAGAAAAAGTCAAATTTTGCACGAAATAACTAATGGCTACACGTTATTACGTCAGAGTAATGTAATTACTTCAATTTGCTGTTTAATACAAAATTATATATATTTATAGGATTTTCTCCAATTTTTAATTTATTTTTTATTCGAGATGGAATCAGGAGCAACGATAGAGGATAAAATCAATAGGTCTAGAACATTATCCATAGGGTATCTGATAGCCAAAACAAAAAGGCCTGTCAAAAAAATTTAGGTTAATATATTGGAAAAAATATCTCCTGTCTTAGCTTGATCCTTCAAAATGTCAGAAATACAAAAATTGCTCCACATAAAACACATCTTTTTTATACTTGTTGTTTTTACTTTGTTGTTTTTTTGGTTGCGACTTGTCCTCCTATAAGCTTATAAGATTTTACAATGCCCAGCACAATCAGCGCATCTGAAAGTCTGCAGCCTCCAATTGCCAGAGTGAAACCGCATCTGCAGCCATGGGAGATGATTGCGAATTCTCCAGAACGCCAGGGCGCCATGTATTCCGACTGGGCACTACACTTCTTCAGTCAGCAGCGGTACGCGAATGGACTCCGCTATTTCAATAACTCCCTGGATCTAAATCCATTCAATGCAAAGGCTCTGATGCACCGGAGTCAGCTGAAAAGGTCCATGGGTCTGGCACCCGAGGCTCTGAAGGATTGTCATAAGGCAGAAGGTAACTTTTGCCTTACAGAAAGATATCTCCTCTGACTTTTCTTCAAACCCAGATTTGTTAAAAAGCCGAAAGCCACCGATTCATTATCGCAATGCCAGTTTGGAGGTCTGCGACGCTCTGTATGAGTCGAACCGACTGGAGAATTCCAAAATCAACCTGCACTGTCACCTGAGGCAATTTAACTCCTCTCAGAGAGCGCCCGTTGTCGGACGGCTGAATGTGGTAAGTTCATTAAGGTTGGAACTATAAAAAAATATATATTATTTTCGGACAAGTTTATGTCTTATCCATTTAAAACATAGTGTTATTTTTAGGTGTCTAACAATGAATGAGAAATATTTTCATGCTCTTAAGAAAGTTGGAACCAAATAAAACGAACTTATAGTGAATGGCGATTTTTTTTAATTCTTCAAAAAAATGGTTATTATTAAATAAAAAGTTCTGTTTTTTACCTAAAAGAATAATATTGATTAAATTAAAAAAATAATCTTTACTGCCCACTAAGTTTAAATCATAAATTAACAAAAAAAAATTCTACAGCTAAACGAAAACTTCCGGGACACATTATCAGAGGACTCCACCATGTCGGTACAACGGTTAATAAATCGCATGATGGGAAGTCTGTCCAAGCAGCACAAGAATATAAAGGATAATTGCGATGTGGTTAGCATAATGGAAAAGGAGGTAGCCTTAGAGATAACTCAATCATCTTAAAACCTAATTAATGTGACCTAAAACTTCAGGAAGTGCATCTGTCACCGCTGGAAATAGCTAGGCGAAAGAGGCACTTTAAGATATATAACCAGTCGTACCTGAACAAGTGCTGGGTGGACGTGGCCTTCCTCAAGAGACTACGTGATGATCCCAATGTGCAGCCCAAACATTGTCAAAAGTCATCCGAGTATTTGGGCAAACTGTTGGCAAGCAATTACAAAGCGGAACGCACTCTAACGGTTTGAGTTTGACATTTTAATTAGCCCTGTAAAATTGGGATTACCATTGCTTGTCATTTTTAGAAAATGCTGCACACACGGTGTCCCATGTACGCCCTGAATCGGCAAAAATATCCCGATGAGGGATTCTACCAAAGGCAGAAGGAGGAAAACCTATATCGCATTCAATACCAGACGAGGAGAAATATGTTCAAGATTCTACGCAGTATACGATTGCTGATTCGAGTTGGGGAAATAAATGTAAGTATATACCTCTACTTTAAGTAAGCTAATGAATTTTGAACGGGGTTATATTTTTCCAAAGAAACTGTCAACATTTATTGAGGAGGTCATGGGCGAATATGTCACCATCAAGACGCATCGCGTAATGCCGTGGAAATTTGAATTCACTAATGAGGTTTACAACTATCTGGCTCTAGCCCGAATTAATGAATACAAAATTCCCAGCAATATGACCGTCCTGCAGGGAAGACAACGCCTTCTGACTCTTTTCAGGCTGCCGGTCAATAATAGTCAGGGAATGAGAAAATCAAAGCTCAAGCAACCGTATACTCTGAATATAACAAGATCGGCCACCACCGACCCCAAGGCGGAAAAATTTAAGTATGTTATTGAATTGCTAAAAAAAAATTATAGGCTTAAGCATTTTCAAATGTGGGTACTCTTTAGGAAACAAGTTGCCCGTCTGGAGAATCGTATGCGGTTTGCCGAGTACCACATAGAACGTGCCTATCTTTTGCATGAATTGGCTCAGGAGCACCTGGATTTTAATTCATTTGATGTGGCCTGCTCCATGGCCCGAAAGTCCTTGGAGGGTAAGTTGAGCGCAAAGAAAAGCTTGTACTTAAAGTACTATTTCCCACAGAGGCCATCAAATGCAAGAGTATTATTTGGAGCTTCTTGGGTCTGATCATCATATGCAAGGCTCACGCGATTCTCGGAAAGATAGAACAGGAAAAGGAAATACTGACTGAGGCCTTCGAGCTGGCCAAGAAAATGAAGAACCTTGACCTCTGCCTATTCATAGACATTTGCATGAGGGTCAATGCGGAGGAGATGGACATGAAGCGGATGACCATGACCTACGACTTGGTCTCAAAGAAAAAAAGCCTTGGCTCTAAAATGTTTCAAAGTAACGAGCAAGTCAATGAGGATCGCAACCAAATTACTTAGAAAATATTATAGACTATGTAACAAAAATACACAATGGTCCTCGAAATAAAAAAAAGATATTTTATCATAATTGGGCTGGTTCTAAAAATACCAAATTCCTTTTTTGGAATTAAGCTAAGAGTTATCCAATGCGTCCATTTTCATGGAAAGTAAGCTTTGTTGTATAATTGGGATGAAACTCCTCGAACTAAAGTAAAATCGAGCAATGCTCAGATATTACAATTTTTAGCTCTTCCAACGAATTGCTAAATTTTTCCCAAAAACTAGTTAATCCCTTAGGGAGGAAAAAAAATCGAAGCAATAGCTTTGAAGTTCCGCTGGCTGAAGGGGAAAACTTTAAAGTGCGAGTTTCCCCTGGTACTTCCGGCCAGCCAAAAGTTTATCTCAATGAAAAACCCCAAGCACATTAACGGCTGTCGGTGTTGGGCATTCAATCACTGCAAAGTGCAGCAGCAACTTGCTCTTATATATAAATAGTTTATGTTTCTTTCCGCTTCTTGTTGCCGCTGCTGGGAGGCGGCAACCTTTCCAGTGTAAACTTTGCACACTTTCGGATTTGGGGAGCGCCGGATCTAAGCCAGACTCCCCCGAAAAACTCAAAAACTCAAACTCAATCCCCACCTGCTGGATTTTCCTCAGCTGCCATCGCCTTCCACCTGGTGGCAGGAAGTTCCGTGCAACATCGCACAAAAGACGCAAATAAATGAAGCCATTTGTTGTGTTGTTAGCTGATTTTCGATGCAAAGGATGGCCAAAGGTGGCAAACTTTCGCACCACCTGGTCTGCGAAACCGTTGGCAATTCCCATTAGTCGCTTGTCATTTAAATTTTTTTTTGACTTGCTCGTGACCTCGTGTGTATGGAGTGAATTTTTAAATTCAGCACGCCACTGCCATGCCTCAACTTTCCTTTGACTTTTGGTGGCGAAAACGGGGGCGGGGACGATGGGTGTGGTCCTGCTCAAATGATGTTCATGCAGCGGAAGTGGCTCATTTGGCAGCGGAAATCATTTGTCGTCCCTTGGTCACTTGTAAAATTAACAATATATATTTCTTGTTACCTTCCTGTCGGATTTTTTATTTAATTAATTAGATGAAACCTCAATAATCAGATTCCAAGTCTTTGAAAGGCTATCATTTTTGGATAATTAAGGACTTTAAAAATATTTACAATTTGAAGAAAACAAGTTCATTTATCCCTTAATTAGAACACAAGTTCTTGGATTTGTCTCCGCTATTATGCACTCAAATGGAAAGTTTTCCAATTGGCAAAGCTCATCTCCCCTTCATCGTTCGAAATGGAAAATAATATCACACATCCAAATGACTGATTTTCTTTTCCTGTAGGATTATCTCAAGAACTAAAACATTATAATAAAAATTAATTTCTTTAGTGTTTAGTTTTCACCCAAAATACAAATTTTATGACTTAAGAAGAAATTCTTAATGGTTTATAAGTAAACTCTTTAGCCCCTTGGTCAATCACTTGATTAATTCATATCATCTTCCACTTTTACACACAATCACATGGTTAAGCTTCCTAATTACAGAAGGTGGCATCTGTACGGATTTGTTCTCCCCTCCGTCGGGGGCTTCATTTACCTACCTTAAAGCCGGCTTTAGGCAACCACAAAGCAGCAGGAGAAACACAGCAGCATCGGGGAATGTCTTCCTTGGTCCCTGCATTGTGCTTTGTGTGTTTTATGATGCAAAATTACACAAAGCCAAATAAGAACAAAGAATGCGAAAGGCGGGCAACAAAGAAAAGCAAGGCAAAATAAAACAAAGCCAAACAAAACAGTCCGACAGCAGCCAACTAAAACTGCAACTCAACTTTGTAGACACACCGGAGGCTGCAGCAGTTGCTGCTGCCCCCGTCGATGTTGCTGCTGCGAATGTTGCTGCTGCTGCTGCTGTAATGGCAGCCGAGACATGCCATAAAAAGGCAAAAGAAATTGCTTGCAAGCAATTAAAAGCGCAGCAAGGCAAATAAATGGCCACGCCCAACGATCGACGCCCACTCCAGTAATGGACTTAAGCTAAACGGAGTCGTCGCATCGGTTTTTATGTAGTTACCAACTTGACGTAGTAGCTGACTAATTAGTCATAAAATTACACGACCCAGGACGAGCAGGCCACACAAAAGCCGGGCAAACACCGAAGGGAGGGATCTGATTCTGGTGCAGGTTCTGGTTCTGGCTCTGGCTTCCAAGTGTCCTGGCTGCCAAGTCAAAGTGCACTGAGCGGCCGGAAACAGTTGGCGCTGACGGAAATGCGTGCCCTCCCCACATACACACACATTCGAGCATACTCGCATCCAATCACACACCTACAGCTGCGGTAATATCAATAGTTATAGTTGGAGTTCAAGGTACTTCATTTTTAAATGGGCTTAAAAATAAAAATTGGAGTATAGTTTCTTATAAAACTTATAATAAATAAGCAGACCTGCTCAAAATCAGAGGCTAACAAAATAAGTATCCCAACGAAGTATTTTAACATCAGAACAATTTCGTACATATATAATAATTAAATCCGTACAGTGCCCAAACATTCACAATAGAAAATGTTGTGATTAAATCTTATAGAAATTTTTAAATTGTATTTCGTTAAAAACTAAAATTATATTACTTAGTTTAAAAGGCTTATCTCTTTTTGTTCATGATTATGTATTTCAGTGAGTAAAAAATTATAATTAAAGTCTTTTAAGATAAGCATGAAACCCATAAAAAGAAATAATTCATTTTATTCAATGCGAAGAAAATGTTTAAATACACAATAAGATGGTTTTACATTTCAATATTAATATCTTTGTTTATACAAATTTGTTTTTTACATTGAGATATAACTTCCCAAATATGATTCCTTCCGACCAAGTCTCCAATAAATTACCATTCGATACCGTCTCATGTTAATCGAACAGCTACTATTTTGAACTATCCTGTGCCCGGGAATCGGAGGCAGCCGGGACCTCAGGCTCGGGGCGTTAGGTCTGCCACTAATTGCTGATTTCCCGTGCCGCTGGCAGTGGAAACGGACTCGAAAACTAGCGATGGACACGTGAACGGAATGGCGAGTGGAGCTCCATGGGAAAATGCAGAATGGAGAAGGGAAAATGGCCCCACTTTCACACAGACACAGGCGCAGGGAAACCAAAGCGAGGCCGCACATTTGCCACATCACTTATTAGCTTTATTGCTTTTAACAATTTCAACTTCCACTTCCTGCAACGGCAGGGAACTAAAACGTGTGCTGATTAGTGGCACACACCAGCACATACGTATCCTTGTCTGCCAGAGGCAGCGCCATAAATTCCTGAGCTGCAGGCAAAACTGCAGCCAAAGTCAAAGGCAACCCACACGAACCAGTTGAAACGTAGTCGGAGTTGGGGGCTGCACTGAAACCTTATAGTTTCTATTCAAATTCTAAAAAATATTCAGTTTGAACTGTTAAACGTATCATAGTTATGCTTTTCCTAGATGTTTTTAATAATTTTTTTTTTACGATTTATTTTAATATTGCGTTATTCATTCTTAATAGTTATACATAGATTGTACAAGAATACTTATAAACCAAACCCCAAAGAGAGGATATTCAAGCGAATGATATATTTCCCGCACTGCATGAATCATATTTATGGATTAGTTATCATTTATCACAACATGTTTAATTCATTCAAATTGAGTATATGAAGATAAAATTTTTAGAAAACAGAATAAAATATTTTAGCAGTAACCTTTTTGTCAGCAATACATTTCCAATAGCTGCTATGATCTAAAGAACATGGTATCTTTGGACTGCCAAAGTAAAAGTTCTTAAGTTGGGCTGTTTAAGTGCCCGAAGGAGTGTCCAGATTCGGCGATATTTTTCTCCGTGTGGGAGTTGGGATTGTTGGGGGCAGACACATGCAACATTTAACATTGCAGACAATTTATAAGGACATTCATGGCACACGGCGGTGGCGATGGCAATGCGAGGAGGCCAGGCCCATAACTTGGCACTCGGCACAATGCGAACAGCTCGTCCTGCCCTCATCCGGCCCGACCATGTGTCCTGTTTTAGTTTCTCCTTTTTCCCGTCCCGATCCCACACCCCCTCGCATTGTATTTGAAATTCAACATTTAAGCCACTTATGGGCCAACTTGAACTGGCATTTCAAAGGCTGCATCGCAGCAGCTAAGGCAAAAGCAGCAGGACAATGCCGCCTGGAGAGATTTATGGCTGGCTAAAGGCGAGAGAGGATCTGGTGGCAATGATAAATGCCGCCACGAAAACGTTTAAAATAAGGCAATAATATTTAGCATCTAATAAATGGGTTAAGACAAAGCTCCTGCAAGGTCTCCGATTAAATAACAAAATGTGGTGCTATCCATCAAATAAATAGTTTTTAAACATTTATTATTGTCATATCCCTTCTCTATTTTGAGACATTTTGACAAAATGCGGGGTCTCGAGACCGAACCGATACCAGCCAATCCATTTCGACATCCCCTCTATTAAACCGAAACTAGCTCAATCTGTCAAACCGCTGGGCACTTAAGTCCGCCTGGCTGGGAACTTTTATGGCTGCAGCTGTATCTACACTTTGTGGGCTAATGCACCGAAGACAGGGCCGTCATTTGAGCCCCGGCAGCAACACAAAACGGGTCCCAGCATCGACAGGCCATTCGATTCCGGCCAAGTCACCGGGGAGACCTTTGTGAGGAGGGGCGGACATGCAAATTAGATTCGGGCGAGGTGGCATTGGGGCCAATCCCGTGTCCAGCCAAGCGACACGGAAAAGTAAGCCACCGCCCAATGCACTCCGGGATCCGGGTCCCCGGCCATAAGAGAGGTCATTGTCTGGGCACAAAAATCCTACTGCACATGGTGAAATCTGCGGAAAATTAGATTCCACTCCCCCAACTGCACCGCATATGTGCATGAAAATTGCCGGCAGAACGTGCTACTGTTCGGGGGCTTGCCAACTGTATTTATGACACGTGACCAAATGAAATTATTTGCGCCGGGCAGTCTTAAATCGCAATTGTGGCATCTCAGCTTTCGGATATATTTTTGTTCCAGCCGACTCGACACGAAAAAGGTGGACAGCTCGGCCAGGGATTAAGTAAAACATATTCCTTATATACATATATGCATGCGAACTCGGTCCTTCGACTGTGGCGAAGTCAACAGAGGAATGCGTCTGCCTCTGACAGCTCAGTTCAGCCTGCCTCGGCTCGCCGGAGTCTAGATAATAAAGTCGCTTGACAGCAGGGATGTCATATTCGTAGTCCGGAACTTCCTTGGGAGGCAGTCTTATCCAGCGGCAAAGAAAAAATCGCGAGACATGCTCGAGGCAAATTAAGGAGGACATTCAATTTCAGAAAAGAATGTGCGATTAAATAAAGAAAAGATATCTTAATTATTCAATAGATACGGGGGTCGACATACAACACCGTTCTTATTGTAATGCTAAAGATAAAGTGCTAGGGAGAAGATGGACTTTAATTGACTATAATATAATACTAAACCGCTGGAAAAATATTAGTTAATTTATTTTCTTCTTGAGGACTTAACACCCTCTGATGAGCAACTATTTATAATTTTTTAATGACCGATAATCCACTGATGAGCCGAATCGCTCCACTGTTCACTGTCTATACCCTGCGGCGCTTCTTTGTGACGTGAAACAAAAGCGAAAAACCTTCGCAGGCAGTGCAGCAGTAATAAACTCTGCTCCACCCACCGAAAATCCCTCCGAAACCCAGTCTGCGTCCTCAAGTTTGATTTCTTTAAGAGCAAAAAGTAAATCAAACGAGTTCGCATGCCGCTGACAGATAGCATTGAATGCACTGCAAAGACAAAGCTGGCGAGTAAATGTAAAAATAAAATAAAACCGAGGGGGAGCCCCATCTTCCAAAACGAACACAATTCAATGCGTGACTTGACTGAGCAACTGACGGATGTACTTGAAGTCAACTTCATTTTAATCAGCGCCTGACAGCGAGCAACTATTAAGGGGAAATGTAATAGTGTCCTTGTCCTCGTCCTCGACCTCCAACTACCACTACCAATACCTTTGCCCAAGATCGGGCAGGAATTTGATAAGCCCCGGGCGATAAGACGGCGCCGGCAGACGTTCGGCACGGGTTCAGTTCAAAATGGCGTCACAAAATACATTTTGAAACGAGCAGCGAAAACGTGAGTTGATTAGCAATAACCCGCCGGTTATTCCCGATATGTGTGGGTGTGTCCTTAGAGCCATTTTGTTTCATAGCGGAGACGAGTTTAATGGGCACCTCTTAAAAGGTTTCCTGGCTCCGAATATGGCCCGCCACATTAGTGCCTCAAGTCTGGAGGATACTAAAAAATTGTGTACATCAGGATATATGGCGAGCACGTGGCTGCCATATGTCAGAGTCGCCTTTATTAATATTTTATGTGTTGTTTATAAAACAAAGGGACCAAATTGTCCTCGCTGACGAGCTTCCAATGGGAATTACGTACGCATATTGACGTAATGGCTGGAACTGTTTTTCCCCTCCGTGCTTTTTTCCTTCAATTAAATGCATCTGCAATTGTCAACTATTTCAATATAGTTTTATGACAGAGGCTTATATTGTTAGCTGCTTTAATTTGCCAATGGCTGTCATTTGTCGCACTTTGAACGTTTTAATGCCTTTTTCGATTGCAATATTTGCATTTATTCTCATCGCTTAACTGTCATTTCTTACGCCTCTTTGGTTTTCGATGCAAAAATGAATGCCATTAAACTGTGAAAAGCCTTTTTTGTTGATCTCCAAGAATATAAAAAAATATTGAAATATAATCACTACAAAAAGCAGCACACAAAACAGCAACAAAAAACATTAAACTATTATCAACATCAGATAGAATAAGCAAGAATTTTGTTTATTTTCTGGCATACCTACTACAATTATCTGAATTAAATTGCCTTGAAACTCTAACAAGATTACGGAGCAAGACAAAACTGAGTTAGACTCTAGATGAATTGCTTAAATATTTGGATGAAATAATTACGAAATAAAATACAATATAACCGCAACAGTGATTTTTCCATGGAACAAATTCCAGCCAATATACCAGAAAACGACAAACCCAAAATGCAGACATTGACAAAGCTCTTCGAGAAATTGACCAAAGCCGAAACGGGCAGAGAAATATGACAGGCCAACTGAAACACAATCGAAAGAAAAGGAAATTAAAAACATAAATAAAAAGCCAACCCACACACGCAAGGGTCAGGCCCAGTTGACCCTTTCTTATGCAACAACAAGTGAGAATTATGAGCCAAAGCTTTCGGATCTGTGGCCAAGGAGTTGTGTATTGTAATTCATTTGCTCAGCTGCCTCCAAACAAAAAAGAAGCTGAATTAAATGCACACAAACAAGGCGAGAAAATGCACCAGAAATTCAACACTTTTTCAATTGGGTGGGGGGGATTTCCGACAGTGATGGCGTTTTAACTATTTAGAGGTATACAAAAATCTGAAAAAATAAACCTGCCTTAACCTACAAATACAATAGTCATTTCATTTCTTAAAAATGTTGTTGTTTCGATAGATTTTTTGACAGAGGACTTGATTTATATTTAAAGATATATTTATTGTGAGTTTTTCAAGACTAGAAAGTAACTGATCCATAAGATACAAATTATACTTGCTTGTTACTCAAAGGCCCCATTGAAAATCATTTTAAGGATACTTATCGATTTGTTGATAAAACTATTGGTGATATAAATTGTTTTAATGTGAACTTTGTAATTTACCACGCGATAACTTATTTTTTAATTAGGTCAATACTTATTTAAAAAAATATTTTTTTATTAATCAAACACGGATTAAGCCATTTTGTTTGGCCAGCACTGGTTTCGGACTCCGGGTAAGACTACGGTTCGGGGTGAGGGTTCGGGTAGGAGTACGGATCCGGGTCTCCGACTCCGGTCGCCGTTGTCGCTTAACATAGATAAATTGCGTTAGAAAAAGAGGCGGCGGTGTCCTGGGTCCATTCGTATAATTCACTTTTGTCAGACTCATAAAAATTGTTGAGTGACATTTGTTTGTGTTTCCCGTTTGCCGTTCTTGTAGTTGCTGGTTGTTGGTTGTTGCTCTGTTTTCACTGATTTTGTGTCAGTGCAGCCATCTTTTTCTTTTCCACTAGGCTACCCACACACAGATACTCCCCCACACACCCGCGTTCACCTACCCACCAACACACTCGCACAAAAACACACACTGTTTGCCTTTTCGCTTTTAGCATTTTTCTTGACTTTTTGCAGCGCTCTCGTGTTCTGTCTCCACATAAAAGAAAATTAGTGAGTTTTGTTGCAAAAATATAAAACATTTCCCCGCCCCCAGCCGCCTCCCCATTTGGGCCATCCTTTTCGGCATTCTTTTTGCGTTTTTTGCCTTTGCTTTTGACATTTCTGCTGTAGGTACATAATGACAAAGGTTTCCGTTTTCAAATGGCCTGACACAAAGCGATGAAAAAGCTTAAAACTGTTTTTGTTTGGCATTGTTTTGTTTTTGATTTGAATAAAAATGCATAGTTTCCAGCCTTTGATGCAATCGGAGCCCTTGTTCAGAGGCAATCTCGTGTGTCCCAGGCAATTGGCGTCTTTCGCACTGTTTCGCACTGGCAGTGAAAAGACAGCGATTAAAAGGTATTTTATTTTTATTTAAGGGCTGTTTTCTCGTCCGCAAGATACTTTAAAAGTAGGTTTTAAGCTACAAATTTACATACCTTTCAAAGGTTTTCAGACTTAAAAGAGCACCAAACGGTGTTTAGTCATTCGGATTTGACAATACAAAATATATAAAATACAGTTTTAATTAAAATTGTAACTTGGCTAGGTTAGGTTAGGTTATGATATGATATATTATTACATTATGAAAATTTGTTTGGTATAAAACCGTCGTGAGATCAAATATAAAAAAATTGTCCAAAAGCTAACTTTCTATGAGGTAAAAATAACTGAATAAAAATTATTTTTATGTTTCTTATATTATAGTATCAAAAGAATAAATCTAAATATTCGTAAAATATTTTATACATTTGAGTTTCCCTGGCATGTTTCTTAAGACAAAAAGGGATAACTGAAATGATATGTACCATTCAATCGAAATATTACATTCTTTGAGGGGCCCATTAGACCCTGCAGTAACTGCTGTGATTACGCTTCATTCACACGCCAATTAAGAAGTTCATTTTGTCCCCTCCACTGAGTGCAGTTTGCCTTTCATATGCCAGAATTTTTTGAGTCAACACCCCAGTCCGTTTGGTGGCATATTGAACTTTGCACCGCCAGCAGCCACCGGCCATTGCTTTCCTAACGAACCACAAAACGTCCACAGGTCCGTCACAAATCACGGCCAACACGTGCCATCCAGTCCGGAGTGGAAAGAGTCCAAAGTCGAAAGATTGGCAGTCCAGCGTTCCGGGCACCTTCGCTTATTAACAATCCTCGGAGAGATTCGCCGGCGCCCCACCTCGATGGCTTTTCCTTTCCCATTCACATTTCCCGGCATCCGTGTTTGCCATTTCCCGTTGCCGTTACCATTTTCACATTAATGAAGTGCTCGTGTGGGCAAGTTGTTACATTTTCTTTCGGTCTGGCGTTGATTACATGAGAAATTCATGTTCAAATTCAAATTTAAAACTTTGCCAACCGACGGGGAAAACTTTGTTCAACCAGGTAACCGATAAAAAAGAGCAAAAAAAGGTGGAAAAAACATAGAAGGCAGCCCAAGTTTTTTCAACAAAAATTTTCAGCTCGACTTATGTTGAAGTCGTGCCATTGCACTTTCCCGGGGTTTTGCTTGATTTGTTGGCGGTGGAGGTATCTCCGATATATTTCTGTCTGACCACCGTTTTGTCGCTGGCCAGTGCAGTGGAAATATTTCGCATTTCGCTCGTATTTTTCCAATGCGCTGCATTCAAATATTATCAATTTCTGCAGCTAACGATTTCTCTTGCCAACGCTTACTGATTGAATTGTTAGAACGTTTTACGTGTGCGGCATCGAAAATGCGCAACTGAGCCATTTTCACCGCCCCTCGACCTTCAACCGCCGCCTGCCACTCAGCCTGAACTTCGGCTGCGGGAAAATCAATTTTCGTCGAAATAAATTGTCGAATCTCTGGTATAAATTGCAACTGTTTGCCCAACACTTTTCGCAACACAGATGAAAAGGCTTTTCCTCCCTTTTCTCGCTTGAACTTATCGGCTTACTTTTTTCTACTTCTGGCGGTCCGATGAAATTATGTCACATAAAAATTATTTATCACAATCATGAGATGAAAGGGTGACCATAAATAACTACAGTTCAACTCAGATAAATCACATTAAAATGCATGTCATGCCTTCCCATTTAACCCGTTCTATTATTGGCTTGGTAATTTGTTTAATTATTTAGTCATGGCTAATATCGATTGAATTGTGCACGCGCCCTGTAAATTTTAAATTTATAATTCACAAGCTCATTTAACAGTTGATAATTATTAAAAGAAATAGTAGGCTATTAGCATTTTTTTTTTATTATTTATATCTTATCAATCTATGAGCACTACAATAATAACTTAATGGACAACTATCATTATTATTTATTCGCATTTCCAAAGGAAGACTTTTAATGGCTTAATAGATTAACACCTTGTGTCAACTCTCTCAAGCATTTTTTTAGGAAAAGGCAAGTGAAATGGCTTTCAAAAATATTAATTTCATTTAGATCTTTGTTTATAGATTGTCAAATTTAGTAATTTTAGGAAAAAAAAAATTCAAGACTTTTAAAATCTTGTCAAGAAAAACAGATTGGCTATTTTCATACTTTTTTATTTATTTTTGCAGTATATCTTATTCCTCCTAGCTAAACTTCACATTCCAAATTCCTGGAGCAGCAATTAAAGCGAAACGAGAGACCAGAGGATTTGTCTATCTAATGAATACATGTGACCCCCGGCACACTGTTTCCCCCCTTTTTCGGGTTGTGGAAAATGAAAGGCAGTTTCGTTATATTTGTGGTGCTGTATGATTATCATCGACATCGCTCATACGCCATGGATGACGGGAATTGGCTGTCGGTCTGCCTGCTCTCCGGCTTCTCTGCTAATTGTTCCTAAATGACAATGCAAATTTGTACAAATTCTCAACGCCCCCACATACACACTCACTGGGAGACAGACACGTAAAATGCTTGCAAAACAACCGAAAAATTTGTGTTAAATAAGCGAATAAAAACAATGAAAGTTTTGCCACTTGCCTGCGTCCGGTTCACTCACTCGTGCTGCGTGTCCATCCGTCCGTCGCCGGTCATTTCCTGTTTTATTTTGCCAACTCATCATCATGGTGGCCCGAATGGTTAGCATTAGGTTTAAAGACGGGCCGTTCAGGAGGCACGTTTCGGCGCTTTCAGCACTTTATTCCGATTCCGGTTTTTATTTCCATACAGAGCACTTTCGTTTTCGATTCCAATCCAAACGGCTGATTACTCGTCAGTCGGCTTGATTGCTCCACGTGAAACTAGCATTAGCATTTCTGATTCAATTTCGGGACTTGATGTTTGCCTTACCCCCCATTTTCCATATCATCTCCCCGAGAATCCATTATAGTTGACAGCCCCAAGACAAATTCATACAGTGTCAACATGGAAACTTCTTCTCTTTTTTTCGCCATTGTTTCTAACCCTCGCAGCGGAAAAGAATCTGTTTAACAAGCACTTATTTAGATTATATTTGTTGATTTCCACTTATGAAGCACTTAATGCGAACACGATTTCTGTGTCCTGTATCTCGAAATCTATATCTCGCCGCTCGGTTTCAGCTCTGGATTTTCCGGCCAATCCCACACCATTCAGTCAGTGTTTGCCACTCAACTATGATTGATAATTCTGATGATTCATGCGTGTAATTCAGCTTGGGGTTTTCTGGTTTCCTTTCTCGTTTTTCTTGCGGGTCAGAGACATTATGTTGTGACATTTATAAGAAACTCATATGGGTCATGATTTTTTTATTGCCCTTTGCGGATTCCCAAGAAAGTGTTTCTTGAAAATAAACTTTAAAGACACTATTGCTGGTTAGTTATATTTAAGGTCGATTACACAAATCTTTACAAATCTGATAGCTGATACTCAGCTAAGCAACTTCAAAATAAATATTCTTTTTACATTACGGCTAGTGATCCTGATCCTGATATGTATACCTCATGGGGTCGAAAACGCTTCCTTCTAGCTGTGACATACTTTCCGAAAGATCTAGTATACTTTTTTACTCGACGAGTAGTCACCGAGTAAAGGGTATAATAAAACAATTTACTTTATTATACTACATAATACAAATTTTTAAAACATTTTTATGTTTGCTATAATAAATTTGGAAAAGTCTTAAACAATTATTTTTCCCTGTCCTTTAATATAACTATCCCACTAAAGGACCTCCTTTAAAGTAGACGTTAAGAGCTTCTTAAGTTTACTGTAAATTTTAAGCTATTTGGACTGCCATTTCAAGTAAATAACCGCAGCCCATTAAAGCACTGCTAATTAAAATTCAGCACGTTCCCACTGTCGCACAGTTGAGTAAAGTTAAGTTGAGAGTCATAAGCCAAGCCATAAAACAGCCAAACGAACGACCGCACAGAAGCCATCAAAAATATTGTAACACATTTTGCCTATTAATTGCGAGCCCATCCACCGGTCCCCTCACAGTCTTCAGTCAGCTCAGAATCCACAATTTTCCACCTTTTCCCGCCAGCGTTAGTCGATTTTCCCAGTCCAGACCCACAGCGCTCATCCAAATGAAATTTTGCAACATTGTCGGTGGGATTTGGCGTGGAAAGCTTCCCTTGAATTGGGTTTCTTTTGGTACTAGTGGTGGGTTAAATAATGAAAGAGAAAACTATAAACTCATTTGAGTATTGGGAATCGGAATTGCTACGTGATTCGCAGCAGATGAAAAGTTTTCAAAGCTCACAGATGGTAAGGGGTTCTATTAACAATCGGTTATCATGATATTTGGAATACTTTCGTAAGAACAAGTTTTAACATTTCGAGAACAACACTTTGTAGGCTATTCGAAGCAATTTTTTAGTATGTTTGAGCCATATCCTGGCCCCAAAATCAGCCTGTGGCCCCAATTGCCCCCATGTTGCCATGACAGAGAAAATAAATTGCCAACGCGTAGAACGCAGAATAAACCGAAACCATGTAGGTAAATGGCACCCCATCTGCAGATACAAGTGATATACAAAGTTCCTAACCTTCCGTTCCCACTGCGAAACAAAACTGTCGAAATACGCGTCATCCACCTACATTTTTTTGACTGTCATACGAACGAACAGGTTGAAACCATCACCATCTGCACTGAGCAAAAGGTTGAAACATATTTATGGTAATTAAAATTGATTTGAAAAGTTTAGATTGTCTCTGTGGTCGCAGTCTCTTCAAAATGTACAATGTTTCAGAGGAATACCGACTTTGATTCCTACGCAGTCTCCGGTCGGTCGTATGGGGCGAGTTTTGGCAACAGATCATTCTGGCAGCCCATTTCTACAATAAACAACAAAATAATAGCATTGAGCGCTCAGAATGTTTTACTTGTCTACACTTTGTTGGATTTCCTTGCTTTAGAGTTATTGTTATGGATATGAATACTTCAGTAAAAAACGCTTAAGACGAGTCCCTCGACCGTGAGGATTGGGGATACAAATTACAGTTCTACTTTTAAATTTTTAATTTAGATACATTTGCCCTTACGATATAGCTTAAAATATTAAGTGTTTATTAATAAATGTTACGTTTGTATCTCTTTTAAGTCCGTTTATTATGTAATCCTTTTTATATCTTAAACATTTTCAAGGTGACATTTTTGGTGCTACTGCTCTGACCGCAGATGTACCTACCTACTGCCTGCATGTGTGACAAAACTTTCTAATTAAAGTTGCTGCAGCCCCGCACTGAAAACTGAAAAGTTGACAAGTTCTCACGTGTGTTTGTATTTGCCAAGGCGAGGACAAAGTTTTCGGTGTCGGCTTTTAGGCGCACTGCGTAATATATTTTACTTTGGCTGACGCTGTTGTTTTTGCCTTCGCTGCGGTCTCGATTATGCAGGGAATTAAAGTCTGATTTTAATTAGCTATCCGGGCAATTAGACAAGCACCAGACGCTTGATAAAAAAGTTTGCGAGCACGGAAATTCAGCTATCTGCAGAATTTAAGGAGACTAAGCTAATTTTAATAAAAATATCCAATACATACACAAGTATTCTTGTGATTTGTATTGCTCTTTATATACCTTTAATATGGAAAAATTACATTTAACAAATATAGATAATGTATAGATTTTAAACATTAATTTTAACACGAAATTTCATTATTTGGTTGATGTTTGAAGTTAAAATGAGTAAAATCGTACCATAGCTTAAGTATTTCCAATTATTCCAAGTTATTTAGATTAAACAAAAACAACTCTCAACGAGGTAAGGGGTCGTGACGATCGCACCTTCAACATACAAAAGTTCCGATACTACATTTTGCGACGAAAAATGCTTGTACATTCGATTAAATAAATACACCTTTAAAAATGTCTGCCCACTTCAGCAAAATATCTACAATAAGCTATCTAAGCTATATATTTGTGCTATATGTCGCTGAAAAGGTATATTGAAATATTATGCACGCTTTCTATACATCATTAGCCTACGCACCATAGTTTGACAGTTAAAGCTAAAAGCTTAACAAAATGTATCTCAATGTTTCCATTATTCAATTCAATGATTCAATTCTGTGATTAGATTCTATGATTCGACCCTATGATTCATCTCTATAATACGACTATATGATACGATTCTATGATTCAACACTGATTCGACTTTATATTCGAATCTATGACTCGACTCTATTATTCGACTCTTTGATTCGATTCTATGATACGATTTTATGATTAAATTATATGATTCGACTTTATTATTCGATTCTATGATTCGACTCTATGATTAGATTCGAAGATTCGATTCAATGACACGATATTATGATTAAATAAAAAGTTGAGAAAGTAAAAATAATAAATAATTATACACAAAATAATTTGTTGATGGCTTGTCCTTATAAAGTGAAGAAACTATTTTAATTACATAATTTTAATTTTTAATAATTTAATTATTATACCAGTTACTCATAAAGTAAAAGGGTATACTAGATTCGTCGGAAAGTATGTAACAGGCAGAAGGAAGCGTTTCCGACCCCATAAAGTATATATATTCTTGATCAGGATCACTAGCCGAGTCGATCTAGCCATGTCCGTCTGTCCGTCCGTCCGGATGAACGCTGAGAGCTCGGAAACTATAAGAGCTAGGCTATTGAGATGAGGCGTGCAGATTCCTGAGCTTCTTATGCAGCGCAAGTTTGTTTCAGCAGAGTGCCACGCCCACTCTAACGCCCACAAGCCGCCCTAAACTGTGGCTCCTACAGTTTTGATGCTAGAATTAAAATTTTAACTGAAATGTATTGTATCAATACCTATCGATTGACCCAAAAAAAAGTTTGCCACGCCTACTTGAACGCCCACAAACCGCCCTCAAACTTCAAAAAATCGTAAATATGAACGCGCATATCTCGAAAAATATCAAAGGTAGAGAAATGGGATTTCAGATTTAGATTCCGTAGGCTTGAGCGCAGCGCAAGTTTCTTACGCGAATATGCCACGGCCACTCTAACGCCCACAAGCCGCCCAAGCCTGTGGCGCCCACAATTTTCATGTTAGATACAAAATTTTAACTGAAAATTACGCCCACTCTAACGCCCGCAACGCATAAATCTGTCTACCGCCGGTAGGTGGCGCATTTCATTCTCGCTTTGCTGCTTGCATATCTCCATTTTCCTTTGGTCCCTATAGCTGAGTAACGGGTATCTGATAGTCGAGGTACTCGACTATAGCGTTCTTCCTTGTTATACCCGTTACTCGTAGAGTAAAAGGGTATACTAGATTCGTCGGAAAGTATGTAACAAGCAGAAGGAAGCGTTTCCGACCCCATAAAGTATATATATTCTTGATCAGGATCACTAGCCGAGTCGATCTAGCCATGTCCGTCTGTCCGTCTGTCCGTCTGTCCGTCTGTCCGGATGAACGCTGAGATCTTGGAACCTATGAGAGCTACGCTATTGAGATTTGGCGTGCAGATTCCTGAGCTTCTTACGCAGCGCAAGTTTGTTTCAGTAGAGTGCCACGCCCACTTTTACGCCCACAAACCGCCCAAAACTGTGGCTCCTACAGTTTTGATGCTAGAATAAAAATTTTAACTGAAATGTATTGTTCTCATCAATACCTATCAATTGACCCAAAAAAAAGTTTGCCACGCCCACTTTTACGCCCACAAGCCGCCCCCAAACTTCAAAAAATCGTAAATATGAACGTGGATATCTCGGAAACTATAAAAGATAAAGAATCGGGATCTCAGACTTAGATTCCGTAGCTTTGTACGCAGCGCAATTTTGTCACGCGAATATGCCACGCCCACTATAACGCCTACAAACCGCCCAAGCCTGTGGCGCCCACAATTTTCATGCTAGATAAAAATTTTTAACTGAAATGAATTGGTCTCGTCAATACCTATCGATTGATACAAAAAAAATTTGCCACGCCTACCCTAACGCCCACAACGCTTAAATCTGTCTTCCGCCGGTAGGTGGCGCATTTAAATCTCGCTTTGCTGCTTGCATACCTCCATTTCCCTTTGGTCCCTTAAGCTGAGTAACGGGTATCTGATAGTCGAGGTACTCGACTATAGCGTTCTCCCTTGTTTTTCAAATAAAATGTTGCTTTACTACGTAATACATTTTACTGGAATTTATCGCCTCAATGCACCTCACTTAATATAGTCCTAGATTTAATTTACAAGTTTGAAGTACAAAAGGCTGAATTTTCTTCTTTGAACCCTCTCAGTTTTAAGCCAAGTCGGAGCTGAAAAGAGTTAGGCACTGGTCCGAACTCAAATCGAATAAAAATACAACTTGCGAACTGGATAGGCAGTGGTAAATGAAAATGGAAGACAACGACTACCCGCTGCTTTGCTTTCGAGTTCGCAATATTTTTAAGTTTCTCATTCAAATTGAATTAAATAATATGCACTCGACTCGCAAACAGAACTTTCCCCGAAAACTTAACTTTCGCTGAACTCAACGGGCGGTGGAAAAGGGGGAAATGGGGAGGGAATTGAAAAAGGGTAAGCAAAATAAGGCAAAGAATCTGAGGAGGTTGGCTCCAACTTTCATAATTCATTTCTGCCTGAGTGTAACAATTTTTGCACTTTATGACTTTGGAGTGCGCGCTGTGCGAGTGCCTTGAGTTTGACTTTGGGGCCCGCAAATCATGCAATTCCACCAGCAACTATAGCAGGAACTGCAACTCTCAGCGGGAACTTCAAGTTGCAAACATTCTGGGTGCATCCTGCTTTTCTGGGGGAAATCGCCCTTCTCGTCTCATTTTTGTGCTAATTACAGGGGTGGGACGCCGCTGCAGACGGTGCATTCCACTTGGCAACAGCCGAAAACAAACTTGCGGCCAAGAACAACAAACAGGCAACCAGAAAGCGACGATAACCGTAAAGGCCAGCCCCACAGGGGAAAAAAGCAAGAATTATAGGAAGTCTTCGACGAGTAATGCGACTATGGAACACCGTGTAATGCGACAATTTTTTATAATTTTATTAATATTTATAACTAAAGTTATCATTAAAGATAGGTAATATCGATATAATCAAATATTCTTTGGAATACTAAAAAAAAAGATTAATGTTTGTATCTCGTATACATTATTGGCACGAGCTTTTTACACATGCAGCAACACTTAAAAGATTGATCCTTACTTCAATATTATTATTTATCATATAACACATTTAATATACAGATGTTAATGTTTTAAAGTTTTAAGAGGTATCAGTAAACGACTTCCCACAAAAATTAGAAATCCTCCTTAGAGATAACAAAACCTTTTTTTCTTTTATGTAGATAAACTCCGATAAATAGGTATAATATACCCCTTGCTGTCCACCACTGGGTGCAAAAACAAGGAACGAAAGCGAAAACGAAAAGGCAAACAAAAGAGCAGCGACAGGCCAAAAGGCAAGGCCAAAAGCCTGACCAGGAAGTTGTAAACGGCATTGGGGCAGGAGTCCAGTTCGCTCAAGTTCCCGATGAAGCTCCAGCTCAAGCCGGTCCAGAGAGCCAAAAAGGGCTGGAAGGCAAGACAAAGCCGCCAGTAAATTCGTGGGAAAGAGCAAACAGATTGGCAGGCGAAACGACCTCGGGCCGGGCCAAAAGTGCCAGTACATGTTCTACCAAAAGCAGGTAGGAAGTCCGGCTAAAATGCTTACCACTTGTTTACCTGAAAGTACCTGCCAAAATAAAAAACATCAAGAGGTTACCCCCGAGCTCGCCAAATAAAAGCTTACATTCAAAATAAAAAGACCGCACATTTTTGCCTTTAGTCGATCATTAAGGAAGTCTTATTCCTCTTTCTGAGAATATATTTTCTATTCTTCTTAAAATCTTAAAAACTCAAGATTTTCTAAGCTCAAAGGCAACTTTATGCTTTTTTAGACAGTTTATGATGCATTTAATTTTTTTCAACTTGTTAACTTACAATGTTGAATTTCTGAAATATATTTAAAACCTTTATGAAACTTTTGACTTGTCATCAAGGGAGTGCAGAACGCTTGGAGCTCAGAACTGCTGACAGTAGCCGAAAGTTACCCAAAGGCAAATAGACTTCCACGGATCATTAATTATGCCAAACCACAAAATTAATGCCTGATTTGATTTGGGCCATCTCTCATTTGCACTGCACGAACAGAAACCGCTTTTCTCTGTACCATTGGAAGTAATTCATTTTATGGAATATTCAAATCAATTTTTGAGGGCCATGTATTGACACATGTGCTATTTCGATTTAAAAGAATATCCATGTAAGTTTGGGGTTCGATTTCGTTGGCATATCTTCCGTCCATAAACATTGTTTATGTCACGGATTGACACGCGTCGTCGCTCTCTGTGGAAAAACCGAATTTTTCGATTTATATGTATATACAAAGACAATTGAATGCGTAGCCAAAGGACCCTGCTCCTGCAGACGGAGTTCGATGTTCGGTTTCGGTGTTCGGTACTCGGAATTTCCCTTATCGCAGGCAGCCTTACTCCCACATAAATATAAATAAATACATACGAATAAATAACAGAGAAGGAAATGGGAGCCGGGAAATGGAGTCGGAGTCGGTCATGGAACACAATCGAGAACAATAACAATGCCGCAAATAAAAGAGGAGCCTCGGCAATGGGTTGGTTAAGTGAAAACACTTGAACAATTCAGACGGGCTCAGTTGGGGCCGCATAAATAATTCGCTTTTGATGAATTTGAGGCCCGTGAATTCTCAATAAAAGACCGATACAATAATTAAGGTAAACGGGGAAATGCAGTTGGAAAGAGCTCAAGAGATGGTTTCGAATATTTTCAGGTAGTACAAATATTTATCTCTTATACTATCAAATTAACAGAACTGTTTTCTTAGTTTTAAGATGTTTTACCTTTGCAACAACCATAAAAAAATAAAATGGGTACAATCCATTAAAGTTAGTTCATTAACTGTTAACATCCTAAAAATCCTAAGACAGAAAAAGGCACACAAATAGTTCCGAATCAACCGTGATAATAAAAATTGATTAAATGTACAACCACAAAGCAGTTTAGCCAAATACAGATTTAGGAAATCACCTCATATTGTAAAACCATTAAGTTTTATAACCAAAAAATCTGATTAATGATATCTTAATACCTTGTGATCCAAATAACGTTTGGCAAGAGCACTACACTGCTCTGATGAAGCGATAAAAACCTTTTAAAAATGAATCCACTTAGGCCAAATACCTCGGGCAACAGAACACGGAGTTTAAAACTATTTGCTAACGCTTATCAGAAAATACCACACGAATCTTAACAATGGGCTGCTGAGCAATTAATCTCGTGGAACCAAACCGAACAAAACAAACAAAACCCGAGAAATCCGGTTGCCTCTAATGCGGCTCATAATTTATGAGCCTTCGCACGCACACAAAAAGTCTCGGCGTTAGGAATCAACGCTCACATAATTTGCATAAATTGGAGATGTATCAACCGAAATTGAGGTAATAAAGCCAACAGCCGACGGAGGGCCCTATCAAATTCTGGGCTTTGATGACGGAGATGCTGATCTGCTATCGGGGCACTTGTAATTGGCACTAATTTGCTTTCACTCCATCAAAGAATCCCCCCATGATTTAAATGCAAATGAGGGCGTTCCACTGGATGGCAAATAACAGGTTGGCTACGGAGCGAATACTATTAAAATCAATTAAGAAATGGAAATAAAATCAATCTCCAAGCGCGGGGAAACATCCTCTCATATGAGGAAGTGACACAAACCAGCTTCGCCTTTTGTCACAATTTATGCAAACCGCTGACAAAAATGTTAAAAATTACATTCGCTCTCACTGAAATTGAGTAAAGAACTCGCAGGTGTGTGTGACAGCCCTCGAGAACCAGATACGATACATGAGATACGAGATCTTGTATCCACAAGATGCGACCGTGAACCCCAAGAGTTCACCCGTTAATCAGCTGTTTCGGCATCTTATGCTGCTGCATTCTACCGAAATTGAAGAGTGAAAAACGTCTGAGAAACCACTTAATTGGCCAAGAGCAAACACCGCTCTCCTGCTCATCTTCCGTCCCAAGAAAAGCAAAAATAAACTAAAACCCCCAACTTAATCCGGTTATCAAACTTCACACTGTCCAGCAAGATCGTGTAACTTCTCCCGCGTTTCAGTTTCAAAATGGATTGGTTTCATCGACTATAAATGTGCTGCGCATGCTCAGCGGCGCTTTTAGTTCGTTCAAAAATTTTAAAGTGTTCGGTTCGGGACAGGAGTATTCTTTCGGATAATAAAAAACAAATAGGATCCCCAGCAAATATGTCTCTTAAATACGTAAGTGGGCAACTCTTCTGCATACTCGTGAATTTTTTATTGCTCCAAATGTATATGGAAATTGTATTTTAAGCTGGTCTTTCCTGAAATAGACTTTATAGGAATGCAACAAATTGTTCTAATTAGCTATCTACGTAAGCATCATTAGTGAAATTCCTGTTTGCCGCATAAATTACAATATGCAATTGGCACTGGCCAAAAATTATCATATTAAAATAATTTTTTAGATAAACAAATAAAACTTTCGAACACTTGGCCAATTAAGTATTCGATTAAATATTCTGAAAAATGTACAGACTGGTAAACTAACTTGGGCTTTTTATTATATAGCTTCAAAGTAGATATTTATTTATAAATGGCTTTATTATCCGAGGTGTGAATCTGCGAACCATGACCATAAGATGACATATAATTTCTATCTATTCAAATTACGAATTTGCATAAGTTTTAAGCCCGATTAGTTTCATTATAGTCGCTATGTTAATCAGGGCCGGAGAAGGTCTAATGACCTTTCCCACAAGGGAAAGGAAAATTTGCGTTAGAATATAAATGCGAATAGAACTGACCATAAATAAATCCAGTTTTGGCATGTGCCGAACAATGCAAGGCTTTTGCCGATTTGAAGGTCAATTCAGCTCCCACACTTTCAGAGCAAAAATTTGGAAATTGGAACACATTGGAATGGCTGTGACCATATCAAACAATAGGGCCATAACTTAGGAAATACACCGAAATTGGTCAAGAAATTAATTTAATGTATTAGGCAAGGCAACTATTTTCTGACAAATGATTTAGTCATTCGTTAATTATAGCACCTATCTGTAAGCCCTTGTTTAAAATCCATTTTTCCTAATCCGCTTTTTAAGTTTTGTTTTGAAGTGCTATTGTACCTAATTGCTTTTTAGAGCTTCGTTTAATTATTTAATTTGAATATCATTTATTAAAATTACTTTGTGGATCTTCATTAAATATATTCGCCTACCTATTTTGACATTGAGAAATGCTTCTCAATTTTTCTTTCATAATTATTTGTTTTTTTATTACTTTATGAAATATTTTAGCAATAATTGAATGCTTGTATTATTTTTCTTGCAGTTATTTATTGCATCTGCCATGATGATCGCTATCTGTGGTGCTGATGTGTCGGAAATTAAGGCGGCTAAAGTGGATCTGCCTTTCAATGACTTACTGCCACCTTTGCTGGATGAATCGAGCACCACCACGACTACTACAACTGTGAGGCCCATCACAACGTTGGCCACAAAGCCCACCAAGAAATCCTATTACCAGAAGCCAGCTCAACTGGCCAAGGAGGACAAATCGAAGGCCATCGCCAGCAAACCGGAAGTGCAGCAACTGCATCTGGATCTGCTGCCACCATTCGAAGATGAGGCCAAGCCAGCGGAGGAGAAGCCTCAGACGGAGGTGAAAACTACGCCAAAACCTGTGATTCAGGTCACCCAGCCGGCAGTGGATAGGGTTGCTCTTCCGGCTGTTCCCAAGGTCACTCCCCAGGCTGCTCCCCGCCCACACTACGCGGTTCAACCAGCGCCAGCTCCCCGCCCACAGTACTCCATTCATCCTGCCCCTCAAGCCGTGCAAACCAGCCATGCCCCTGTTCCAGGAAGCGGGTTCCAGTCCCGATTCTCCAACTACTTCCTCACCAGCACCGTTCGACCCAGACGCGGACCTTTGCCCACGATCACTCCTTTCCCGCGCTTCGTCAGGCTGTAGGAATCCATTTAATTAGATTAGATAAGCTACCATTCAAAGGCCAAGTCAAGACATCAAATAAATAAGATACGACACACACTGAGATAATGAGTGGAAACTATGCGGTATTGTTTAAAATCGATGTTGAAGCATGAAGCTCACAACAAAATATTTGAAGATTTTAAATGTTGACGGATTTATGAATGCATAAAAGTGAGCATTTTGGACCACAGAAGAATAGCCATCTGTTGGTATCTGCCAAGTCAGGTTATTTATTTTTAGTTGACACCTTTGTGTAGGAATTAATCTGGGCGGAGCTAACCAGATTACATAAATTAGTAATTATTCAGAATATTTTTGTATAATTCCCAATAATCAAGCAGCTTAAGAAGAACATAAATACCCTGAATTCCTAAGTACTTTAAATAAAAAAGTGGAGTGTGAAAAAATATATTTAATAAATTGTGAATAATGTATTGAAAGAAATGGACAAATGTGGTTTCTATAGGCGTAAGGGTTTTCTCACGGTGGAACATTTTCATACATACATTTCCATTTTCCTCTTAGCAACCTTGTCTTTATATTTTACATTTAAATGTTAGTCAGTAAGCTCTGAAATAAAATAATTTGTGGAATAGAGTTGTGAAAAATTTGACAGTTCCCTTTCAAACACTGAAATGTTAGGCCAGGTGTCTCCATCCCGCAGAATCAGCAAAATGCTCACAGCAAACTTCTGATACTCCTTTCCCTTCATCAAAGCAAACACATTTTAGTGTCTACCGCAAACGCGGAATTCAGATTCATTAACAGCATTTAATTAATTGCTTGGCGCCGCCGAAACAGAAACTGACACTGAAAGCCGCTGTCAGCTGCCAAATAGCTACAAACGTTTTGGCCCCCGGCTAATATACATATTGTGGCACCCAAGCCAGGCCAACGCCCAAACCGAACCCGAATCCAAATCCAAGCGTGAGCCCGAACCCATCGCTTGACATTCGCTCAACCTGCTAAATGCTAATTACTTGGCGTTGATGATGTCGCCGACATTCGGGCTGTCAGAAATTTGTCGCACTCGCATTGCCATTGGCCCCAGGCCCCACACTCGGATTAAAAATTACAATGTTAATGCTAAAAATATATTACATTATTTCTTTACAAGTTCCTGATAGAAATTTTAAAGTAAATTAATTTCTAAAGTAAATTAAATTGTTCTCAGTCTTTCAAGTTTTTATATTAATAATGTAATTTTGAATATAAGTTTTAATTATTTTCATAATGGCCACCTTTGGAAACAAATACGGCTTTCATTTGCAAAGATGTCTTTATTTAAGAGAAGTCTAAGCATTTAAGAGGGTATCCAAAGTGTTGTAATTATAATAATTTTTGAATAAAACACAAATATAATATATTACTCAAATATTACTCTAAATTTGATTTTCTATTGTTTGTTTGCTTAGATCACATCGTTTTTTCATGTGTTGAGCTGTAGAAATCATGTATGTAGCTCGGCCGATCTAATCAAATCATTGCCATACCGAGCCATATTTATGGCTCCCGTTTGTCACTGGTACTGTTGTTACGGCTGTTGTCCATTTGGCCGCGTTAATTACACGGCTGATTGACATTAATGCTCGCCATTGGGCGATGGTATTATTGGCAGCAAGTCCGGTGGCGATCTTGATGCAACAGCTGATTTAAATAGCTATCTGGCCTCAGGCACAAATGAAGCAAACATTGCCGTTGATTAATGGCATTAAAATAAATTTAATAAGCTATTAAAATGATTCTGATAAATGTTTTATTCATATTTCGGGAGGAATGCCCTTTCATCGTTTACAATAGCCCTGTGATGAATATTGACAGACTTGATTACCCGATTTCCATATTCAATGATTGCTGATAGGATAGTGTGGTCCAAACATTTTTATTGTGAATGCTTATGCATTACTTGAAGTATTCTGCTAATGAAGAGATTTTAGAGCGATTAGCGGGATTAAATTGAATTGTTTCCGTTCTTTGATAAGTGGAAGTTATAAATATTTTGAAATATTTTTGATGAAATATTTTTCCAATTTAAATAAAATGCATATATTAAATCAAGAATTTCACAGCATTGTGATACATGAACAACTCCACAGTTTCCCTCTTATTTACACATAAACACAGCAGGTGCTTGATTTCATTTCAGATATGCTGCAACTGTAATGTAAAACTTTCCAATTAAAACGTCCAACTGAGCGTAGGCTATAATGGCACGCCAACAACAAATTTTCTACTCGATTTCATGAAAAATTGATAAAACGCTTTTCAATTGCCATGGAAACTTTGTAAGCCGATTCGCATGATACTTGCCGTGCTGTAGCTACTGTAACCCGAGCTAGGCCCGAAGCCCCTCAATGTCAGGCCGTGACAAAATCATAGCGATTTAATGCGCTTCAACTAATTACCCAGCCCCCAAAGCTCCGCCCACGGGAAATGCCACGAGCTGCCAGGCCGAGCAACAATTTAAATCACACTAACCAATTTCGAAAGGCGACTCGAATGGTTACATTTCTGGTATCTTAGACGATGCACACTTGCACACTTAATAGGCGTCAATTTTGTGCTCCTAATCGGTTTAAGATATTGGAATTTGAATTTGAAATTTGGGAGAAATAAATATGATTTATTATTATCTGATTTAAATTATATTCAACCTCAAACATTCAACATATACGATTCCTACGGATATTTAAGAAATTATTTCACAAATAAAACGACGACTAGTCATAACCAAATGCTTTCTGAAAAATCATTGGAGCGTTTATCGTTACCAAACTTAGTTATAGTCCGGAAATAATATATCAAGTGGCAGATCTCGATGTCGGATATTATTTCACGTATGTCGAGACAAAGGGTATTGGCACGGAGCGCTCTCATTAAAAAAGTTTTCCCTGTGATGCGTGGAAAGCCATTAGATGGCCCTGGCATTGGAGGGAGCATACCACTCCTTCACACCCTCTGCTCGGTGGATCTCGCAGCAGCATTAAAAATCGCTTTTACAAATGGTGCCATAAGCTCTTAGGCAAACTTTTAATGTGCACACACCCAGACACGCACATAGTTGGAATCGTACGAGGGAGAAAGATTTATGTGGCCAACGCGGCGTATGAGCATTGCGAAGTATTTTCAACTTTAACACGAGCCTGAGCTGGCCTACCGTGCCCCTGCCCGACTATTTAGATATATTAAAAGTGTCTAGACTATGCCACATTAGGCAGCACAATAAACAATACCCACAATAATAATAAAAAAAGAACAGATACGCGGCCACTAAATGAAAATGTTGTCCGACCTCTTTTCATGGTCAATAAGATCGGAATGAAATGGCAACATTTGTATTCCACTCGATGCAAATGATAGCCAAGCCGCTCGCTTTTAAAAATCATTTTTTACGCCACTTTAATTAAATTTTCCCACTTGCTGCGCAGTATGTTAATTTCATTTCCCCACCGAAAGACGATTTTCACTTTTCGCAGCTGTCGCCGAATGAATTAATGACCTTAAGTGGATGGTCGAAAGGACAATAACTTCCCGCCGCAATACTGATGTAAATGTTTGCACGAATTTTAAATTGATGGTAAATATTAAAGTGCCCGAATCCTTCGCCTTCAAATGCAATTTTTCGCCAACTTTTCTCATTTGCCCACTGCACACAGCAATAATTTTAAAATGACCATGCAGCCGCCGCATGGAAGGACATGGCGGTTGACGGGGCTATCATCCAGCAACCACCCACATATATCCCTTTAATTATGATATGCCAACAGAGGAACAGAAAAGGGGAGGTCTGCAACTCGAATTTACATAAGAGTGGCGAGTGACGAGTGGAGAGCGGCAACAACTGACCGATTGGAGTATTGATTGTCGGCGTTGGCAACGTTGCTGGCCATTAGCCGACATGGGCGTCAGTGCTGCCAAATGGCATAATTTGTATGTTGGGAATACCCATTGTATTTTTGGGACATTTTTCAATTAAATAACAAAATATTATGGACAATACACATTTAAATGAGATCCCAGAAACAATCAAAAAAATTTTATTTGTATTTTGTTATAATATACTTTGTTGATCTCGCTATGAATGCACATATATTGAGCAGTGAACAATATTTATTTGACTGTGCATGATAAAAATATTTTTCAATCGTGTGCGATCCTTTTTTATGTTAATTCTAAGATTCTAAGTAGAGATAATTTGTAGATAGTCTATAATAATTTAATTGTTATCCTGAACACATTTTAAAAGCCATTTCGTTTCTTGCACTATCTTCTTATCTTACTAAAATCCCCGCAATGTATACTCGTGGAATGCACGGTTATACGAAAATATTTAACTATTATTTATTACAAAAGACAATCTTTGGAAAACTATTGTCGAATAATTACTTAACGTTCCGTCAATTATAACGCTTTTTTTGCATTGCAATTTTCCCGTTAACAATCCATTTGAATACTTGCAATAGATATTTCTCAACACTAATGCATGGCCATAAAGCCATAGATGCTTCACCCAACCGTTAATGTCTCGCTTCAGTTACAATAACGGAAATGAGTTTTAATGCGAAAATAATTGCATGTCATTGACGTTGACAACAGCAACAGGACATAAGCAAACAGACAATGCGAGAATATTGATATAATATCATTAAATTCCATTTCATATTTGCTCTCTGATGAATGACAGGCAGTTCAAGTTGCTACTGCCATAGGTTCTGGGTCTTCGCCCACTTTATCTCCACCCGCTGCTAAATTGATTGAAATTGAAATGCAAAACCTTGACTCAGATCCTGCCAAGGAGCGGGAGGCCGGAATTCTGTTTGACTCATAATTTTCTGGCCTTAATTGAAAAGTGAAATCCACAAGTCCATTGAAATAGATTTTCTCTTTCAGGGTTTCTTACTTTATTTATTGCTGTTAAAAGGCGGCATTGAGTTTGCCATTTGTAATTAAATGTATGCTAGCCCTTTGGACCTAATTTATTTTCTAAAAAATAAAAATTATTTGATAAACGGCGTTTATTCATTTTTAAGAATTTTATATTTTTAAAATCGATATGTTTATCTTTATAACACAGAGAATTGCAGTTTATTCCTGTGACAGCTGCAACATCCTTTGAATCTAATTCACTGGCCCAAATAGCAATAAAATGTGGATTCTTGAATATTCCCATTTTCTTTTTCTCCAACGATAAAAGCGAATCTTTTTTATTCCTTGAACACTTTTTGCCGAGATAAAGCTTGGCCTGAATAATGAATACTGAACATCCGTCAATCATAAACTTTGATTACAATTTGTAAGGCCACAGTCGACAAACAAATTGAGGCGAATGACAAAATAGATTATCACTGCAAAAACAGGAAAATGAAAATGGCAAAAAGCATCGCCAGCACGTCCTGCCGAAGGAACGAGTTGAGTCTGGACCCAAAAATATAGAGATAAAGGCGAGCACCCAAATACAGCAATTGACCTGAGGGTGGAACTTGGAAACAGGAATATTTGACATTAAAATAAATAATTCATTTATGCGACGACAAACCGTGTAAATTCCGAAAGTCTGGAGTCTGCCGGGCAGCTCATAGAAATTATTAATAATTTACTTTAGCACATTTCAAGGATTTCGCACGCCGGCCACACGCTTCGGCAATTTCCGGGTAACAAAACCGGAAAAATACTTGAAAATGTAATAAATTTCCAAAGACGCTGGGGCCGAGTTTCGGCCTGTTCCCGTCTGACTGTTTGTGTCAAGGGTCGACATCTGTGCGAGGGGGCGGTGGGCGGTTGGGGTCAAATGTGAGTGCTTGACAAACTGTTGCCGGGACCAAATCAATGACAAAAAATTACACACGAATGCCTTGGGACATTCCTGAAGAGATTTGCAAACGCAACATTTGCCCACTTTCCCTTTGAGGGGTGAGAAATTAATTCCTTTACGAGTTTGCGCCTGGTTAAGTTTCCGGGAAAATGGCAATTTATTTAATGCCATGACCTTAACTTTTGATTTCAATTCGGTTTTCGTATAATTTTTATTAAAAACTGGGAAACTTTGGCTCAAAAGCCAATTAAATAAATTTCAGTAATGAAAATTGGTTTTAAAGTAAAGAACATAAAATTTATTAAGGTCCCTGACTCAATGTTTTTATAATAAAATAGGAAAAATGATAATAAGTGAAGATTATGCCTTTTTTGAATACAGGAATTAATTTCAAAATTGTAAGTGCCAACAAAAATCACCAGTTCTTTGAACTAATTTGACATCGAATACCCAAATATATAAAATCTATTTAATTTTATATCCGACTTCATTTACATTTACCTTGGCTGCAGTCTATTAAAATTGTTTACTTCAAGGCAACCTCAAGTACAATACCGAAGAAAAATATAAAGTATTTAACAAAATCAACAAAGCAATTTCCACCGCACTTTGAACACTCAGCGATATGAGAGCAAATGAAATCCTGCCGAGCATTTTGTATAAATTATTTTCCGCGTGGCAGACGTACAGACAAAAAATACAAAGACGAAAAAGAATAACTGCCTTAGAGCAGTCTTAAATCAAAACACCAAAGCTTTTCAATGCCACGTGCTTGAAGGTCAAAAACTGAGCTGAAATCTATGGGGAGAGGGAGTCCTTTGGTCCTGGGCCTGAAATGTGGGTCTGGACGCGTGCGACGGACGAGCTTAGCTGAAAAAGACCATTAACAAAGTAAACAGCTGCAGAAGAGCCTCCAGTCTGTGGATTTTGAAGAGGGGTTCCGAAATTCAGTCGAGTCAGCATTATATTGTGCAGAAAGTGGAGTGGAAATTAAAGAATTCTCTTTGTTTTGACACCTTTTCTGGGGGAACTTCTTGGTCCGCGCTGATAAAATCGACTGCAGAACATTGTGTGTAGACATTAGCATAATTTTAGGCAGTTTTAAATAAGCAGCTATAAAATTACCGCCCTCATGACTCCAAAGTCCACCAGAAGCCTCTTCAACTGAAATGATTTTTTGGAAAGTTTATTTTTCGGTCAGCACGGTACACATCCTGTGCTGCTGGAACAGTGGGAAGTACTTCTTATCTCTTCTTGACAAGTAACTGCTAATGACGAACCACATTTGATATTTCTGGGGTGGAGTTGGCCTAGATTTGGTTCAAGACAAACGATACTTTGATAGCCACAGTCAGAACGACTCCATCAAATTAGTGGTTATTGTTTGGACCAAACACACTCAGTTTCTTTATGATGAGGTGAAAGCAGAAACTGCTTCTTGGAATTTGTTGAAGGAGAAAAATGGGAAATCATTCTTACACACAAAGAATTTGTTTTTTTATTTGACTTATTGAATGTATATATTTTGTTGATGAATTGAATACAAGAAAAGTCTCAAGTGTTTTTAAATCACTTATAAATGTAATTTAAGGGTGTGTATAAGTATGCAACAATATATTGTAAGTTCAAAAATCATTAAATTTATTCAGAAAGAAGAATACCTTCATTCACTGCTTTCTCGTAGACACCTAAAATTATATTTAAGGGGGATTTTAAGACCCTAGTGATTATATTACGTGTTGTAATTCTGGATTTTTTTCCAGAGTGTTGTATTTTTGGCCACGAACCCGTCATAAATTCGAATAGGAAGCAGTTCCGACCTGAGTACGAGTAAAACCAGGGCCGTAATCGATAGCTCAATGCCACCACAAGACATCCGTCAATGGCGGTGGCGAACGAACGCTCCGCAAAACCCAAAACGGCACATATCGGTTATTGAAATTGTCTCGCAGGTGTCATTAACGTTGGCAGCACTTTACGTCCAGCAGTTTGGGCCATGGCAAAGGCAGTGGCACCAGGAGCAGCAGCAGGTGCTTCCATTTGTGGTCGGGCATAAACGACATGAAGGCCGCAGGCTCCTGCCCAGCCCTTCAGATCGACCATCCCCCTCAGCCTGATCCCCCGACGCCCCTGTCCGCTGTTCGGCATTGTCATTAATTTCGATTTATGGTCATTAAGCTGAGGCTTCGGCAGCGGCATCGGCAGCGGCTCCTTCCTATTTAATGTGGAAAATATTTAATGAGTGCCTATAATTTATGCACCTTTTTTTGCATCGTGTGATTGGAGAAAAAGTAAATTATCCCGCCTGTCGATTTGCGTTTATGATTTTAATTGATGCCCACCAGCGGCTCCGTCCGTTTGTGTGTCCTGCCATACTCTGCCACATCAGCTTTAATTTCGCACTTAAATTTTGACACTTTTTTGCGTGCCCCAGAACTTTTGTTTCTTTCCCCCATCGCCCCGCGGAGGGAAAAGGAAAATTATGAAAGAGTCGGAGCATATTTTCTTGCATACTTTTTGCACAAATAACAAACCATAAATAATGTCATACGCTCGCCCAAATGCCAGCCAATGTTGGCCTCGCCCCCCAAAGCATCCCATCTATATACTTCTTGCTGTTCGCCTTCGGTTTGCTTTTAGGCCAAAGTTTTTGAACTACTTGCACGTCTCTTTTTGTGCGACGTTTTTGGTATTTTTTGTCATTTTGTTCCCGTTCTTTTTTCCGCCTTTCTCCCCCCTTTGGTAACCCTGCTGTTTTGTGTCTTGGCCGTTTCTGCGCCGGCTTGGCCAGGCATCTTCATCTGCTTAGGGCCGACACGCCCCCCATCGCTGCTCCAGCCCCCCGCTGCCTGTCGCTGCTTTATGTGGCCGCCGTCGCGAGACTAAAACTTCAATAGGGCGAAAATGATAAATGGCCATTCTGGGGATTTTTTCGGGTTTTGCTAAGGACGGGCGGTGGGTTAGGATCCAGGGGGTCAGAGTCTGTAAGCGGGAATAATGTGCGAAAATAAAAATGATCAAATAATTTGGCTTCTTGAGCGAAGGAAACAAAACACACCACTGTCGAATAAAAAGCCAGCAAAAGAACATGAAATAAATTTTATTAAAGCTGCTGTAGCTGTTCAAATTGTTATCTATAATCAAAATATATTATAACAATTTATTCATATTAATAGACATCGATAAATATCCAATGCAAAATTAAATTTTGAAATACAAATTGTAAAATAATTTTTATTCCGACATTACTTTAAAGGTTATAAGAACTACATATTTTATACAATACTAACTGATACATTCGTCCCATGACGTATAAATTATAAGGTATAAATGTTTTAAAGAAAGTTACACAGTAAGAACATGATTAGATGAATTCTAACTATCGAAAATCTGCAAGATACAGGGATGTTGCAATTCCATACTAACATTATTTCAATTTCACAAGAAGGAAAATAAATCGTTCGAGTATTTCGACTAGTTTGCAGGATTTCAAGTGGGCATTCGTTCAGTACTCTAACTGGGAAAGCTCCAAATTCCGCCGAACCTCCACATCCGACAAGTGAAAAGCCAAATGCGTACGTTCTCCCTCTGTGTTTACACAATTCAACCGCAAAATCCTTTTGTTTGCCAAATATGCTCAGCGTTCTGTGCTCCCGTGCATGTGAGTGTGCATGTGCGTGTGCATCTGCACCAGTGTGTGTGTTCTGCATTGTGCGCCTTGTGTGAGAGTGTGTAGGTGCCTTGTTCTAGTCTTAGCGATAATGATGTTTATTTAATGCATTTCAGGTGCAAGGTGCTATTTGCCGTTTGACGTTTTGCGCGCCATCGTACGTCGGATTTCTGCTCAGCATCAACCTAAACTCCGTAAAAAGAGATGAGGAGTAACTCCGTAATTGTACCTAGGATATTTTTAAGGTACTTGTTTTCTCAAAGGTTTCTAATATATCATACAAGCTATTGAAATTTCTTGATATTTAAAGTATAAAGGGTTAATAATTATTTATTTTGTAATGCAAAATATGGAATTTTAATTTCAATAATAAAATATATATTGTTTTATAATTACCTATTTTTTTAAGTTTTTTACTCTTCCATTTGTATATTTATTTAAAATATTATGGGAATGGTTTTAAATTTTTTTATTATAATGTAAAATATGGAATTATAGTTTCAATAATACAATAATGTATAACTCGAACTAGAACATTATTTTGTGTTGCTTTCATTTTAAAATTTGTATATCTTTATTGTTTTGCAATACAAATACATATCTATAGTGCGCCTTAAAGTTAAATTCTACGACTATATTCTATATAGAATGGGGGCAATATTATTTTTAACTTCTTATCGTTATGACTGCACACTTCAGAGGAATAATTTTTAAGAATTTAACAATTCGTTTGGCTGTAATAAACTATTTAAGTGTACACTATCTTCCCAATTCGGTACCTCGTACCGAAGGAGAGAAGTTTCACCACTGCCTCATCTCTGCCCTTTAAGAGGCATCCGCTTTTCCGCTAACACTAATGCCCTGCCTGGGCATTGGCTTATTGGGTTGAAGTGGGCGAGCAAATGGATGGAGCAGGAGTGGGAGTGGCGGGGATAGTGGCGCTCATTATGCCGGTCGTGGCTCCATTCCATGCGCCCGAGCAGCTGCGACGTGCAAGCGATAAGCGAGAGCGTTAGCTCAATGTCATACGCTGCGTATACGTAATGGCCCGGGCATCCAGTCCCCTTTCCGAAACACTGGCAAGCATTGTCCCTTAAAATGCAACACACGTTTTTGTGGCACTGCATTTATCGTACCCAACCCAATGGCAGCACTTTACCCATAAATAATGCGCATAATCACATTTAAATAAGTAATTTAATTTGTGATTTTCACATATCGTTAAGTTCTTAAGCTCCGTAATGAAAGCGAAGCGATGGGAGTGATACGCTAATTATAGCTTATCATTAAATACAATATTTAAGTGGAATCGAGGAAGGGGGTTTACTATTTGCGTTAATTGCCAAAATCAGAGGTAATCATGGAAGCTATTCAGAGACCCTGAAGTATTAGCTACGCTTGGCGAATTTACCATGGCAACGCATATACTTGAACTATAGTTTATATTTATACTGCTTAAAGGCGAGCTACGTATAAATGGGTTACGAACAATGGGTTAAGCTTAACTTTTGTCATATCAGTCTTAATTTTTAACATGAGTTCTAAGGAATGAAGGTATTAAAATATTTGAATTTTATATAATATTTCATACTTATACTTTTTCTTCACAGTTAAACTTTTCAAATCTGCAAGAATATTACAGCTTCAGCATGCCGCTTCCGCTCCAGGTTGATAAACAACCTGAACAGTAAGCTTTACTAATTTACTAATTAGTTCAACAGTAATATAATAAATAATAACAGTTCTAGAGAAATAAGGTTTTAAAATATATGTTTATTATTTAATATTTTGTACGGGGTCGTGACAATCGCACCATCAACATTCAAAAGTTCTAATATCAAATTTTGTGACGAAAAACGCTTGTACATTCGACTAAATAAGTATGCATTCTAAAATTTATATTTTGTTTCATATTTAAATGTTTGGAGCTATTAATAATACTAATAATAATACTAATACGCTAGATTAGTGGACTCATCCCCGAAATTCGCGAATAAATTATCCTCGATGGACCGCGATTTCAGCTACTGTTCTCTTGTAATTAAATTTCCAAGTTCCCGGTTTTCCATTTTAATGAGTTCCTATAAAATGAATTAATTTTTTAAATGAGTTTTACATTTATTTAAAGTAAAGTTCCGAAAACAACGCAAAATTTAGTACAATTTGATCGCTAACATGTTAAATGTTTTCAGCGCCAAATTATTATTATATTATTATTAGCAAATTAATAAAGACTTTGATAGGGACTATTGTGGGCCGACAGTGACGCCACGAGAATTTTCACAAGTTAAAATCGTTTTGAACCCGTTAAGTATTTATAAAACCACCACAATTTAGGGAGACGGTTGCGCCTTCAAATGATTCTTTGGATAAATAATGTACGTTTTGGTGCAACAGAGCCAGGGTCTTGCCAGGAAGGACATAGGATGGTGGTTGGTGACTTCTTTAATATTTCTTTTCAAGATAAGATTAATTGCTGTTGGTGCTGGCCCAAGGAATTTTCCAATAGCTTGCAATGTTGGAAGGTTCCTTGGGCCAGCACCAACAACAATTTCGTTATTGCAGTTCTAAATAATAACTTCTAATGCATTTCCTTCTCAAAAAATGCCGAAACGCCAAGTACAAAAATCACCTAAACTCGTAAAAAATACTGAATAAAACACTGGAATAAGTCAATATGCTGTTAGGTGGCAGTGTACGCTGTAGCGAGTTGTAGCGACTTTTTCCCGTCTCTTTCCTACACGTTTATTTTTGCAGAGTTAAAAGTCGTTGAAGCGGAAGTTCGCTGAAGCGAGAAACAGTTCTGTATGAATAGGCCCTAAAATGTACAAATATTAGTGCTTATGCCGACTTTTGTTTGTTTCTTGGATTTTGTTCATTTAATGTATACACTACTTGTGCGCCAAAATGTAATCAGCCCTTTGGCTAAAAAATGGAGACAACGTTAAGTTCTATTTTGAGAGACTGTCGCTGCAGTCATCTGTTTTATTACTCACCACAGGAGAATTTTCTTATGGAAACTATATTATGTTAATTGAACTCCGACAAAGTTAACGAATTCACTTTTAGTCAATAGTCTTGAAATTGTTGCCAAAATTACTGAATACGGGGATTGTATGGAACAGCTGAAAAACCAGTGACCAAAATTCCGCAATTCAACAGTTTAGGACATTTTCTAACACTTATTAAAGTAACCTTACAACATTATGGTGGAAATCCTTTCTTTAAGAACCCTATCAATAGGATATTTAGTTATATCGGTGTTGACAGCTGAAAGGTGACGCTTCGTTTTAGTCATTTGACAAACGATTTTTTTCGCCATCTATTTTTTTTAACCACTTAAGGCTGCACATTTGTTAGAATACCGAAACGCAGTCATGAACTTCGAGATTCAGCTGCTAACCGGCAAAACTTTAGTCCAGGTGGACTGTCCTTGCTACGAGAGCGAGCGCTGAATGAATCATCCTGAAGGTGCTGCTCCAGGGCGGAAGAGGTAAAATTGGTCCGAATCGCGTCCCCCAGAAGAATCCACTGAGGCGCGTTTAACCGAATTAAGTCTTCGCAGTTGTCCCCGCAGGGAGTGCGTCTCCGCAGCTATCAGTTGTCTGGACTGGACGATATGGATATGGGTGGGAATCTACCAGACTCATCCATGAATCAACAGTGTGTTGGCCGTCACCACTATTGGAATTATCATCATCTTTGCGATGTTCCCATTAAAGACCATTTATTTGGGCTTGTTCTTTCGAATCATCTTGGTGGCGTTGACCACCTGAAGCTGCAGAGCTTCTTGGTGGGATCGGGCGGCTTGGTGACTTTCTATTTTAGAGCGGTGACTGGCAACTAATGACCTGTGCCGTCCAGCTCCCGTACCGTATCAGCCTCTTTACACTGATCACGAAGGCTCCCGTTCGCACTGACATCGGCCGTTTACCGATGTCAGTGGGTATGAAAGCCTTTGTGATCAGTGCAAAGAGGCTGATAAGGTACGGCACAGGTCATTAGTCGCCTAGTCACCGCTCCAAAATAGAAAGTCACCAGTTGCCCGATCCCACCAAGGAGCTCTGCAGCTTCAAGTGGTCAACGCCACCAAGATGAATCGAGAAATTCGGAAAATTGGCAGCTGGGGTCCGGCGATGGGCGACGCAGGCCACCACCCGCCTGGTCACTGCACCCAAAGCGGATGAAAAACTCACAACTATCCTTCACCTAAGTGCCCAATCCCACCATGAAGGTTCAGGTGTCGCAGCTTCAGGTGGCCGACGACGTCACGACGATTCGAATCGAGAGGGATCCCAAGGGAATGGTCTGGGTGCGAGCATCGCACCAATACTGGTGGCGGTCAAAACAGTGGAGAAGTTCAAGACCACGTCATTCATGGCTTTTTGTTTGTGCAAAACATGTCCCCAGATTTAATAGAACATTTCCGTGGGCCTTTGATGACCAAGCGGAGCACCGTGTTGCCCAATCATGCAGAGATCGAACCAGCAGCTTAATTGGAGGGAGCGCAAGACTGTCAAACCGAAGTTCGTCTAGTCGCCGATGGAAAACTAATCTAAATTGTACCAAGCGCTCCGAGTTCCAGAATCATCTTACTTTAAAATGCATTGTACAATGTACATTATGTTGTTGTTCTTCTTCAGAAAATAGGTAATTAACCTTAAAGACCGGCGTGTTCGATTTACCATTTTGTCTTAGTAAACTAAAGATTATAAGTGGTATATAAACAACAAAACATTTATTTCCTAACTCGAATGTTTTAAATGCCTGGTGAAGTTTGAAGGAAATTAATTTCGATATTATCAGTGGTCTCGTACAGATCTATTTTAATTATGATTCGAAGTGCAGGGCACTTTTGTTGGCGAGGCCCACACCACCGACGCTAGCGCCATGCCACCTATCGGAGACGCCTTCACGCCTTCTTGCTGTAACATACTATTCCACGAATACAATATACAATTTTACTCTACTGGAAACTTTGTTAAAAATAATATTACAAGAATTGGACGAACAAATCAAACATTTGCCCTTATTAATACTACAAGTGTTTGGCACTTGAACCAAACTAATTATAGATGTTCTAAATTTTAAATGTATATATCAAAATGAGACCTTTGCCTTTTAAATATTACGTTAATTAAAGGTATTTAGCTAATTCTGTTTCTGTTTGAAAACTTCCTCTATATCGAACATATCTTAACGCAGCGCAGTGCACATCACCAAATCAGACCCGGGTTCAATCCCAGCCGAGGGCGGATCAAAATATAAGTTTTTAGTTTCCTTCCTATTTTTATTTTTTCAAGTTCCCAGTAACTGGCTTAGTCTAAAACAATTTAAACTATTTGTTTATCGCATATCGTTAAGATTTTACAGGCCTTTAAAATTGCCTTTACCGGCAGTCTTGCGCAGGCAACGGCAAAAACCCACCCCGATTTTGTTGTTATGCTGCTTGCTGGCTGCCCGACCGGCTGCTTGTAATTCCCAAGTGCTTATTCCGAGCAAAGCAGCTATAAATACGAAAGCAGTTGCAATGTACCTCGGAAGTGTATTCTGTGATTGTTCTGTACATCGATCGATATTCAGGTAACTGCATCTGCTTATCAGATCTGTTCAGAGCCGACCCTCCGTCACACCTTTGTGTTTCCCAGTAATTCTGCCTGGCGTTGCCGTGGCTACCTGGTCCGGTTCGGCTTTCCGCTGCCTTCCGCCGGACGACGACGGGTTATCCGGCGGTCGACGCACGGTCACGCACCCCCGATCCGTCGCCCCCTCCACCCCGCGGATTCCGGTCTCGACCGGGAGCCGTATTGGGCGGGGACGGGCGGCGGTCCGGTGCTGAAGCCGGCGACAGTTGCCCGAGTCAGCCACTTTCAAAATTTGTTGGTTAAGTAACTTAGTAGCTTAGCTTCGGATTTTCGTAACAAAATTTGCTGTTCAGAACACTTCCATGTACGCGGCATTGCCGAGCAATTTGCCCATTCTTTTGCTGCCGCAAATTTTACAAGCCCAAATTATTATTTCGATTAATTATATTTGTTCTTATTCTACGATTTAATAAGTGTTGCGTTCTATTAATAACCGAATAGTCTTAAATGTTTCTGTATGACAATTTACATTGCTACTTCGTATAAGACATAACTTCAAATATTGTTTTAAGAAACTGAATGTTTCTTGAAATGACGAAATAAAATTAGGTAAGTAAATACAATTTGTATACCCTTGCAGGGAGTATAATGATTTAAGTCAGAAGTTTGCAATGCAGATGTTTCCGAGTCCAAAAGGTATATATAAATAGACATATTAACTTCTACTCTTGGGAATATCATTCTTTTATTATATCAGAATTTTGAATAAAATTTAGAAAACATTTGACAACTTTCACATAGTTCATATAGTTGCCTTAGAGACGATCGGATAATTAATTAATTAATTTTCGGTAAACATATACGGTAGTAAATTTAAATGTAACATTATCTTAAGGTTTCTGTAATAAGTGTTTAGTTTTATAACAATCGGAAAGCTCTGAACATACAATGCTCCTGCGGGAAAACTTGCAAGGGTATAGAAACTTCGGCTTTTACTTAAATTATCTTGATGTGTTTTCTTTTTCTTACATATATACACCAATCCCTCGCTATGCGTCGTTTCGTTTTGCGTTTTTTCGAAGTTGCGTCGCTTCTTAATTAGAACTAATTTTCATTGTGCGTCGTTGGATTTTCGATGTTGCGTTGTTTTGGGATAAAGTCGTTAATATGTTTTAAAGGGTGGCAACACCTTAATTGCGGTACGCAATTAAAACGCGGAGTTCCCTTTCTTTTTTTCGGCTCACTTATTCAATTGCTACAAGGAAATGTATTTCACGCTTAAAAAAATGTTCAGCAATCATGGGACCAATTTTTTTTTATAGAAAGCCGGCCTACGACAACAGACACTAAAGACAGAGAGTGATTAAGTCTAATTTTATTTTTCATAATTGAGTATGTCATTGAAGAATTTATTTTTTTTTTAAATAAATTAGTTTGTTTCTGTTTTTATATGTACAA
Organism: Drosophila subpulchrella; assembly: GCF_014743375.2. Lineage (NCBI taxonomy): Eukaryota > Metazoa > Arthropoda > Insecta > Diptera > Drosophilidae > Drosophila > Drosophila subpulchrella. The sequence goes on from NW_023665577.1 coordinate 1,343,633, forward strand.
TATGTAATAAAATGATATGATATTTTGGTTTTTTTTAATGATCACTTTGCTCAATTTTCTTTTTAAAATGTAGTATTTTTGTAACCCTGGAACCCATACTCGAACTATACATGGTTTGCTATAGAAAATCGTAATTCACTTTGCGTCGTATTTTTTTGGAACGTATCCCCGACGCAAAGCGAGCGATAGGTGTATACATATTCCGCTTGGAAAAATGTTGCCTTTGATTTCATACGTTTGTGTATTTTGTTGTTTCTTTGAAGTTTTAAATAATATAACAATTATAGTTTGACACAACTGAATAATGATATCAAACATTACTTTCAATTTAATTAAATTATAATAATTTATAATATTTCCACGTACTTTGCTGTTGGATTTTTGAGAAGTTAATAGTAATGATCAGTCGCATTTAAAAAGCCAATTTAAATGTGATGAAAATGTTTATTTGATTTATAGTCGAAATGTTAGATATATAAAAACACAAGCAGTTCACATATAAGACCAAGCAGTGCTACAGCAGTCCAAAAAGTATTTATGAAACAACTAAGAATATGGTATACTTTTAGGCATGGTCAAATATAAATTCAAATTCCTCAGAGCTTAGTGAAATCCCCCTTCTTATCGAGGTGATTCCGTATGAACTCCCCTTGCTTTCCGCCCTCGCAACCTTCCCGAAAATTTGCAGTGCCCTCGTGGTGCACCAGAAACAACATTAATTCACATTTATTTACTGTATCAGCTGGCTGCTATTGGACAGCAACTTTTGCGCGCTTTGCATTTTTATTGCACAACATCCGGTAACAAGGACTTTTTGCAGCATTCAACTGTGAGAGATTCCGGCGGACAGCAACCCCAAGTCAGCCCCAAAGAGCCATTACCACAACGCCGGCGATGCGAAGCTGCAATTACAAACAGTTGTTCAACTGCTTGACTTAAAATGCAGCGGGGCCAGTGCACTGGCTTGAATGCGAAGCTCCCGAAACCCCGAGACCCCCTAGTCCGCAGTTCGAGTATCTGTATCTGATGCCGTCGTTTGCGGTTTACGGATTAAAGCGCGTACATCCGTGGCAGCGCCGAATGGCCGGATGATGAGCCGCGCATGCGTCCCCGTAATACAAACACCGGAGAGGCCTGGCCCGTAACCCGTAACCCATAACCCGTAATCCGCAGCCCGGACGGAGATTCGGGGGCAGGATCACGGACCACGGGGCCACGGGGTCGGCGGTGGTCAATGGCGTCCGGTGTCATTGCGTTTCCGTTTGAGTTGGCAATTTATACAATTTCGCTGGCGCTGCTTGTAAAATGGAAAATGGAAAACTTTGCCACCGCCACCGCACATTTACTTACTATGCGGCTCGGAGCTCGCACTCTTGTCCGGCCTCCCTCGTTTGGCAACGTTAAATTGATTTATAATTTCAGCCCGTCCCACAGTCGCGTTTTAACTCTTCCTGCTGCGTCCAGTTCCCGTTCATTTGGCATTTTTTAATTCGCATTTTTAACGCACCGACTGCCCGAGTTTTCCCCCTTGGAAAACATTCTTTATATCGCAAATGTATGCATTTCCACGGCCTTTCATGTTTGTATGAATTTTTACGCCAAATTGGTAACTTGGCTGCATATACATATATTTATTCCCCTTCACGGGGGACTTTGCTTTTTTTGTAAGCAGCATGCACAGCCTTTAATTAAAAGTCAAAAGTTCAGCAATTGATATCGTAATCAATTTATGAGGGGCCTGCTTTATTTATCCATTTGCTGTTGATGGAGCTGCGGCACCCAAGCTGCGCCAATCTGTATTTATGGGTCAACAAACATTTCGGTCGGAGAAATGTATGAAATGTTCTTTATGAAACACAAGGAAATCGGGAATCGAACGGCCTTTTAAGTGTCCAAATCAAAGCGACTTTTGTGTCAACGTTAATCACATTAATAATACTTAAGTATATACTGTGGATGGTCATTAAGAAGATTTTCAGTTGCACAGGAGAAAAGGAATATATGTACAAAATGTTCATTAATTGATTGCTCTTTTATTTTAAAGTTTATTTACACAATTTAATCAAACGTTCAATATTAAATTTATTTAAAAAAGTCTTTTCTAATTGTTAGTTGATATTGATTTATTTATTAAATTTAAATACAGAAATACAAATAAATAAATAAAATGATTTTTAAAATTTCTGTTCATGGAATAGATTACTTTAATCGTTAATGTGATTAGACTTCAAAAATTTAACTAACCAACCATACGATAGACTTGTTTTCGCAGTGTGCCAATAAAGTGTGTCATCAGGAAATCAAAGAAAAGCGCGGGCATAATGTACTGAAAGCGGCCATTTGGAGGAAAACTCACGAATAATCAAAATATGCAGGCCACACAGCAATGATCAGCGCTGAGAGCGGAGTAAATGACAATAATGACACAATAAAAGGGTCTGTTGAAATACCCGGCCACCGATGGCAACTAGCAGACAGAAGCTGCCATTGCCATTGCCATGGCCATTTCCACTGAGCCGAACAGCATGACAATAAAATGAACGTTAATAACGATAAGATAAGAGCAGCTCAGACGCACATTTGCGGGCTGGTGGCGGGGGCAAATGTTAAAACAATAACCAGCTAAATGTTGCCGACGAGGGGGAGCGTGTCCAAAGACTCGGAATTTGTCCGCCACTAAGCTGCGAAGATGAAGACGTCCCTCCGAAAATGAGTGTCAACAGCAATGTTCTGCTCTCCGCGTACTAAAAGATTTTCCGGAAAAGCGTCAGCGACAACAGGGTTTTCCCCCGAAAACGACATTAAATTCGGTTTAGCCGGGGTAGGGCATTGGTGAAATATATCTATTTGAATTGTGACTGTCATGTCGCGTCATGTACAGCGGATTTAATAAATTAATGATAATAACTCTAATAACGACTTGATAAGGATGATGAAGAAATATCGCATTTATTGTTGCCGGGCTTATGAAAGTTCTTTAAAGTTTCAGCCGTTAAGCCGGGACTTTGAAAATAATGATAATGGAAGAAATAAGAGAGGTACGAAATGTTGAGATACACTCATTGCCGTATCGTTTATTTTCATAAATAAGTGCAAATTAGTTCAGTACAGTAGTATTTAAGAATATTTGTCAGAAAATATAATTAAGAACCATTGTATAAATAAACTCTTTAAGCTTTCAACTATTTCTCGAGACCAAGCGAAGGATATCCCTAAATACCATTTGACAAATCGAAAAGTTTTCTTTTTCGGCCAAACTCTCGCACAGAAAACCGTAAGTACGCTCCAATGATTCCAATTCGGTTGTTGGCCCGAAACTTTGTGGGGCTTAAAGTTTATGACGCAGGTGTTTGCTTTGGATTAGGGCAGCCTGTAAAAACAGGGTACAGGATAGGAAAACAGAAAAAAATGTCCTACCTGGCGTATGAGCAACTTCTCTGGCCCTGAAGTGTGAGTGCTACGGCAACATTCCGGTGACCGAGGAAACCTCAGGATTCATTTTCCAGCTTTTCAGCACAGCTGACCACAACAAACAGCCTACAATCTCCCACTCGGACAGAAACAGACAGACGAGTGTGATGGTGTGGTCGGTGCGTGTGTTTGTGGATCGCCCCAACTCACAGCCCACTCGCACATTTAAATCGTTGACATAACTATGGCACACACATGGAAATTGTTTTTAAATTGACGATGAAGGGCAAAGCCATGTGTGAACTGATTTCTGCTCTTTTCCCTGCTAAGCTGTTCTTTCTTCTTGCGGATTAAGAATATTATACGATAATACAGTGATTTTTATGCACTAATTTAATTAATTTAAATTAAACACCTTTCAGGTGATCTGCTTTGACAACAAAAGGGATGTGTAAGCTTAAACTATTCATCCTTTTTTAAAAGAGTTATATAGGGCGCGTTACTTAAAATGAAAAATACCTGTAGCTCTAAATTTGTATATGAATTTAACTTTAAGAAATATTTACTTAAAAATTTATTATATATTTAATAATATTAAATAACTTTTTTTGGCCAATTTAAACCTTTGTTTATCCACTTTTAATAATTAAAGGACCAACATTGCACATATAACCACAATCTTACCCATTAATTTTTCACACATCATTTGTTTATCTGAGCAGCGACTTAAGCCATTTTGTGGTCTGCTGGCACACGGTTGCCATAATTAAATCATTTTTTTTTGTTTTAATTTCAAGAAGCTCGCGCTATAAATTATTTATGAGCTCCAGTGGCGGGCGTTTTTTTTCATTCGACGTTTTCGTAGATTTATTTATGACTTTGCGGGTTTGTGTTAATATTTTTACGAAATAATGTAATTAATAAGCGATAGGCCCCGTCATTGGGGTAGTATTAATTATATCGGATTAAAAATACATTAAAAAGCATAACAAATGCGTGGGAAATAAATATATCAGCAAGGTGCATAACCCAATAATTGTATCCACAAAGCGTAAGGAGCGCAAAAACAGCAACAAACATCTCGCTTTATCCCTTTATCCTTCGGTTCGATATCAACACAAACCATTGCCGGCTTAATCTGCCTTATTAATAACAGTTTATGCAAATTTAAATATACGCTTACCCTTAAATCAATAAGCGGGCGAACTCTTTTAAGTATTAAAAATAAAAGCGTCGCATTTGTTGTGCTTAATTAACAGCGACAGACGAATGGCCCGTCACACTATTCATTACAATTAATCGTTTGCATAAAGTGGTTAAGTAAAATCGGATAATACCCTCTGATTAAACGAACTTTCAGCTAATTATACTCAGGAAGTCGTTAAATAAATTTGATGCCAGCCTCGGCGATTCTCCGCCAGAATTTAATGAGGTTCACTTGACTCAGACTTCCCTCGAAAAAGCAATTGCATTAACATTTTTCAAAGTTTTCCTTCTCAATGCGAGTGCTGTAGTTTTTGTAATTTTTCAACTGATTGGAAAAATGCGAAAGAAATGGATGCATAAAAATGCCCTTATTGACAGTTTCTGCGAGAGTTTTTCCGCTCGGTTGTTGCAGCTACTCGAGCAATGAATACCAAAAGCAAAGTGTCTGCATTTGACAGACGAAAACAATGGCTGGAGGGAAGGGCGTGGAAGTGCAATTGGTAGTCGGCAGCAGGGAGTCAAAGGCGAAAAATATCCTTTTAATTCCCTTGAGTGGGGAAACTCGGGAGGCGCAGGCCCAACTGGGCGAGGCAGTCAAGGGCCGGCTCATAATCGATTCCATTATTTTTGCAAGCGTAGTCAAACTTTTTAATTACACTTTGTTACTGCATTTGCAACTTTCCGAAAGGTGTTATTTCTTCTCCCCAAACCCATACACCCAAAAACCTTGGGCAAACACTTCTAGACAAATTTTGCCACAGGAGTGGGTACCTCTTAAAATTTTAAAGAAGAAGTGCACAGAGTGAAATAAGTTGAATATAACAAATATGAGAAAAGTAATAGAAAATATTTGTCAAATTTGATGATATTTCGATAAGACTAAGAACAGACCCCTTAAATAAAAATGATCCACAATTATTTTTAAAATTTTAAATGATGTTATGGCTAAGGGACTTGAAGATAAGTAACTATAAGTGCTAATTTAAATCCTTTAAGGCATATACAAAATGGAATGGTATCATGGAAACCATAAGTGGGTACACAAAATTAGTGAATTAGAGTGAATTCTCATTTTAATAAGACCTTTTTAATTAAATATACATTTAATTATTGGAATGGAATCTCACTGTGCAATTCTAAAATTCGTTGGCAAAGTCTATAATAACAAAATTAAATTTATGCATCCATCGTTGCGACTCCCTCCATCTCTAACCCTCTCCCTCTCTCTTGAGCACATGACACAAGTTTGTGCAACACTTAAACTTTAATTGTGCAAAGTTTTTGACCATGTCGTGTGAATGTCCTGTGCATTGTGTCGCCCTGTGTGCGTGTCTTTGTGGGTATGTGTTGATAGATGGCGTAGAGAATTTCGCAAATGGGGTCAGTCTACGTCTGGGATACCAAATGCATAAAGGATTACCACACACACTCGCAAACTCAACCGAAGCAGATTGCAAGACTTCTGAAAAATGACTGGCACTCGAGTACAGAGGAAAATATATGTTTCAATTATATCTGATCCTTTTTTTTAATTATTATAAAAATTAAATGTATACTTTTAGTCATTTACAGGTTGCTCTTCTGGAGTTACATTTATTGAAAAACTAAAATTATTGTTTGCTGAGAAATACTTTAAATGGCTCTCTTGCAAAATATAAAAAAGATAAATAGATTAGATAGGATAAATAACATCAAGTTTCTACCGAATTATGCAGATTTTTCCCTGTGCAGACTCATGGGTGTGTGTAAGCCGCTTGATGTCTGTTTGCCAAATGGTTTAGCACACTCATTGGGTTCTGACCACAAATTCAATTTGCCTGATAAGACAGTAAAGAGCCAGAGCACACAAAAATGAAACGAAACAAAAGTTGGCCCACAAAGGAAAGCGAAGTAAAAAGAAGGAACAGGGCATATGCGTACGAAATTGGCAAAGGTCAATTACCATAATATTGCCGGGAGATATATAGTCGTACTAAATTCTGGATTTCTTTATCTATCGTTCGAGTTTATGCCCGAAAGTGGCTGGAACTCGAATATCCCAAAACTAAATAATGAGATGCAAATATTTTAATGGCACATCCGCACGCACACAGACGCATGTGTGCCAGCCCGTAACACACAGACACGACCATCCTTTAGCCGTAACTTCATTTATTTTGAAAAGCTTTCCTTTGGGCAATTTGGCTGCCTGTGGGGCGGTGTGGCTCCCCTGGCAACCGGAAAACGGACATCGGACAGGGGAGCTGTCGTCGTTGGCCCCCAAGTGAGAAATATTGTTTTAGTTTATCATGACGGGACTTTTACAAGTTTAAACTGCTCATACATTAATTAAAAACTTAATAAAACACACAGCACAAAAAGGGAACCTGTGCGAGAACTAAAACTAAAACAGATGTAGGTATGTTGTGTAGACGAACGTTTAACATGTGTAGCACTATTAATTGCTTTTCCCGCTTTCCCTCTTCTTATTTTGTGTTTAAAGCGAACACCTCCCTTCGGCTTTAGCTGAGTTCGGGGGGTGGGGGAGGAAAAAGGGAAAGGGGAAAATTGCAGCACACTTTAGAGGACCTTCCTAATTGCACAGCAATGTTGTTGACACATTTGACCAGCCAGTAAACAAGGAGAATGTCAGCACAAACTGCGTTTCAGAGTGCTGACCCAGCTGCAAAAGAATACCAAACGAAATTTGCTTACAGTCGGTTTTTTCCTGCCAAAGAACAGTGACATGGTAAAACTCGAGAGGATATGGGATTTACAGAGAATGTCGAAATGCTTCCAACTCTGAGAACTTTTTAATTCATGCGAAGAGCGGTCGAAATGCTCAAAATTTTACAAAGCCAATTAGGCCACTTCGGTATTTACTGCCAATTAAAAGCTATACTACTAACATCTTTTTTTAAATTTATTTATTGGGTACTAAAGCAAGGTAATGTTGAAGTAGGTAGTCATAATATGTTGTAGAAACTAAAAACTAAATTAAATGTGTATTCTTTCTAAAAACAAATACAATGATAAATAAAATGTTTAAATAAATATTATGTTAATGTGTAAATTAATTTCTTTAATATTTTTTTAATATTTTGTATGTAATATCCCCATCTTGTAAGATGATCAGACCAAAGAAATGGGTGTGCCAAGTATTCATTTTTTTAATTTCAGGATCCAGCAGACTCCAATAAGATGCCTTGGAGCATGAGTTTTCCCAGATGGCTCATACTCGAAAAAACACCCACACGCACTGATTGCTGGACGCACAAACATTGTGCAATATAAAGGCTCCAATTTGTTGCTTTCTCGTGGAATTTTAACCATTTCCTGTATTTCTTAGCTGTTCTGTTTTTTGTTTTTTTTCATTTGCTGTCTTGTTATATTATTTTTGATGAATTACTTTGCCAGTGCCAGCACTTTGCATAGAAATCGTTGAAAAGGGTTCTCCCCTTGCCGCCTTCCATCTTGATTTATTACTTCAGCCAGGAGCGGAACAACCGGAGATCCAGAATCCTCACATGCGTGAGCATTTTCAAGTTATTGTTTTTAAATTCATGCATAATACGACATCTGTGAGTTATGAGCTTGTGCGCCGCCTTGAGCCCAAGGGTCAATAAACTCTCAAATCAGAAGCGGAATTCCATCCAAATCCGGCATGTCCAGATCGCGATAACTTCTTTGACAAATCTTCTAATTTGTCATCTTGTCATATCTGATCAGATCTGTGAGCTGCTGCACTTGACATTCAGATATGGAAAGGGTCTGGCAACTGCAGCCTTCCGTACAAAATTGTGGGCGTCCTGCACGGGTCTTTCAGTTGTTGGTGTTAGTGCCTGTCAAGCGCTCGACTTCCGCTCACACACTTACACGATAATACAGTCCCTGTCAAATTAATAGTTCTGAGAATAGCCTTGTTGAAAAATTCGTAATTTTTGGCTATAGTTTTGAATAGACTCTTAAGCCATATTAATGCATAAATCATTATTAAATAAGGGTTGAGAACTTTATATAGCTTTCAAATTTCAATTCAATTCATTCATATATTTTGCAAAGAGAGAAATTGCTACAATGGATATCAGTGCTACCTTTTTTTTAATTTTTCGGAAAGATGTGTGATGTTTTAAACGGCTTTATTTGAAATAAATTAAAATTCATGTTCGTGACATCACCGTTTTTTTACTCTATTCGTTCTACATTAACTATATTCCTTAACCTTAATGTTGAACAATGTTATTTGATCCCATATTTGTGGTGATATTTTGGTGAGCACAGTTGTTAAATAGCTGTTGTATATATAGGAAACCCAGACCTGCCTGTCCTTGGCACACAGTTGGTTACATTTTTATTTCAAATTGGTCATTTCCGATAATTTCTGCAATTTTCATTTGTCGCCCGACTGGTCGAAGGAGTGTCTGCCTGCTAGGAATCCTGTGGCCGCCAGGACATGTGTGCTCCATCATGCAGTCTGACTTGAAAAATTGTTTCCGTTTGACATTTTCTGAATATTTTCATATTTATACGTATGCAAGCGAGAGAGATAGCGAGCGCCACTCCCGGAGTTTTCCGTCTAAACAAAAGCCATTTTCCGGCACTTGAATTTCGCCCGGCTTTCCTCTTAACGAGCTGCCATTCCCCCAGCCTTTTCCCGCCATATCTTTGTGTGTATATCTATATCCCAGGCACATATGCAAGTTTATATGGCACTTACACACTCACACTGGCACTGTTTAATTTGCATTTTTATCGATTCGGGAAGGAGCTTAGCTTTGTCTTTCCATATTCACTTGATTCACATAAAATACCCATAAAAATGTCAACGCATAAGCAGCCAACTCAAGCCCGAAAAGCAAAACAGCTTGGAAATTTCCACTAAGCCACACTTTAAAAGTGTAACATTCTTTTATGGGAGGCCTCTCCTCGTGGCACTTTCCTATAGAGGGCTTGAGAACAAAATCAATTTTATTAGCCGAAATAAATTTCAAACTCGGCTGGGCGGCTCATGGGAAAATAAATCCAAGAAATTGCATTACCCAGAGGAATAACATTAAAAAAACATTTATTTTCCGTATTTTATTTAATATAAAAGAAAATTAGTTATTCCGTACCACAAGAAGTAACTATTGTAATAGAAAAAAGACACATTCAGTCTAAGAATTATGAATATGTATGAATGTAAACTTTCGGCATCCCAGGGTTCAACTTTATTGGCCATAATAAATGCTGTTCTCAGAACAAATCCTGGGGATTAAATTAGCCTAGGGATATTCATATGTTTCGGGCAACTTAAAAATTAATTCAATTTAAGCTGGCGAACATTCGATTGGAATGGCAGGACTCCACAATAAATATTGACAAATGCAAGTACCAAACAAATAATGGCTGCTGTCTGTTTCTTATTTATGCCGCCCACAAAATTCATTAAGCCACAGTACAAAAGAGCCTGGCCATAACAAACAGCAACTGGTGAGGCGGCAAGTGGACAAAAAAGGGGCATGGAAAAAGGGCAAGGGCACAGACAATATAGGCAAACAATGAATGCGACGGCATGCATATTTAATTGCTTATTGAAATTGCATACAAAACAATCATAAACTTGTAGATTTCAATTAAATACCCCGACCAGTGTGGTGACAAGTCCGAAGGGCAGTGCATGTAAATAGCAAAAATAAATATTTGCATAAGCTCCTGCTTCTTTTCTGCCGGGCTGTGCTGTTTGTGATGCTGAGTAACTGGCTTATTGGTGAATCACATTACGCATACGCCCCATTCGCCCCATGCACTCTGAGGGCTGCAGAAGCCAAAGCAAAGACTAAGCCGGGCTAATAGCTTTAAATAAATAAAAAACACAATACAATAAAATAAAGCAGAATAAAACCAAGGAGGGCAGGAAGTGCCACAGATAATGCTGGCCAATATGCAGTACATAATACGCAGGACAAATAGCAGAGGGCACACAGCTCCGGCTTTCTGTGCATACGCCAAAGGCTTGGGCAAATCCACTTCCGGCTAAAATGCATTTAAAGCAATTAGCAATTGTGTGCGCTACAAATGGCATTATGACGACATCCAAGTTGGGAGAAGCTGCCAAAGACGACTGGCAACAACTGCAGGCAGTTAGATACGAGCTTCCCATGAGTATATGAACATCTTCCAGTCGTAAACTACTACCCAAGAAACTTTGTGTTGGTCAAGGGAGATATGGTCAGAATAAAAGTTTTAAGGTAATTCAGTGTATTACATATGATGCTACTGACAAATAAAGGGAATCACTTAAACTGTTGGATGAGGAATTTAATGCATTTATTTTATTTGATGTGATGCTCTTCATAAAAGTAGGCAGTGGTTGAATAAAGCATACCTGAAATAATTGAGGTATAATTAGGTAAAAATTAAGGTTTAAAAAAGTTGATGTATGATACAAAGCACCTTTTGGGGAAGTTTTTTTTACCATTAAACACATGTAACATAATGTTTTATTTAATTATAAAATAACAAAAATAAATAACACAAACTTACATAAAAAGAATTATATTTTAATATTTATCCAGCATTTTTACATTATTATTTTCTGCACTTTTGAGTCTCAGTTATATTGCTCTTAAAATCCACTTCTGTTGTTATATATGCTGTTCTGCTGTGTAAAAGACAATAATAATGGCATTATCAATCGTTGTTGCATGTACGGTGTATCTACTCGTAATCTGTTAATTATATCAGAAACTTACCCCAAACCACTGCAAAATCCATTCCATTTCCATTTGCT